>NC_142949.1:15939553-16251637 GCF_046866305.1 Octopus bimaculoides | reverse complement strand
GAAAACTACCTAAAAGTGTCTAAAATCGACTGGAAATCACGAAATAAGCATTTTCAAGATTTGTTGCTTTTTCATGGTTATTTGCCAAATTTTGTGAGTTTGTGTTTTCTGAAAACGCTTGTGACTTCGATGAACGCTTTGATAAATATAATGTTTTCAACACCCATCTAGCTTATATTAACCATCCAGACTTCAAAACGAGTAGTGGTTTTGCTAAAATGAAAACTACCTAAAAGTGTCTAAAATCGAGTGGAAATCACGAAATAAGCATTTTCAAGATTTGTTGCTTTTTCATGGTTGTTTGCCAAATTTTGTGAGTTTGTGTTTTCTGGAAACGGTTGTGACTTCGATGAACGCTTTGATAAATATAATGTTTTCAACACCCATCTAGCTTATATTAACCATCCAGACTTCAAAACGACTAGTGGTTTTGCTAAAATGAAAACTACCTAAAAGTGTCTAAAATCGACTGGAAATCACGAAATAAGCATTTTCAAGATTTGTTGCTTTTTCATGGTTATTTGCCAAATTTTGTGAGTTTGTGTTTTCTGAAAACGCTTGTGACTTCGATGAACGCTTTGATAAATATAATGTTTTCAACACCCATCTAGCTTATATCAACCATCCAGACTTCAAAACGAGTAGTGGTTTTGCTAAAATGAAAACTACCTAAAAGTGTCTAAAATCGACTGGAAATCACGAAATAAGCATTTTCAAGATTTGTTGCTTTTTCATGGTTGTTTGCCAAGTTTTGTGAGTTTGTGTTTTCTGAAAACGGTTGTGACTTCGATGAACGCTTTGAGAAATATAATGTTTTCAACACCCATCTAGCTTATATTAACCATCCAGACTTCAAAACGAGTAGTGGTTTTGCTAAAATGAAAACTACCTAAAAGTGTCTAAAATCGACTGGAAATCACGAAATAAGCATTTTCAAGATTTGTTGCTTTTTCATGGTTGTTTGCCAAATTTTGTGAGTTTGTGTTTTCTGAAAACGGTTGTGACTTCGATGAACGCTTTGATAAATATAATGTTTTCAACACCCATCTAGCTTATATTAACCATCCAGACTTCAAAACGAGTAGTGGTTTTGCTAAAATGAAAACTACCTAAAAGTGTCTAAAATCGACTGGAAATCACGAAATAAGCATTTTCAAGATTTGTTGCTTTTTCATGGTTGTTTGCCAAATTTTGTGAGTTTGTATTTTCTGAAAACGGTTGTGACTTCGATGAACGCTTTGATAAATATAATGTTTTCAACACCCATCTAGCTTATATTAACCATCTAGACTTCAAAACGAGTAGTGGTTTTGCTAAAATGAAAACTACCTAAAAGTGTCTAAAATCGACTGGAAATCACGAAATAAGCATTTTCAAGATTTGTTGCTTTTTCATGGTTATTTGCCAAATTTTGTGAGTTTGTGTTTTCTGAAAACGCTTGTGACTTCGATGAACGCTTTGATAAAAATAATGTTTTCAACACCCATCTAGCTTATATTAACCATCCAGACTTCAAAACGAGTAGTGGTTTTGCTAAAATGAAAACTACCTAAAAGTGTCTAAAATCGACTGGAAATCACGAAATAAGCATTTTCAAGATTTGTTGCTTTTTCATGGTTATTTGCCAAATTTTGTGAGTTTGTGTTTTCTGAAAACGCTTGTGACTTCGATGAACGCTTTGATAAATATGTTTTCAACACCCATCTAGCTTATATTAACCATCCAGACTTCAAAACGAGTAGTGGTTTTGCTAAAATGAAAACTACCTAAAAGTGTCTAAAATCGACTGGAAATCACGAAATAAGCATTTTCAAGATTTGTTGCTTTTTCATGGTTGTTTGCCAAATTTTGTGAGTTTGTGTTTTCTGAAAACGGTTGTGACTTCGATGAACGCTTTGATAAATGTAATGTTTTCAACACCCATCTAGCTTATATTAACCATCCAGACTTCAAAACGAGTAGTGGTTTTGCTAAAATGAAAACTACCTAAAAGTGTCTAAAATCGACTGGAAATCACGAAATAAGCATTTTCAAGATTTGTTGCTTTTTCATGGTTATTTGCCAAATTTTGTGAGTTTGTGTTTTCTGAAAACGGTTGTGACTTCGATGAACGCTTTGATAAAAATAATGTTTTCAACACCCATCTAGCTTATATTAACCATCCAGACTTCAAAACGAGTAGTGGTTTTGCTAAAATGAAAACTGCCTAAAAGTGTCTAAAATCGACTGGAAATCACGAAATAAGCATTTTCAAATTTTGTTGCTTTTTCATGGTTATTTGCCAAATTTTGTGAGTTTGTGTTTTCTGAAAACGCTTGTGACTTCGATGAACGCTTTGATAAATATAATGTTTTCAACACCCATCTAGCTTATATTAACCATCTAGACTTCAAAAGGAGTAGTGGTTTTGCTAAAATTAAAACTACCTAAAAGTGTCTAAAATCGACTGGAAATCACGAAATAAGCATTTTCAAGATTTGTTGCTTTTTCATGGTTATTTGCCAAATTTTGTGAGTTTGTGTTTTCTGAAAACGCTTGTGACTTCGATGAACGCTTTGATAAATATAATGTTTTCAACACCCATCTAGCTTATATTAACCATCCAGACTTCAAAACGAGTAGTGGTTTTGCTAAAATGAAAACTACCTAAAAGTGTCTAAAATCGAGTGGAAATCACGAAATAAGCATTTTCAAGATTTGTTGCTTTTTCATGGTTGTTTGCCAAATTTTGTGAGTTTGTGTTTTCTGGAAACGGTTGTGACTTCGATGAACGCTTTGATAAATATAATGTTTTCAACACCCATCTAGCTTATATTAACCATCCAGACTTCAAAACGACTAGTGGTTTTGCTAAAATGAAAACTACCTAAAAGTGTCTAAAATCGACTGGAAATCACGAAATAAGCATTTTCAAGATTTGTTGCTTTTTCATGGTTGTTTGCCAAATTTTGTGAGTTTGTGTTTTCTGAAAACGGTTGTGACTTCGATGAACGCTTTGATAAATATAATGTTTTCAACACCCATCTAGCTTATATTAACCATCCAGACTTCAAAACGAGTAGTGGTTTTGCTAAAATGAAAACTACCTAAAAGTGTCTAAAATCGAGTGGAAATCACGAAATAAGCATTTTCAAGATTTGTTGCTTTTTCATGGTTGTTTGCCAAATTTTGTGAGTTTGTGTTTTCTGGAAACGGTTGTGACTTCGATGAACGCTTTGATAAATATAATGTTTTCAACACCCATCTAGCTTATATTAACCATCCAGACTTCAAAACGACTAGTGGTTTTGCTAAAATGAAAACTACCTAAAAGTGTCTAAAATCTACTGGAAATCACGAAATAAGCATTTTCAAGATTTGTTGCTTTTTCATGGTTGTTTGCCAAATTTTGTGAGTTTGTGTTTTCTGAAAACGGTTGTGACTTCGATGAACGCTTTGAGAAATATAATGTTTTCAACACCCATCTAGCTTATATTAACCATCCAGACTTCAAAACGAGTAGTGGTTTTGCTAAAATGAAAACTACCTAAAAGTGTCTAAAATCGACTGGAAATCACGAAATAAGCATTTTCAAGATTTGTTGCTTTTTCATGGTTGTTTGCCAAATTTTGTGAGTTTGTGTTTTCTGAAAACGGTTGTGACTTCGATGAACGCTTTGATAAATATAATGTTTTCAACACCCATCTAGCTTATATTAACCATCCAGACTTCAAAACGAGTAGTGGTTTTGCTAAAATGAAAACTACCTAAAAGTGTCTAAAATCGACTGGAAATCACGAAATAAGCATTTTCAAGATTTGTTGCTTTTTCATGGTTGTTTGCCAAATTTTGTGAGTTTGTATTTTCTGAAAACGGTTGTGACTTCGATGAACGCTTTGATAAATATAATGTTTTCAACACCCATCTAGCTTATATTAACCATCTAGACTTCAAAACGAGTAGTGGTTTTGCTAAAATGAAAACTACCTAAAAGTGTCTAAAATCGACTGGAAATCACGAAATAAGCATTTTCAAGATTTGTTGCTTTTTCATGGTTATTTGCCAAATTTTGTGAGTTTGTGTTTTCTGAAAACGCTTGTGACTTCGATGAACGCTTTGATAAAAATAATGTTTTCAACACCCATCTAGCTTATATTAACCATCCAGACTTCAAAACGAGTAGTGGTTTTGCTAAAATGAAAACTACCTAAAAGTGTCTAAAATCGACTGGAAATCACGAAATAAGCATTTTCAAGATTTGTTGCTTTTTCATGGTTATTTGCCAAATTTTGTGAGTTTGTGTTTTCTGAAAACGCTTGTGACTTCGATGAACGCTTTGATAAATATAATGTTTTCAACACCCATCTAGCTTATATTAACCATCTAGACTTCAAAAGGAGTAGTGGTTTTGCTAAAATGAAAACTACCTAAAAGTGTCTAAAATCGACTGGAAATCACGAAATAAGCATTTTCAAGATTTGTTGCTTTTTCATGGTTATTTGCCAAATTTTGTGAGTTTGTGTTTTCTGAAAACGCTTGTGACTTCGATGAACGATTTGATAAAAATAATGTTTTCAACACCCATCTAGCTTATATTAACCATCCAGACTTCAAAACGAGTAGTGGTTTTGCTAAAATGAAAACTACCTAAAAGTGTCTAAAATCGACTGGAAATCACGAAATAAGCATTTTCAAATTTTGTTGCTTTTTCATGGTTATTTGCCAAATTTTGTGAGTTTGTGTTTTCTGAAAACGCTTGTGACTTCGATGAACGCTTTGATAAATATAATGTTTTCAACACCCATCTAGCTTATATTAACCATCCAGACTTCAAAACGAGTAGTGGTTTTGCTAAAATGAAAACTACCTAAAAGTGTCTAAAATCGACTGGAAATCACGAAATAAGCATTTTCAAGATTTGTTGCTTTTTAATGGTTGTTTGCCAAATTTTGTGAGTTTGTGTTTTCTGAAAACGGTTGTGACTTCGATGAACGCTTTGATAAATATAATGTTTTCAACACCCATCTAGCTTATATTAACCATCCAGACTTCAAAACGAGTAGTGGTTTTGCTAAAATGAAAACTACCTAAAAGTGTCTAAAATCGACTGGAAATCACGAAATAAGCATTTTCAAGATTTGTTGCTTTTTCATGGTTATTTGCCAAATTTTGTGAGTTTGTGTTTTCTGAAAACGCTTGTGACTTCGATGAACGCTTTGATAAATATAATGTTTTCAACACCCATCTAGCTTATATTAACCATCCAGACTTCAAAACGAGTAGTGGTTTTGCTAAAATGAAAACTACCTAAAAGTGTCTAAAATCGACTGGAAATCACGAAATAAGCATTTTCAAGATTTGTTGCTTTTTCATGGTTGTTTGCCAAATTTTGTGAGTTTGTATTTTCTGAAAACGGTTGTGACTTCGATGAACGCTTTGATAAATATAATGTTTTCAACACCCATCTAGCTTATATTAACCATCTAGACTTCAAAACGAGTAGTGGTTTTGCTAAAATGAAAACTACCTAAAAGTGTCTAAAATCGACTGGAAATCACGAAATAAGCATTTTCAAGATTTGTTGCTTTTTCATGGTTATTTGCCAAATTTTGTGAGTTTGTGTTTTCTGAAAACGCTTGTGACTTCGATGAACGCTTTGATAAAAATAATGTTTTCAACACCCATCTAGCTTATATTAACCATCCAGACTTCAAAACGAGTAGTGGTTTTGCTAAAATGAAAACTACCTAAAAGTGTCTAAAATCGACTGGAAATAACGAAATAAGCATTTTCAAATTTTGTTGCTTTTTCATGGTTATTTGCCAAATTTTGTGAGTTTGTGTTTTCTGAAAACGCTTGTGACTTCGATGAACGCTTTGATAAATATAATGTTTTCAACACCCATCTAGCTTATATTAACCATCCAGACTTCAAAACGAGTAGTGGTTTTGCTAAAATGAAAACTACCTAAAAGTGTCTAAAATCGACTGGAAATCACGAAATAAGCATTTTCAAGATTTGTTGCTTTTTCATGGTTATTTGCCAAATTTTGTGAGTTTGTGTTTTCTGAAAACGCTTGTGACTTCGATGAACGCTTTGATAAATATAATGTTTTCAACACCCATCTAGCTTATATTAACCATCCAGACTTCAAAACGAGTAGTGGTTTTGCTAAAATGAAAACTACCTAAAAGTGTCTAAAATCGACTGGAAATCACGAAATAAGCATTTTCAAGATTTGTTGCTTTTTCATGGTTGTTTGCCAAATTTTGTGAGTTTGTGTTTTCTGAAAACGGTTGTGACTTCGATGAACGCTTTGATAAATGTAATGTTTTCAACACCCATCTAGCTTATATTAACCATCCAGACTTCAAAACGAGTAGTGGTTTTGCTAAAATGAAAACTACCTAAAAGTGTCTAAAATCGACTGGAAATCACGAAATAAGCATTTTCAAATTTTGTTGCTTTTTCATGGTTATTTGCCAAATTTTGTGAGTTTGTGTTTTCTGAAAACGGTTGTGACTTCGATGAACGCTTTGATAAATATAATGTTTTCAACACCCATCTAGCTTATATTAACCATCTAGAATTCAAAACGAGTAGTGGTTTTGCTAAAATGAAAACTACCTAAAAGTGTCTAAAATCGACTGGAAATCACGAAATAAGCATTTTCAAATTTTGTTGCTTTTTCATGGTTATTTGCCAAATTTTGTGAGTTTGTGTTTTCTGAAAACGCTTGTGACTTCGATGAACGCTTTGATAAATATAATGTTTTCAACACCCATCTAGCTTATATTAACCATCTAGACTTCAAAAGGAGTAGTGGTTTTGCTAAAATGAAAACTACCTAAAAGTGTCTAAAATCGACTGGAAATCACGAAATAAGCATTTTCAAGATTTGTTGCTTTTTCATGGTTGTTTGCCAAATTTTGTGAGTTTGTGTTTTCTGAAAACGGTTGTGACTTCGATGAACGCTTTGATAAATATAATGTTTTCAACACCCATCTAGCTTATATTAACCATCTAGAATTCAAAACGAGTAGTGGTTTTGCTAAAATGAAAACTACCTAAAAGTGTCTAAAATCGACTGGAAATCACGAAATAAGCATTTTCAAATTTTGTTGCTTTTTCATGGTTATTTGCCAAATTTTGTGAGTTTGTGTTTTCTGAAAACGCTTGTGACTTCGATGAACGCTTTGATAAATATAATGTTTTCAACACCCATCTAGCTTATATTAACCATCTAGACTTCAAAAGGAGTAGTGGTTTTGCTAAAATGAAAACTACCTAAAAGTGTCTAAAATCGACTGGAAATCACGAAATAAGCATTTTCAAGATTTGTTGCTTTTTCATGGTTGTTTGCCAAATTTTGTGAGTTTGTGTTTTCTGAAAACGGTTGTGACTTCGATGAACGCTTTGATAAATGTAATGTTTTCAACACCCATCTAGCTTATATTAACCATCCAGACTTCAAAACGAGTAGTGGTTTTGCTAAAATGAAAACTACCTAAAAGTGTCTAAAATCGACTGGAAATCACGAAATAAGCATTTTCAAATTTTGTTGCTTTTTCATGGTTATTTGCCAAATTTTGTGAGTTTGTGTTTTCTGAAAACGGTTGTGACTTCGATGAACGCTTTGATATATATAATGTTTTCAACACCCATCTAGCTTATATTAACCATCTAGAATTCAAAACGAGTAGTGGTTTTGCTAAAATGAAAACTACCTAAAAGTGTCTAAAATCGACTGGAAATCACGAAATAAGCATTTTCAAGATTTGTTGCTTTTTCATGGTTATTTGCCAAATTTTATGAGTTTGTGTTTTCTGAAAACGGTTGTGACTTCGATGAACGCTTTGATAAAAATAATGTTTTCAACACCCATCTAGCTTATATTAACCATCCAGACTTCAAAACGAGTAGTGGTTTTGCTAAAATGAAAACTACCTAAAAGTGTCTAAAATCGACTGGAAATCACGAAATAAGCATTTTCAAATTTTGTTGCTTTTTCATGGTTATTTGCCAAATTTTGTGAGTTTGTGTTTTCTGAAAACGCTTGTGACTTCGATGAACGCTTTGATAAATATAATGTTTTCAACACCCATCTAGCTTATATTAACCATCTAGACTTCAAAAGGAGTAGTGGTTTTGCTAAAATGAAAACTACCTAAAAGTGTCTAAAATCGACTGGAAATCACGAAATAAGCATTTTCAAGATTTGTTGCTTTTTCATGGTTATTTGCCAAATTTTGTGAGTTTGTGTTTTCTGAAAACGCTTGTGACTTCGATGAACGCTTTGATAAATATGTTTTCAACACCCATCTAGCTTATATTAACCATCCAGACTTCAAAACGAGTAGTGGTTTTGCTAAAATGAAAACTACCTAAAAGTGTCTAAAATCGACTGGAAATCACGAAATAAGCATTTTCAAGATTTGTTGCTTTTTCATGGTTGTTTGCCAAATTTTGTGAGTTTGTGTTTTCTGGAAACGGTTGTGACTTCGATGAACACTTTGATAAATATAATGTTTTCAACACCCATCTAGCTTATATTAACCATCCAGACTTCAAAACGAGTAGTGGTTTTGCTAAAATGAAAACTACCTAAAAGTGTCTAAAATCGACTGGAAATCACGAAATAAGCATTTTCAAGATTTGTTGCTTTTTCATGGTTGTTTGCCAAATTTTGTGAGTTTGTGTTTTCTGAAAACGGTTGTGACTTCGATGAACGCTTTGATAAATATAATGTTTTCAACACCCATCTAGCTTATATTAACCATCTAGACTTCAAAACGAGTAGTGGTTTTGCTAAAATGAAAACTAAGTGTCTAAAATCGACTGGAAATCACGAAATAAGCATTTTCAAGATTTGTTGCTTTTTCATGGTTATTTGCCAAATTTTGTGAGTTTGTGTTTTCTGAAAACGCTTGTGACTTCGATGAACGCTTTGATAAAAATAATGTTTTCAACACCCATCTAGCTTATATTAACCATCCAGACTTCAAAACGAGTAGTGGTTTTGCTAAAATGAAAACTACCTAAAAGTGTCTAAAATCGACTGGAAATCACGAAATAAGCATTTTCAAATTTTGTTGCTTTTTCATGGTTATTTGCCAAATTTTGTGAGTTTGTGTTTTCTGAAAACGCTTGTGACATCGATGAACGCTTTGATAAATATAATGTTTTCAACACCCATCTAGCTTATATTAACCATCTAGACTTCAAAAGGAGTAGTGGTTTTGCTAAAATGAAAACTACCTAAAAGTGTCTAAAATCGACTGGAAATCACGAAATAAGCATTTTCAAGATTTGTTGCTTTTTCATGGTTATTTGCCAAATTTTGTGAGTTTGTGTTTTCTGAAAACGCTTGTGACTTCGATGAACGCTTTGATAAATATAATGTTTTCAACACCCATCTAGCTTATATTAACCATCTAGACTTCAAAACGAGTAGTGGTTTTGCTAAAATGAAAACTACCTAAAAGTGTCTAAAATCGACTGGAAATCACGAAATAAGCATTTTCAAGATTTGTTGCTTTTTCATGGTTGTTTGCCAAATTTTGTGAGTTTGTGTTTTCTGAAAACGGTTGTGACTTCGATGAACGCTTTGATAAATGTAATGTTTTCAACACCCATCTAGCTTATATTAACCATCCAGACTTCAAAACGAGTAGTGGTTTTGCTAAAATGAAAACTACCTAAAAGTGTCTAAAATCGACTGGAAATCACGAAATAAGCATTTTCAAATTTTGTTGCTTTTTCATGGTTATTTGCCAAATTTTGTGAGTTTGTGTTTTCTGAAAACGGTTGTGACTTCGATGAACGCTTTGATATATATAATGTTTTCAACACCCATCTAGCTTATATTAACCATCTAGAATTCAAAACGAGTAGTGGTTTTGCTAAAATGAAAACTACCTAAAAGTGTCTAAAATCGACTGGAAATCACGAAATAAGCATTTTCAAGATTTGTTGCTTTTTCATGGTTATTTGCCAAATTTTATGAGTTTGTGTTTTCTGAAAACGGTTGTGACTTCGATGAACGCTTTGATAAAAATAATGTTTTCAACACCCATCTAGCTTATATTAACCATCCAGACTTCAAAACGAGTAGTGGTTTTGCTAAAATGAAAACTACCTAAAAGTGTCTAAAATCGACTGGAAATCACGAAATAAGCATTTTCAAATTTTGTTGCTTTTTCATGGTTATTTGCCAAATTTTGTGAGTTTGTGTTTTCTGAAAACGCTTGTGACTTCGATGAACGCTTTGATAAATATAATGTTTTCAACACCCATCTAGCTTATATTAACCATCTAGACTTCAAAAGGAGTAGTGGTTTTGCTAAAATGAAAACTACCTAAAAGTGTCTAAAATCGACTGGAAATCACGAAATAAGCATTTTCAAGATTTGTTGCTTTTTCATGGTTATTTGCCAAATTTTGTGAGTTTGTGTTTTCTGAAAACGCTTGTGACTTCGATGAACGCTTTGATAAATATGTTTTCAACACCCATCTAGCTTATATTAACCATCCAGACTTCAAAACGAGTAGTGGTTTTGCTAAAATGAAAACTACCTAAAAGTGTCTAAAATCGACTGGAAATCACGAAATAAGCATTTTCAAGATTTGTTGCTTTTTCATGGTTGTTTGCCAAATTTTGTGAGTTTGTGTTTTCTGGAAACGGTTGTGACTTCGATGAACACTTTGATAAATATAATGTTTTCAACACCCATCTAGCTTATATTAACCATCCAGACTTCAAAACGAGTAGTGGTTTTGCTAAAATGAAAACTACCTAAAAGTGTCTAAAATCGACTGGAAATCACGAAATAAGCATTTTCAAGATTTGTTGCTTTTTCATGGTTGTTTGCCAAATTTTGTGAGTTTGTGTTTTCTGAAAACGGTTGTGACTTCGATGAACGCTTTGATAAATATAATGTTTTCAACACCCATCTAGCTTATATTAACCATCTAGACTTCAAAACGAGTAGTGGTTTTGCTAAAATGAAAACTAAGTGTCTAAAATCGACTGGAAATCACGAAATAAGCATTTTCAAATTTTGTTGCTTTTTCATGGTTATTTGCCAAATTTTGTGAGTTTGTGTTTTCTGAAAACGCTTGTGACATCGATGAACGCTTTGATAAATATAATGTTTTCAACACCCATCTAGCTTATATTAACCATCTAGACTTCAAAAGGAGTAGTGGTTTTGCTAAAATGAAAACTACCTAAAAGTGTCTAAAATCGACTGGAAATCACGAAATAAGCATTTTCAAGATTTGTTGCTTTTTCATGGTTATTTGCCAAATTTTGTGAGTTTGTGTTTTCTGAAAACGCTTGTGACTTCGATGAACGCTTTGATAAATATAATGTTTTCAACACCCATCTAGCTTATATTAACCATCCAGACTTCAAAACGAGTAGTGGTTTTGCTAAAATGAAAACTACCTAAAAGTGTCTAAAATCGACTGGAAATCACGAAATAAGCATTTTCAAGATTTGTTGCTTTTTCATGGTTGTTTGCCAAATTTTGTGAGTTTGTGTTTTCTGGAAACGGTTGTGACTTCGATGAACGCTTTGATAAATATAATGTTTTCAACACCCATCTAGCTTATATTAACCATCCAGACTTCAAAACGAGTAGTGGTTTTGCTAAAATGAAAACTACCTAAAAGTGTCTAAAATCGACTGGAAATCACGAAATAAGCATTTTCAAGATTTGTTGCTTTTTCATGGTTGTTTGCCAAATTTTGTGAGTTTGTGTTTTCTGAAAACGGTTGTGACTTCGATGAACGCTTTGATAAATATAATGTTTTCAACACCCATCTAGCTTATATTAACCATCCAGACTTCAAAACGAGTAGTGGTTTTGCTAAAATGAAAACTACCTAAAAGTGTCTAAAATCGACTGGAAATCACGAAATAAGCATTTTCAAATTTTGTTGCTTTTTCATGGTTATTTGCCAAATTTTGTGAGTTTGTGTTTTCTGAAAACGGTTGTGACTTCGATGAACGCTTTGATAAATATAATGTTTTCAACACCCATCTAGCTTATATTAACCATCCAGACTTCAAAACGAGTAGTGGTTTTGCTAAAATGAAAACTACCTAAAAGTGTCTAAAATCGACTGGAAATCACGAAATAAGCATTTTCAAGATTTGTTGCTTCTTCATGGTTGTTTGCCAAATTTTGTGAGTTTGTATTTTCTGAAAACGGTTGTGACTTCGATGAACGCTTTGATAAATATAATGTTTTCAACACCCATCTAGCTTATATTAACCATCTAGACTTCAAAACGAGTAGTGGTTTTGCTAAAATGAAAACTACCTAAAAGTGTCTAAAATCGACTGGAAATCACGAAATAAGCATTTTCAAGATTTGTTGCTTTTTCATGGTTATTTGCCAAATTTTGTGAGTTTGTGTTTTCTGAAAACGCTTGTGACTTCGATGAACGCATTGATAAAAATAATGTTTTCAACACCCATCTAGCTTATATTAACCATCCAGACTTCAAAACGAGTAGTGGTTTTGCTAAAATGAAAACTACCTAAAAGTGTCTAAAATCGACTGGAAATCACGAAATAAGCATTTTCAAGATTTGTTGCTTTTTCATGGTTATTTGCCAAATTTTGTGAGTTTGTGTTTTCTGAAAACGCTTGTGACTTCGATGAACGCTTTGATAAATATAATGTTTTCAACACCCATCTAGCTTATATTAACCATCTAGACTTCAAAAGGAGTAGCGGTTTTGCTAAAATGAAAACTACCTAAAAGTGTCTAAAATCGACTGGAAATCACGAAATAAGCATTTTCAAGATTTGTTGCTTTTTCATGGTTGTTTGCCAAATTTTGTGAGTTTGTGTTTTCTGAAAACGGTTGTGACTTCGATGAACGCTTTGATAAATATAATGTTTTCAACACCCATCTAGCTTATATTAACCATCTAGACTTCAAAAGGAGTAGTGGTTTTGCTAAAATGAAAACTACCTAAAAGTGTCTAAAATCGACTGGAAATCACGAAATAAGCATTTTCAAGATTTGTTGCTTTTTCATGGTTATTTGCCAAATTTTGTGAGTTTGTGTTTTCTGAAAACGCTTGTGACTTCGATGAACGCTTTGATAAAAATAATGTTTTCAACACCCATCTAGCTTATATTAACCATCCAGACTTCAAAACGAGTAGTGGTTTTGCTAAAATGAAAACTACCTAAAAGTGTCTAAAATCGACTGGAAATCACGAAATAAGCATTTTCAAATTTTGTTGCTTTTTCATGGTTATTTGCCAAATTTTGTGAGTTTGTGTTTTCTGAAAACGGTTGTGACTTCGATGAACGCTTTGATAAATATAATGTTTTCAACACCCATCTAGCTTATATTAACCATCTAGACTTCAAAACGAGTAGTGGTTTTGCTAAAATGAAAACTACCTAAAAGTGTCTAAAATCGACTGGAAATCACGAAATAAGCATTTTCAAGATTTGTTGCTTTTTCATGGTTGTTTGCCAAATTTTGTGAGTTTGTGTTTTCTGGAAACGGTTGTGACTTCGATGAACGCTTTGATAAATATAATGTTTTCAACACCCATCTAGCTTATATTAACCATCCAGACTTCAAAACGAGTAGTGGTTTTGCTAAAATGAAAACTACCTAAAAGTGTCTAAAATCGACTGGAAATCACGAAATAAGCATTTTCAAGATTTGTTGCTTTTTCATGGCTGTTTGCCAAATTTTGTGAGTTTGTGTTTTCTGAAAACGGTTGTGACTTCGATGAACGCTTTGATAAATATAATGTTTTCAACACCCATCTAGCTTATATTAACCATCCAGACTTCAAAACGAGTAGTGGTTTTGCTAAAATGAAAACTACCTAAAAGTGTCTAAAATCGACTGGAAATCACGAAATAAGCATTTTCAAATTTTGTTGCTTTTTCATGGTTATTTGCCAAATTTGTGAGTTTGTGTTTTCTGAAAACGGTTGTGACTTCGATGAACGCTTTGATAAATATAATGTTTTCAACACCCATCTAGCTTATATTAACCATCCAGACTTCAAAACGAGTAGTGGTTTTGCTAAAATGAAAACTACCTAAAAGTGTCTAAAATCGACTGGAAATCACGAAATAAGCATTTTCAAGATTTGTTGCTTTTTCATGGTTATTTGCCAAATTTTGTGAGTTTGTGTTTTCTGAAAACGCTTGTGACTTCGATGAACGCTTTGATAAAAATAATGTTTTCAACACCCATCTAGCTTATATTAACCATCCAGACTTCAAAACGAGTAGTGGTTTTGCTAAAATGAAAACTACCTAAAAGTGTCTAAAATCGACTGGAAATCACGAAATAAGCATTTTCAAGATTTGTTGCTTTTTCATGGTTATTTGCCAAATTTTGTGAGTTTGTGTTTTCTGAAAACGCTTGTGACTTCGATGAACGCTTTGATAAATATAATGTTTTCAACACCCATCTAGCTTATATTAACCATCTAGACTTCAAAAGGAGTAGCGGTTTTGCTAAAATGAAAACTACCTAAAAGTGTCTAAAATCGACTGGAAATCACGAAATAAGCATTTTCAAGATTTGTTGCTTTTTCATGGTTGTTTGCCAAATTTTGTGAGTTTGTGTTTTCTGAAAACGGTTGTGACTTCGATGAACGCTTTGATAAATATAATGTTTTCAACACCCATCTAGCTTATATTAACCATCTAGACTTCAAAAGGAGTAGTGGTTTTGCTAAAATGAAAACTACCTAAAAGTGTCTAAAATCGACTGGAAATCACGAAATAAGCATTTTCAAGATTTGTTGCTTTTTCATGGTTATTTGCCAAATTTTGTGAGTTTGTGTTTTCTGAAAACGCTTGTGACTTCGATGAACGCTTTGATAAATATAATGTTTTCAACACCCATCTAGCTTATATTAACCATCTAGACTTCAAAACGAGTAGTGGTTTTGCTAAAATGAAAACTACCTAAAAGTGTCTAAAATCGACTGGAAATCACGAAATAAGCATTTTCAAGATTTGTTGCTTTTTCATGGTTATTTGCCAAATTTTGTGAGTTTGTGTTTTCTGAAAACGGTTGTGACTTCGATGAACGCTTTGATAAAAATAATGTTTTCAACACCCATCTAGCTTATATTAACCATCCAGACTTCAAAACGAGTAGTGGTTTTGCTAAAATGAAAACTACCTAAAAGTGTCTAAAATCGACTGGAAATCACGAAATAAGCATTTTCAAATTTTGTTGCTTTTTCATGGTTATTTGCCAAATTTTGTGAGTTTGTGTTTTCTGAAAACGCTTGTGACTTCGATGAACGCTTTGATAAATATAATGTTTTCAACACCCATCTAGCTTATATTAACCATCTAGACTTCAAAAGGAGTAGTGGTTTTGCTAAAATGAAAACTACCTAAAAGTGTCTAAAATCGACTGGAAATCACGAAATAAGCATTTTCAAGATTTGTTGCTTTTTCATGGTTATTTGCCAAATTTTGTGAGTTTGTGTTTTCTGAAAACGCTTGTGACTTCGATGAACGCTTTGATAAATATAATGTTTTCAACACCCATCTAGCTTATATTAACCATCCAGACTTCAAAACGAGTAGTGGTTTTGCTAAAATGAAAACTACCTAAAAGTGTCTAAAATCGACTGGAAATCACGAAATAAGCATTTTCAAGATTTGTTGCTTTTTCATGGTTGTTTGCCAAATTTTGTGAGTTTGTGTTTTCTGGAAACGGTTGTGACTTCGATGAACGCTTTGATAAATATAATGTTTTCAACACCCATCTAGCTTATATTAACCATCCAGACTTCAAAACGACTAGTGGTTTTGCTAAAATGAAAACTACCTAAAAGTGTCTAAAATCGACTGGAAATCACGAAATAAGCATTTTCAAGATTTGTTGCTTTTTCATGGTTATTTGCCAAATTTTGTGAGTTTGTGTTTTCTGAAAACGCTTGTGACTTCGATGAACGCTTTGATAAATATAATGTTTTCAACACCCATCTAGCTTATATCAACCATCCAGACTTCAAAACGAGTAGTGGTTTTGCTAAAATGAAAACTACCTAAAAGTGTCTAAAATCGACTGGAAATCACGAAATAAGCATTTTCAAGATTTGTTGCTTTTTCATGGTTGTTTGCCAAATTTTGTGAGTTTGTGTTTTCTGAAAACGGTTGTGACTTCGATGAACGCTTTGAGAAATATAATGTTTTCAACACCCATCTAGCTTATATTAACCATCCAGACTTCAAAACGAGTAGTGGTTTTGCTAAAATGAAAACTACCTAAAAGTGTCTAAAATCGACTGGAAATCACGAAATAAGCATTTTCAAGATTTGTTGCTTTTTCATGGTTGTTTGCCAAATTTTGTGAGTTTGTGTTTTCTGAAAACGGTTGTGACTTCGATGAACGCTTTGATAAATATAATGTTTTCAACACCCATCTAGCTTATATTAACCATCTAGACTTCAAAACGAGTAGTGGTTTTGCTAAAATGAAAACTACCTAAAAGTGTCTAAAATCGACTGGAAATCACGAAATAAGCATTTTCAAGATTTGTTGCTTTTTCATGGTTGTTTGCCAAATTTTGTGAGTTTGTGTTTTCTGGAAACGGTTGTGACTTCGATGAACGCTTTGATAAATATAATGTTTTCAACACCCATCTAGCTTATATTAACCATCCAGACTTCAAAACGAGTAGTGGTTTTGCTAAAATGAAAACTACCTAAAAGTGTCTAAAATCGACTGGAAATCACGAAATAAGCATTTTCAAGATTTGTTGCTTTTTCATGGCTGTTTGCCAAATTTTGTGAGTTTGTGTTTTCTGAAAACGGTTGTGACTTCGATGAACGCTTTGATAAATATAATGTTTTCAACACCCATCTAGCTTATATTAACCATCCAGACTTCAAAACGAGTAGTGGTTTTGCTAAAATGAAAACTACCTAAAAGTGTCTAAAATCGACTGGAAATCACGAAATAAGCATTTTCAAATTTTGTTGCTTTTTCATGGTTATTTGCCAAATTTGTGAGTTTGTGTTTTCTGAAAACGGTTGTGACTTCGATGAACGCTTTGATAAATATAATGTTTTCAACACCCATCTAGCTTATATTAACCATCCAGACTTCAAAACGAGTAGTGGTTTTGCTAAAATGAAAACTACCTAAAAGTGTCTAAAATCGACTGGAAATCACGAAATAAGCATTTTCAAGATTTGTTGCTTTTTCATGGTTGTTTGCCAAATTTTGTGAGTTTGTATTTTCTGAAAACGGTTGTGACTTCGATGAACGCTTTGATAAATATAATGTTTTCAACACCCATCTAGCTTATATTAACCATCTAGACTTCAAAACGAGTAGTGGTTTTGCTAAAATGAAAACTACCTAAAAGTGTCTAAAATCGACTGGAAATCACGAAATAAGCATTTTCAAGATTTGTTGCTTTTTCATGGTTATTTGCCAAATTTTGTGAGTTTGTGTTTTCTGAAAACGCTTGTGACTTCGATGAACGCTTTGATAAAAATAATGTTTTCAACACCCATCTAGCTTATATTAACCATCCAGACTTCAAAACGAGTAGTGGTTTTGCTAAAATGAAAACTACCTAAAAGTGTCTAAAATCGACTGGAAATCACGAAATAAGCATTTTCAAGATTTGTTGCTTTTTCATGGTTATTTGCCAAATTTTGTGAGTTTGTGTTTTCTGAAAACGCTTGTGACTTCGATGAACGCTTTGATAAATATAATGTTTTCAACACCCATCTAGCTTATATTAACCATCTAGACTTCAAAAGGAGTAGCGGTTTTGCTAAAATGAAAACTACCTAAAAGTGTCTAAAATCGACTGGAAATCACGAAATAAGCATTTTCAAGATTTGTTGCTTTTTCATGGTTGTTTGCCAAATTTTGTGAGTTTGTGTTTTCTGAAAACGGTTGTGACTTCGATGAACGCTTTGATAAATATAATGTTTTCAACACCCATCTAGCTTATATTAACCATCTAGACTTCAAAAGGAGTAGTGGTTTTGCTAAAATGAAAACTACCTAAAAGTGTCTAAAATCGACTGGAAATCACGAAATAAGCATTTTCAAGATTTGTTGCTTTTTCATGGTTATTTGCCAAATTTTGTGAGTTTGTGTTTTCTGAAAACGCTTGTGACTTCGATGAACGCTTTGATAAATATAATGTTTTCAACACCCATCTAGCTTATATTAACCATCTAGACTTCAAAACGAGTAGTGGTTTTGCTAAAATGAAAACTACCTAAAAGTGTCTAAAATCGACTGGAAATCACGAAATTAGCATTTTCAAGATTTGTTGCTTTTTCATGGTTATTTGCCAAATTTTGTGAGTTTGTGTTTTCTGAAAACGGTTGTGACTTCGATGAACGCTTTGATAAAAATAATGTTTTCAACACCCATCTAGCTTATATTAACCATCCAGACTTCAAAACGAGTAGTGGTTTTGCTAAAATGAAAACTACCTAAAAGTGTCTAAAATCGACTGGAAATCACGAAATAAGCATTTTCAAATTTTGTTGCTTTTTCATGGTTATTTGCCAAATTTTGTGAGTTTGTGTTTTCTGAAAACGCTTGTGACTTCGATGAACGCTTTGATAAATATAATGTTTTCAACACCCATCTAGCTTATATTAACCATCTAGACTTCAAAAGGAGTAGTGGTTTTGCTAAAATGAAAACTACCTAAAAGTGTCTAAAATCGACTGGAAATCACGAAATAAGCATTTTCAAGATTTGTTGCTTTTTCATGGTTATTTGCCAAATTTTGTGAGTTTGTGTTTTCTGAAAACGCTTGTGACTTCGATGAACGCTTTGATAAATATAATGTTTTCAACACCCATCTAGCTTATATTAACCATCCAGACTTCAAAACGAGTAGTGGTTTTGCTAAAATGAAAACTACCTAAAAGTGTCTAAAATCGAGTGGAAATCACGAAATAAGCATTTTCAAGATTTGTTGCTTTTTCATGGTTGTTTGCCAAATTTTGTGAGTTTGTGTTTTCTGGAAACGGTTGTGACTTCGATGAACGCTTTGATAAATATAATGTTTTCAACACCCATCTAGCTTATATTAACCATCCAGACTTCAAAACGACTAGTGGTTTTGCTAAAATGAAAACTACCTAAAAGTGTCTAAAATCGACTGGAAATCACGAAATAAGCATTTTCAAGATTTGTTGCTTTTTCATGGTTATTTGCCAAATTTTGTGAGTTTGTGTTTTCTGAAAACGCTTGTGACTTCGATGAACGCTTTGATAAATATAATGTTTTCAACACCCATCTAGCTTATATCAACCATCCAGACTTCAAAACGAGTAGTGGTTTTGCTAAAATGAAAACTACCTAAAAGTGTCTAAAATCGACTGGAAATCACGAAATAAGCATTTTCAAGATTTGTTGCTTTTTCATGGTTGTTTGCCAAATTTTGTGAGTTTGTGTTTTCTGAAAACGGTTGTGACTTCGATGAACGCTTTGAGAAATATAATGTTTTCAACACCCATCTAGCTTATATTAACCATCCAGACTTCAAAACGAGTAGTGGTTTTGCTAAAATGAAAACTACCTAAAAGTGTCTAAAATCGACTGGAAATCACGAAATAAGCATTTTCAAGATTTGTTGCTTTTTCATGGTTGTTTGCCAAATTTTGTGAGTTTGTGTTTTCTGAAAACGGTTGTGACTTCGATGAACGCTTTGATAAATATAATGTTTTCAACACCCATCTAGCTTATATTAACCATCCAGACTTCAAAACGAGTAGTGGTTTTGATAAAATGAAAACTACCTAAAAGTGTCTAAAATCGACTGGAAATCACGAAATAAGCATTTTCAAGATTTGTTGCTTTTTCATGGTTGTTTGCCAAATTTTGTGAGTTTGTATTTTCTGAAAACGGTTGTGACTTCGATGAACGCTTTGATAAATATAATGTTTTCAACACCCATCTAGCTTATATTAACCATCTAGACTTCAAAACGAGTAGTGGTTTTGCTAAAATGAAAACTACCTAAAAGTGTCTAAAATCGACTGGAAATCACGAAATAAGCATTTTCAAGATTTGTTGCTTTTTCATGGTTATTTGCCAAATTTTGTGAGTTTGTGTTTTCTGAAAACGCTTGTGACTTCGATGAACGCTTTGATAAAAATAATGTTTTCAACACCCATCTAGCTTATATTAACCATCCAGACTTCAAAACGAGTAGTGGTTTTGCTAAAATGAAAACTACCTAAAAGTGTCTAAAATCGACTGGAAATCACGAAATAAGCATTTTCAAGATTTGTTGCTTTTTCATGGTTATTTGCCAAATTTTGTGAGTTTGTGTTTTCTGAAAACGCTTGTGACTTCGATGAACGCTTTGATAAATATAATGTTTTCAACACCCATCTAGCTTATATTAACCATCTAGACTTCAAAAGGAGTAGTGGTTTTGCTAAAATGAAAACTACCTAAAAGTGTCTAAAATCGACTGGAAATCACGAAATAAGCATTTTCAAGATTTGTTGCTTTTTCATGGTTATTTGCCAAATTTTGTATCTTTGTGTTTTCTGAAAACGCTTGTGACTTCGATGAACGCTTTGATAAAAATAATGTTTTCAACACCCATCTAGCTTATATTAACCATCCAGACTTCAAAACGAGTAGTGGTTTTGCTAAAATGAAAACTACCTAAAAGTGTCTAAAATCGACTGGAAATCACGAAATAAGCATTTTCAAATTTTGTTGCTTTTTCATGGTTATTTGCCAAATTTTGTGAGTTTGTGTTTTCTGAAAACGCTTGTGACTTCGATGAACGCTTTGATAAATATAATGTTTTCAACACCCATCTAGCTTATATTAACCATCCAGACTTCAAAACGAGTAGTGGTTTTGCTAAAATGAAAACTACCTAAAAGTGTCTAAAATCGACTGGAAATCACGAAATAAGCATTTTCAAGATTTGTTGCTTTTTAATGGTTGTTTGCCAAATTTTGTGAGTTTGTGTTTTCTGAAAACGGTTGTGACTTCGATGAACGCTTTGATAAATATAATGTTTTCAACACCCATCTAGCTTATATTAACCATCCAGACTTCAAAACGAGTAGTGGTTTTGCTAAAATGAAAACTACCTAAAAGTGTCTAAAATCGACTGGAAATCACGAAATAAGCATTTTCAAGATTTGTTGCTTTTTCATGGTTATTTGCCAAATTTTGTGAGTTTGTGTTTTCTAAAAACGCTTGTGACTTCGATGAACGCTTTGATAAATATAATGTTTTCAACACCCATCTAGCTTATATTAACCATCCAGACTTCAAAACGAGTAGTGGTTTTGCTAAAATGAAAACTACCTAAAAGTGTCTAAAATCGACTGGAAATCACGAAATAAGCATTTTCAAGATTTGTTGCTTTTTCATGGTTGTTTGCCAAATTTTGTGAGTTTGTGTTTTCTGAAAACGGTTGTGACTTCGATGAACGCTTTGATAAATGTAATGTTTTCAACACCCATCTGGCTTATATTAACCATCCAGACTTCAAAACGAGTAGTGGTTTTGCTAAAATGAAAACTACCTAAAAGTGTCTAAAATCGACTGGAAATCACGAAATAAGCATTTTCAAATTTTGTTGCTTTTTCATGGTTATTTGCCAAATTTTGTGAGTTTGTGTTTTCTGAAAACGGTTGTGACTTCGATGAACGCTTTGATAAATGTAATGTTTTCAACACCCATCTAGCTTATATTAACCATCCAGACTTCAAAACGAGTAGTGGTTTTGCTAAAATGAAAACTACCTAAAAGTGTCTAAAATCGACTGGAAATCACGAAATAAGCATTTTCAAATTTTGTTGCTTTTTCATGGTTATTTGCCAAATTTTGTGAGTTTGTGTTTTCTGAAAACGGTTGTGACTTCGATGAACGCTTTGATAAATATAATGTTTTCAACACCCATCTAGCTTATATTAACCATCTAGAATTCAAAACGAGTAGTGGTTTTGCTAAAATGAAAACTACCTAAAAGTGTCTAAAATCGACTGGAAATCACGAAATAAGCATTTTCAAGATTTGTTGCTTTTTCATGGTTATTTGCCAAATTTTATGAGTTTGTGTTTTCTGAAAACGGTTGTGACTTCGATGAACGCTTTGATAAAAATAATGTTTTCAACACCCATCTAGCTTATATTAACCATCCAGACTTCAAAACGAGTAGTGGTTTTGCTAAAATGAAAACTACCTAAAAGTGTCTAAAATCGACTGGAAATCACGAAATAAGCATTTTCAAATTTTGTTGCTTTTTCATGGTTATTTGCCAAATTTTGTGAGTTTGTGTTTTCTGAAAACGCTTGTGACTTCGATGAACGCTTTGATAAATATAATGTTTTCAACACCCATCTAGCTTATATTAACCATCTAGACTTCAAAAGGAGTAGTGGTTTTGCTAAAATGAAAACTACCTAAAAGTGTCTAAAATCGACTGGAAATCACGAAATAAGCATTTTCAAGATTTGTTGCTTTTTCATGGTTATTTGCCAAATTTTGTGAGTTTGTGTTTTCTGAAAACGCTTGTGACTTCGATGAACGCTTTGATAAATATGTTTTCAACACCCATCTAGCTTATATTAACCATCCAGACTTCAAAACGAGTAGTGGTTTTGCTAAAATGAAAACTACCTAAAAGTGTCTAAAATCGACTGGAAATCACGAAATAAGCATTTTCAAGATTTGTTGCTTTTTCATGGTTGTTTGCCAAATTTTGTGAGTTTGTGTTTTCTGGAAACGGTTGTGACTTCGATGAACGCTTTGATAAATATAATGTTTTCAACACCCATCTAGCTTATATTAACCATCCAGACTTCAAAACGAGTAGTGGTTTTGCTAAAATGAAAACTACCTAAAAGTGTCTAAAATCGACTGGAAATCACGAAATAAGCATTTTCAAGATTTGTTGCTTTTTCATGGTTGTTTGCCAAATTTTGTGAGTTTGTGTTTTCTGAAAACGGTTGTGACTTCGATGAACGCTTTGATAAATATAATGTTTTCAACACCCATCTAGCTTATATTAACCATCTAGACTTCAAAACGAGTAGTGGTTTTGCTAAAATGAAAACTAAGTGTCTAAAATCGACTGGAAATCACGAAATAAGCATTTTCAAGATTTGTTGCTTTTTCATGGTTATTTGCCAAATTTTGTGAGTTTGTGTTTTCTGAAAACGCTTGTGACTTCGATGAACGCTTTGATAAAAATAATGTTTTCAACACCCATCTAGCTTATATTAACCATCCAGACTTCAAAACGAGTAGTGGTTTTGCTAAAATGAAAACTACCTAAAAGTGTCTAAAATCGACTGGAAATCACGAAATAAGCATTTTCAAATTTTGTTGCTTTTTCATGGTTATTTGCCAAATTTTGTGAGTTTGTGTTTTCTGAAAACGCTTGTGACATCGATGAACGCTTTGATAAATATAATGTTTTCAACACCCATCTAGCTTATATTAACCATCTAGACTTCAAAAGGAGTAGTGGTTTTGCTAAAATGAAAACTACCTAAAAGTGTCTAAAATCGACTGGAAATCACGAAATAAGCATTTTCAAGATTTGTTGCTTTTTCATGGTTATTTGCCAAATTTTGTGAGTTTGTGTTTTCTGAAAACGCTTGTGACTTCGATGAACGCTTTGATAAATATAATGTTTTCAACACCCATCTAGCTTATATTAACCATCCAGACTTCAAAACGAGTAGTGGTTTTGCTAAAATGAAAACTACCTAAAAGTGTCTAAAATCGACTGGAAATCACGAAATAAGCATTTTCAAGATTTGTTGCTTTTTCATGGTTGTTTGCCAAATTTTGTGAGTTTGTGTTTTCTGGAAACGGTTGTGACTTCGATGAACGCTTTGATAAATATAATGTTTTCAACACCCATCTAGCTTATATTAACCATCCAGACTTCAAAACGAGTAGTGGTTTTGCTAAAATGAAAACTACCTAAAAGTGTCTAAAATCGACTGGAAATCACGAAATAAGCATTTTCAAGATTTGTTGCTTTTTCACGGTTGTTTGCCAAATTTTGTGAGTTTGTGTTTTCTGAAAACGGTTGTGACTTCGATGAACGCTTTGATAAATATAATGTTTTCAACACCCATCTAGCTTATATTAACCATCCAGACTTCAAAACGAGTAGTGGTTTTGCTAAAATGAAAACTACCTAAAAGTGTCTAAAATCGACTGGAAATCACGAAATAAGCATTTTCAAATTTTGTTGCTTTTTCATGGTTATTTGCCAAATTTTGTGAGTTTGTGTTTTCTGAAAACGCTTGTGACATCGATGAACGCTTTGATAAATATAATGTTTTCAACACCCATCTAGCTTATATTAACCATCTAGACTTCAAAAGGAGTAGTGGTTTTGCTAAAATGAAAACTACCTAAAAGTGTCTAAAATCGACTGGAAATCACGAAATAAGCATTTTCAAGATTTGTTGCTTTTTCATGGTTATTTGCCAAATTTTGTGAGTTTGTGTTTTCTGAAAACGCTTGTGACTTCGATGAACGCTTTGATAAATATAATGTTTTCAACACCCATCTAGCTTATATTAACCATCTAGACTTCAAAACGAGTAGTGGTTTTGCTAAAATGAAAACTACCTAAAAGTGTCTAAAATCGACTGGAAATCACGAAATAAGCATTTTCAAGATTTGTTGCTTTTTCATGGTTATTTGCCAAATTTTGTGAGTTTGTGTTTTCTGAAAACGCTTGTGACTTCGATGAACGCATTGATAAAAATAATGTTTTCAACACCCATCTAGCTTATATTAACCATCCAGACTTCAAAACGAGTAGTGGTTTTGCTAAAATGAAAACTACCTAAAAGTGTCTAAAATCGACTGGAAATCACGAAATAAGCATTTTCAAGATTTGTTGCTTTTTCATGGTTATTTGCCAAATTTTGTGAGTTTGTGTTTTCTGAAAACGGTTGTGACTTCGATGAACGCTTTGATAAATATAATGTTTTCAACACCCATCTAGCTTATATTAACCATCCAGACTTCAAAACGAGTAGTGGTTCTGCTAAAATGAAAACTACCTAAAAGTGTCTAAAATCGACTGGAAATCACGAAATAAGCATTTTCAAGATTTGTTGCTTCTTCATGGTTGTTTGCCAAATTTTGTGAGTTTGTATTTTCTGAAAACGGTTGTGACTTCGATGAACGCTTTGATAAATATAATGTTTTCAACACCCATCTAGCTTATATTAACCATCTAGACTTCAAAACGAGTAGTGGTTTTGCTAAAATGAAAACTACCTAAAAGTGTCTAAAATCGACTGGAAATCACGAAATAAGCATTTTCAAATTTTGTTGCTTTTTCATGGTTATTTGCCAAATTTTGTGAGTTTGTGTTTTCTGAAAACGCTTGTGACTTCGATGAACGCTTTGATAAATATAATGTTTTCAACACCCATCTAGCTTATATTAACCATCTAGACTTCAAAAGGAGTAGTGGTTTTGCTAAAATGAAAACTACCTAAAAGTGTCTAAAATCGACTGGAAATCACGAAATAAGCATTTTCAAGATTTGTTGCTTTTTCATGGTTATTTGCCAAATTTTGTGAGTTTGTGTTTTCTGAAAACGCTTGTGACTTCGATGAACGCTTTGATAAATATGTTTTCAACACCCATCTAGCTTATATTAACCATCCAGACTTCAAAACGAGTAGTGGTTTTGCTAAAATGAAAACTACCTAAAAGTGTCTAAAATCGACTGGAAATCACGAAATAAGCATTTTCAAGATTTGTTGCTTTTTCATGGTTGTTTGCCAAATTTTGTGAGTTTGTGTTTTCTGGAAACGGTTGTGACTTCGATGAACGCTTTGATAAATATAATGTTTTCAACACCCATCTAGCTTATATTAACCATCCAGACTTCAAAACGAGTAGTGGTTTTGCTAAAATGAAAACTACCTAAAAGTGTCTAAAATCGACTGGAAATCACGAAATAAGCATTTTCAAGATTTGTTGCTTTTTCATGGTTGTTTGCCAAATTTTGTGAGTTTGTGTTTTCTGAAAACGGTTGTGACTTCGATGAACGCTTTGATAAATATAATGTTTTCAACACCCATCTAGCTTATATTAACCATCTAGACTTCAAAACGAGTAGTGGTTTTGCTAAAATGAAAACTAAGTGTCTAAAATCGACTGGAAATCACGAAATAAGCATTTTCAAGATTTGTTGCTTTTTCATGGTTATTTGCCAAATTTTGTGAGTTTGTGTTTTCTGAAAACGCTTGTGACTTCGATGAACGCTTTGATAAAAATAATGTTTTCAACACCCATCTAGCTTATATTAACCATCCAGACTTCAAAACGAGTAGTGGTTTTGCTAAAATGAAAACTACCTAAAAGTGTCTAAAATCGACTGGAAATCACGAAATAAGCATTTTCAAATTTTGTTGCTTTTTCATGGTTATTTGCCAAATTTTGTGAGTTTGTGTTTTCTGAAAACGCTTGTGACATCGATGAACGCTTTGATAAATATAATGTTTTCAACACCCATCTAGCTTATATTAACCATCTAGACTTCAAAAGGAGTAGTGGTTTTGCTAAAATGAAAACTACCTAAAAGTGTCTAAAATCGACTGGAAATCACGAAATAAGCATTTTCAAGATTTGTTGCTTTTTCATGGTTATTTGCCAAATTTTGTGAGTTTGTGTTTTCTGAAAACGCTTGTGACTTCGATGAACGCTTTGATAAATATAATGTTTTCAACACCCATCTAGCTTATATTAACCATCCAGACTTCAAAACGAGTAGTGGTTTTGCTAAAATGAAAACTACCTAAAAGTGTCTAAAATCGACTGGAAATCACGAAATAAGCATTTTCAAGATTTGTTGCTTTTTCATGGTTGTTTGCCAAATTTTGTGAGTTTGTGTTTTCTGGAAACGGTTGTGACTTCGATGAACGCTTTGATAAATATAATGTTTTCAACACCCATCTAGCTTATATTAACCATCCAGACTTCAAAACGAGTAGTGGTTTTGCTAAAATGAAAACTACCTAAAAGTGTCTAAAATCGACTGGAAATCACGAAATAAGCATTTTCAAGATTTGTTGCTTTTTCACGGTTGTTTGCCAAATTTTGTGAGTTTGTGTTTTCTGAAAACGGTTGTGACTTCGATGAACGCTTTGATAAATATAATGTTTTCAACACCCATCTAGCTTATATTAACCATCCAGACTTCAAAACGAGTAGTGGTTTTGCTAAAATGAAAACTACCTAAAAGTGTCTAAAATCGACTGGAAATCACGAAATAAGCATTTTCAAATTTTGTTGCTTTTTCATGGTTATTTGCCAAATTTTGTGAGTTTGTGTTTTCTGAAAACGGTTGTGACTTCGATGAACGCTTTGATAAATATAATGTTTTCAACACCCATCTAGCTTATATTAACCATCCAGACTTCAAAACGAGTAGTGGTTCTGCTAAAATGAAAACTACCTAAAAGTGTCTAAAATCGACTGGAAATCACGAAATAAGCATTTTCAAGATTTGTTGCTTCTTCATGGTTGTTTGCCAAATTTTGTGAGTTTGTATTTTCTGAAAACGGTTGTGACTTCGATGAACGCTTTGATAAATATAATGTTTTCAACACCCATCTAGCTTATATTAACCATCTAGACTTCAAAACGAGTAGTGGTTTTGCTAAAATGAAAACTACCTAAAAGTGTCTAAAATCGACTGGAAATCACGAAATAAGCATTTTCAAGATTTGTTGCTTTTTCATGGTTATTTGCCAAATTTTGTGAGTTTGTGTTTTCTGAAAACGCTTGTGACTTCGATGAACGCATTGATAAAAATAATGTTTTCAACACCCATCTAGCTTATATTAACCATCCAGACTTCAAAACGAGTAGTGGTTTTGCTAAAATGAAAACTACCTAAAAGTGTCTAAAATCGACTGGAAATCACGAAATAAGCATTTTCAAGATTTGTTGCTTTTTCATGGTTATTTGCCAAATTTTGTGAGTTTGTGTTTTCTGAAAACGGTTGTGACTTCGATGAACGCTTTGATAAATATAATGTTTTCAACACCCATCTAGCTTATATTAACCATCCAGACTTCAAAACGAGTAGTGGTTTTGCTAAAATGAAAACTACCTAAAAGTGTCTAAAATCGACTGGAAATCACGAAATAAGCATTTTCAAATTTTGTTGCTTTTTCATGGTTATTTGCCAAATTTTGTGAGTTTGTGTTTTCTGAAAACGCTTGTGACATCGATGAACGCTTTGATAAATATAATGTTTTCAACACCCATCTAGCTTATATTAACCATCTAGACTTCAAAAGGAGTAGTGGTTTTGCTAAAATGAAAACTACCTAAAAGTGTCTAAAATCGACTGGAAATCACGAAATAAGCATTTTCAAGATTTGTTGCTTTTTCATGGTTATTTGCCAAATTTTGTGAGTTTGTGTTTTCTGAAAACGCTTGTGACTTCGATGAACGCTTTGATAAATATAATGTTTTCAACACCCATCTAGCTTATATTAACCATCCAGACTTCAAAACGAGTAGTGGTTTTGCTAAAATGAAAACTACCTAAAAGTGTCTAAAATCGACTGGAAATCACGAAATAAGCATTTTCAAGATTTGTTGCTTTTTCATGGTTGTTTGCCAAATTTTGTGAGTTTGTGTTTTCTGGAAACGGTTGTGACTTCGATGAACGCTTTGATAAATATAATGTTTTCAACACCCATCTAGCTTATATTAACCATCCAGACTTCAAAACGAGTAGTGGTTTTGCTAAAATGAAAACTACCTAAAAGTGTCTAAAATCGACTGGAAATCACGAAATAAGCATTTTCAAGATTTGTTGCTTTTTCACGGTTGTTTGCCAAATTTTGTGAGTTTGTGTTTTCTGAAAACGGTTGTGACTTCGATGAACGCTTTGATAAATATAATGTTTTCAACACCCATCTAGCTTATATTAACCATCCAGACTTCAAAACGAGTAGTGGTTTTGCTAAAATGAAAACTACCTAAAAGTGTCTAAAATCGACTGGAAATCACGAAATAAGCATTTTCAAATTTTGTTGCTTTTTCATGGTTATTTGCCAAATTTTGTGAGTTTGTGTTTTCTGAAAACGGTTGTGACTTCGATGAACGCTTTGATAAATATAATGTTTTCAACACCCATCTAGCTTATATTAACCATCCAGACTTCAAAACGAGTAGTGGTTCTGCTAAAATGAAAACTACCTAAAAGTGTCTAAAATCGACTGGAAATCACGAAATAAGCATTTTCAAGATTTGTTGCTTCTTCATGGTTGTTTGCCAAATTTTGTGAGTTTGTATTTTCTGAAAACGGTTGTGACTTCGATGAACGCTTTGATAAATATAATGTTTTCAACACCCATCTAGCTTATATTAACCATCTAGACTTCAAAACGAGTAGTGGTTTTGCTAAAATGAAAACTACCTAAAAGTGTCTAAAATCGACTGGAAATCACGAAATAAGCATTTTCAAGATTTGTTGCTTTTTCATGGTTATTTGCCAAATTTTGTGAGTTTGTGTTTTCTGAAAACGCTTGTGACTTCGATGAACGCATTGATAAAAATAATGTTTTCAACACCCATCTAGCTTATATTAACCATCCAGACTTCAAAACGAGTAGTGGTTTTGCTAAAATGAAAACTACCTAAAAGTGTCTAAAATCGACTGGAAATCACGAAATAAGCATTTTCAAGATTTGTTGCTTTTTCATGGTTATTTGCCAAATTTTGTGAGTTTGTGTTTTCTGAAAACGGTTGTGACTTCGATGAACGCTTTGATAAATATAATGTTTTCAACACCCATCTAGCTTATATTAACCATCCAGACTTCAAAACGAGTAGTGGTTCTGCTAAAATGAAAACTACCTAAAAGTGTCTAAAATCGACTGGAAATCACGAAATAAGCATTTTCAAGATTTGTTGCTTCTTCATGGTTGTTTGCCAAATTTTGTGAGTTTGTATTTTCTGAAAACGGTTGTGACTTCGATGAACGCTTTGATAAATATAATGTTTTCAACACCCATCTAGCTTATATTAACCATCTAGACTTCAAAACGAGTAGTGGTTTTGCTAAAATGAAAACTACCTAAAAGTGTCTAAAATCGACTGGAAATCACGAAATAAGCATTTTCAAGATTTGTTGCTTTTTCATGGTTATTTGCCAAATTTTGTGAGTTTGTGTTTTCTGAAAACGCTTGTGACTTCGATGAACGCATTGATAAAAATAATGTTTTCAACACCCATCTAGCTTATATTAACCATCCAGACTTCAAAACGAGTAGTGGTTTTGCTAAAATGAAAACTACCTAAAAGTGTCTAAAATCGACTGGAAATCACGAAATAAGCATTTTCAAGATTTGTTGCTTTTTCATGGTTATTTGCCAAATTTTGTGAGTTTGTGTTTTCTGAAAACGCTTGTGACTTCGATGAACGCTTTGATAAATATAATGTTTTCAACACCCATCTAGCTTATATTAACCATCTAGACTTCAAAAGGAGTAGCGGTTTTGCTAAAATGAAAACTACCTAAAAGTGTCTAAAATCGACTGGAAATCACGAAATAAGCATTTTCAAGATTTGTTGCTTTTTCATGGTTGTTTGCCAAATTTTGTGAGTTTGTGTTTTCTGAAAACGGTTGTGACTTCGATGAACGCTTTGATAAATATAATGTTTTCAACACCCATCTAGCTTATATTAACCATCTAGACTTCAAAAGGAGTAGTGGTTTTGCTAAAATGAAAACTACCTAAAAGTGTCTAAAATCGACTGGAAATCACGAAATAAGCATTTTCAAGATTTGTTGCTTTTTCATGGTTATTTGCCAAATTTTGTGAGTTTGTGTTTTCTGAAAACGCTTGTGACTTCGATGAACGCTTTGATAAAAATAATGTTTTCAACACCCATCTAGCTTATATTAACCATCCAGACTTCAAAACGAGTAGTGGTTTTGCTAAAATGAAAACTACCTAAAAGTGTCTAAAATCGACTGGAAATCACGAAATAAGCATTTTCAAATTTTGTTGCTTTTTCATGGTTATTTGCCAAATTTTGTGAGTTTGTGTTTTCTGAAAACGGTTGTGACTTCGATGAACGCTTTGATAAATATAATGTTTTCAACACCCATCTAGCTTATATTAACCATCTAGACTTCAAAACGAGTAGTGGTTTTGCTAAAATGAAAACTACCTAAAAGTGTCTAAAATCGACTGGAAATCACGAAATAAGCATTTTCAAGATTTGTTGCTTTTTCATGGTTATTTGCCAAATTTTGTGAGTTTGTGTTTTCTGAAAACGCTTGTGACTTCGATGAACGCTTTGATAAATATAATGTTTTCAACACCCATCTAGCTTATATTAACCATCTAGACTTCAAAAGGAGTAGCGGTTTTGCTAAAATGAAAACTACCTAAAAGTGTCTAAAATCGACTGGAAATCACGAAATAAGCATTTTCAAGATTTGTTGCTTTTTCGTGGTTGTTTGCCAAATTTTGTGAGTTTGTGTTTTCTGAAAACGGTTGTGACTTCGATGAACGCTTTGATAAATATAATGTTTTCAACACCCATCTAGCTTATATTAACCATCTAGACTTCAAAAGGAGTAGTGGTTTTGCTAAAATGAAAACTACCTAAAAGTGTCTAAAATCGACTGGAAATCACGAAATAAGCATTTTCAAGATTTGTTGCTTTTTCATGGTTATTTGCCAAATTTTGTGAGTTTGTGTTTTCTGAAAACGCTTGTGACTTCGATGAACGCTTTGATAAAAATAATGTTTTCAACACCCATCTAGCTTATATTAACCATCCAGACTTCAAAACGAGTAGTGGTTTTGCTAAAATGAAAACTACCTAAAAGTGTCTAAAATCGACTGGAAATCACGAAATAAGCATTTTCAAATTTTGTTGCTTTTTCATGGTTATTTGCCAAATTTTGTGAGTTTGTGTTTTCTGAAAACGGTTGTGACTTCGATGAACGCTTTGATAAATATAATGTTTTCAACACCCATCTAGCTTATATTAACCATCTAGACTTCAAAACGAGTAGTGGTTTTGCTAAAATGAAAACTACCTAAAAGTGTCTAAAATCGACTGGAAATCACGAAATAAGCATTTTCAAGATTTGTTGCTTTTTCATGGTTGTTTGCCAAATTTTGTGAGTTTGTGTTTTCTGGAAACGGTTGTGACTTCGATGAACGCTTTGATAAATATAATGTTTTCAACACCCATCTAGCTTATATTAACCATCCAGACTTCAAAACGAGTAGTGGTTTTGCTAAAATGAAAACTACCTAAAAGTGTCTAAAATCGACTGGAAATCACGAAATAAGCATTTTCAAGATTTGTTGCTTTTTCATGGTTGTTTGCCAAATTTTGTGAGTTTGTGTTTTCTGAAAACGGTTGTGACTTCGATGAACGCTTTGATAAATATAATGTTTTCAACACCCATCTAGCTTATATTAACCATCCAGACTTCAAAACGAGTAGTGGTTTTGCTAAAATGAAAACTACCTAAAAGTGTCTAAAATCGACTGGAAATCACGAAATAAGCATTTTCAAATTTTGTTGCTTTTTCACGGTTATTTGCCAAATTTGTGAGTTTGTGTTTTCTGAAAACGGTTGTGACTTCGATGAAGGCTTTGATAAATATAATGTTTTCAACACCCATCTAGCTTATATTAACCATCCAGACTTCAAAACGAGTAGTGGTTTTGCTAAAATGAAAACTACCTAAAAGTGTCTAAAATCGACTGGAAATCACGAAATAAGCATTTTCAAGATTTGTTGCTTTTTCATGGTTGTTTGCCAAATTTTGTGAGTTTGTATTTTCTGAAAACGGTTGTGACTTCGATGAACGCTTTGATAAATATAATGTTTTCAACACCCATCTAGCTTATATTAACCATCTAGACTTCAAAACGAGTAGTGGTTTTGCTAAAATGAAAACTACCTAAAAGTGTCTAAAATCGACTGGAAATCACGAAATAAGCATTTTCAAGATTTGTTGCTTTTTCATGGTTATTTGCCAAATTTTGTGAGTTTGTGTTTTCTGAAAACGCTTGTGACTTCGATGAACGCTTTGATAAAAATAATGTTTTCAACACCCATCTAGCTTATATTAACCATCCAGACTTCAAAACGAGTAGTGGTTTTGCTAAAATGAAAACTACCTAAAAGTGTCTAAAATCGACTGGAAATCACGAAATAAGCATTTTCAAGATTTGTTGCTTTTTCATGGTTATTTGCCAAATTTTGTGAGTTTGTGTTTTCTGAAAACGCTTGTGACTTCGATGAACGCTTTGATAAATATAATGTTTTCAACACCCATCTAGCTTATATTAACCATCTAGACTTCAAAAGGAGTAGCGGTTTTGCTAAAATGAAAACTACCTAAAAGTGTCTAAAATCGACTGGAAATCACGAAATAAGCATTTTCAAGATTTGTTGCTTTTTCATGGTTGTTTGCCAAATTTTGTGAGTTTGTGTTTTCTGAAAACGGTTGTGACTTCGATGAACGCTTTGATAAATATAATGTTTTCAACACCCATCTAGCTTATATTAACCATCTAGACTTCAAAAGGAGTAGTGGTTTTGCTAAAATGAAAACTACCTAAAAGTGTCTAAAATCGACTGGAAATCACGAAATAAGCATTTTCAAGATTTGTTGCTTTTTCATGGTTATTTGCCAAATTTTGTGAGTTTGTGTTTTCTGAAAACGCTTGTGACTTCGATGAACGCTTTGATAAATATAATGTTTTCAACACCCATCTAGCTTATATTAACCATCCAGACTTCAAAACGAGTAGTGGTTTTGCTAAAATGAAAACTACCTAAAAGTGTCTAAAATCGACTGGAAATCACGAAATAAGCATTTTCAAATTTTGTTGCTTTTTCATGGTTATTTGCCAAATTTTGTGAGTTTGTGTTTTCTGAAAACGGTTGTGACTTCGATGAACGCTTTGATAAATATAATGTTTTCAACACCCATCTAGCTTATATTAACCATCCAGACTTCAAAACGAGTAGTGGTTTTGCTAAAATGAAAACTACCTAAAAGTGTCTAAAATCGACTGGAAATCACGAAATAAGCATTTTCAAATTTTGTTGCTTTTTCATGGTTATTTGCCAAATTTTGTGAGTTTGTGTTTTCTGAAAACGGTTGTGACTTCGATGAACGCTTTGATAAATATAATGTTTTCAACACAAATCTAGCTTATATTAACCATCTAGACTTCAAAACGAGTAGTGGTTTTGCTAAAATGAAAACTACCTAAAAGTGTCTAAAATCGACTGGAAATCACGAAATAAGCATTTTCAAGATTTGTTGCTTTTTCATGGTTATTTGCCAAATTTTGTGAGTTTGTGTTTTCTGAAAACGGTTGTGACTTCGATGAACGCTTTGATAAAAATAATGTTTTCAACACCCATCTAGCTTATATTAACCATCCAGACTTCAAAACGAGTAGTGGTTTTGCTAAAATGAAAACTACCTAAAAGTGTCTAAAATCGACTGGAAATCACGAAATAAGCATTTTCAAATTTTGTTGCTTTTTCATGGTTATTTGCCAAATTTTGTGAGTTTGTGTTTTCTGAAAACGCTTGTGACTTCGATGAACGCTTTGATAAATATAATGTTTTCAACACCCATCTAGCTTATATTAACCATCTAGACTTCAAAAGGAGTAGTGGTTTTGCTAAAATGAAAACTACCTAAAAGTGTCTAAAATCGACTGGAAATCACGAAATAAGCATTTTCAAGATTTGTTGCTTTTTCATGGTTATTTGCCAAATTTTGTGAGTTTGTGTTTTCTGAAAACGCTTGTGACTTCGATGAACGCTTTGATAAATATAATGTTTTCAACACCCATCTAGCTTATATTAACCATCCAGACTTCAAAACGAGTAGTGGTTTTGCTAAAATGAAAACTACCTAAAAGTGTCTAAAATCGACTGGAAATCACGAAATAAGCATTTTCAAATTTTGTTGCTTTTTCATGGTTATTTGCCAAATTTTGTGAGTTTGTGTTTTCTGAAAACGGTTGTGACTTCGATGAACGCTTTGATAAATATAATGTTTTCAACACCCATCTAGCTTATATTAACCATCTAGACTTCAAAACGAGTAGTGGTTTTGCTAAAATGAAAACTACCTAAAAGTGTCTAAAATCGACTGGAAATCACGAAATAAGCATTTTCAAGATTTGTTGCTTTTTCATGGTTATTTGCCAAATTTTGTGAGTTTGTGTTTTCTGAAAACGGTTGTGACTTCGATGAACGCTTTGATAAAAATAATGTTTTCAACACCCATCTAGCTTATATTAACCATCCAGACTTCAAAACGAGTAGTGGTTTTGCTAAAATGAAAACTACCTAAAAGTGTCTAAAATCGACTGGAAATCACGAAATAAGCATTTTCAAATTTTGTTGCTTTTTCATGGTTATTTGCCAAATTTTGTGAGTTTGTGTTTTCTGAAAACGCTTGTGACTTCGATGAACGCTTTGATAAATATAATGTTTTCAACACCCATCTAGCTTATATTAACCATCTAGACTTCAAAAGGAGTAGTGGTTTTGCTAAAATGAAAACTACCTAAAAGTGTCTAAAATCGACTGGAAATCACGAAATAAGCATTTTCAAGATTTGTTGCTTTTTCATGGTTATTTGCCAAATTTTGTGAGTTTGTGTTTTCTGAAAACGCTTGTGACTTCGATGAACGCTTTGATAAATATAATGTTTTCAACACCCATCTAGCTTATATTAACCATCCAGACTTCAAAACGAGTAGTGGTTTTGCTAAAATGAAAACTACCTAAAAGTGTCTAAAATCGAGTGGAAATCACGAAATAAGCATTTTCAAGATTTGTTGCTTTTTCATGGTTGTTTGCCAAATTTTGTGAGTTTGTGTTTTCTGGAAACGGTTGTGACTTCGATGAACGCTTTGATAAATATAATGTTTTCAACACCCATCTAGCTTATATTAACCATCCAGACTTCAAAACGAGTAGTGGTTTTGCTAAAATGAAAACTACCTAAAAGTGTCTAAAATCGACTGGAAATCACGAAATAAGCATTTTCAAGATTTGTTGCTTTTTCATGGTTGTTTGCCAAATTTTGTGAGTTTGTATTTTCTGAAAACGGTTGTGACTTCGATGAACGCTTTGATAAATATAATGTTTTCAACACCCATCTAGCTTATATTAACCATCTAGACTTCAAAACGAGTAGTGGTTTTGCTAAAATGAAAACTACCTAAAAGTGTCTAAAATCGACTGGAAATCACGAAATAAGCATTTTCAAGATTTGTTGCTTTTTCATGGTTATTTGCCAAATTTTGTGAGTTTGTGTTTTCTGAAAACGCTTGTGACTTCGATGAACGCTTTGATAAAAATAATGTTTTCAACACCCATCTAGCTTATATTAACCATCCAGACTTCAAAACGAGTAGTGGTTTTGCTAAAATGAAAACTACCTAAAAGTGTCTAAAATCGACTGGAAATCACGAAATAAGCATTTTCAAGATTTGTTGCTTTTTCATGGTTATTTGCCAAATTTTGTGAGTTTGTGTTTTCTGAAAACGCTTGTGACTTCGATGAACGCTTTGATAAATATAATGTTTTCAACACCCATCTAGCTTATATTAACCATCTAGACTTCAAAAGGAGTAGCGGTTTTGCTAAAATGAAAACTACCTAAAAGTGTCTAAAATCGACTGGAAATCACGAAATAAGCATTTTCAAGATTTGTTGCTTTTTCATGGTTGTTTGCCAAATTTTGTGAGTTTGTGTTTTCTGAAAACGGTTGTGACTTCGATGAACGCTTTGATAAATATAATGTTTTCAACACCCATCTAGCTTATATTAACCATCTAGACTTCAAAAGGAGTAGTGGTTTTGCTAAAATGAAAACTACCTAAAAGTGTCTAAAATCGACTGGAAATCACGAAATAAGCATTTTCAAGATTTGTTGCTTTTTCATGGTTATTTGCCAAATTTTGTGAGTTTGTGTTTTCTGAAAACGCTTGTGACTTCGATGAACGCTTTGATAAAAATAATGTTTTCAACACCCATCTAGCTTATATTAACCATCCAGACTTCAAAACGAGTAGTGGTTTTGCTAAAATGAAAACTACCTAAAAGTGTCTAAAATCGACTGGAAATCACGAAATAAGCATTTTCAAGATTTGTTGCTTTTTCATGGTTATTTGCCAAATTTTGTGAGTTTGTGTTTTCTGAAAACGCTTGTGACTTCGATGAACGCTTTGATAAATATAATGTTTTCAACACCCATCTAGCTTATATTAACCATCCAGACTTCAAAACGAGTAGTGGTTTTGCTAAAATGAAAACTACCTAAAAGTGTCTAAAATCGACTGGAAATCACGAAATAAGCATTTTCAAATTTTGTTGCTTTTTCATGGTTATTTGCCAAATTTTGTGAGTTTGTGTTTTCTGAAAACGGTTGTGACTTCGATGAACGCTTTGATAAATATAATGTTTTCAACACCCATCTAGCTTATATTAACCATCTAGACTTCAAAACGAGTAGTGGTTTTGCTAAAATGAAAACTACCTAAAAGTGTCTAAAATCGACTGGAAATCACGAAATAAGCATTTTCAAGATTTGTTGCTTTTTCATGGTTATTTGCCAAATTTTGTGAGTTTGTGTTTTCTGAAAACGGTTGTGACTTCGATGAACGCTTTGATAAAAATAATGTTTTCAACACCCATCTAGCTTATATTAACCATCCAGACTTCAAAACGAGTAGTGGTTTTGCTAAAATGAAAACTACCTAAAAGTGTCTAAAATCGACTGGAAATCACGAAATAAGCATTTTCAAATTTTGTTGCTTTTTCATGGTTATTTGCCAAATTTTGTGAGTTTGTGTTTTCTGAAAACGCTTGTGACTTCGATGAACGCTTTGATAAATATAATGTTTTCAACACCCATCTAGCTTATATTAACCATCTAGACTTCAAAAGGAGTAGTGGTTTTGCTAAAATGAAAACTACCTAAAAGTGTCTAAAATCGACTGGAAATCACGAAATAAGCATTTTCAAGATTTGTTGCTTTTTCATGGTTATTTGCCAAATTTTGTGAGTTTGTGTTTTCTGAAAACGCTTGTGACTTCGATGAACGCTTTGATAAATATAATGTTTTCAACACCTATCTAGCTTATATTAACCATCCAGACTTCAAAACGAGTAGTGGTTTTGCTAAAATGAAAACTACCTAAAAGTGTCTAAAATCGAGTGGAAATCACGAAATAAGCATTTTCAAGATTTGTTGCTTTTTCATGGTTGTTTGCCAAATTTTGTGAGTTTGTGTTTTCTGGAAACGGTTGTGACTTCGATGAACGCTTTGATAAATATAATGTTTTCAACACCCATCTAGCTTATATTAACCATCCAGACTTCAAAACGACTAGTGGTTTTGCTAAAATGAAAACTACCTAAAAGTGTCTAAAATCGACTGGAAATCACGAAATAAGCATTTTCAAGATTTGTTGCTTTTTCATGGTTATTTGCCAAATTTTGTGAGTTTGTGTTTTCTGAAAACGCTTGTGACTTCGATGAACGCTTTGATAAATATAATGTTTTCAACACCCATCTAGCTTATATCAACCATCCAGACTTCAAAACGAGTAGTGGTTTTGCTAAAATGAAAACTACCTAAAAGTGTCTAAAATCGACTGGAAATCACGAAATAAGCATTTTCAAGATTTGTTGCTTTTTCATGGTTGTTTGCCAAATTTTGTGAGTTTGTGTTTTCTGAAAACGGTTGTGACTTCGATGAACGCTTTGAGAAATATAATGTTTTCAACACCCATCTAGCTTATATTAACCATCCAGACTTCAAAACGAGTAGTGGTTTTGCTAAAATGAAAACTACCTAAAAGTGTCTAAAATCGACTGGAAATCACGAAATAAGCATTTTCAAGATTTGTTGCTTTTTCATGGTTGTTTGCCAAATTTTGTGAGTTTGTGTTTTCTGAAAACGGTTGTGACTTCGATGAACGCTTTGATAAATATAATGTTTTCAACACCCATCTAGCTTATATTAACCATCCAGACTTCAAAACGAGTAGTGGTTTTGCTAAAATGAAAACTACCTAAAAGTGTCTAAAATCGACTGGAAATCACGAAATAAGCATTTTCAAGATTTGTTGCTTTTTCATGGTTGTTTGCCAAATTTTGTGAGTTTGTATTTTCTGAAAACGGTTGTGACTTCGATGAACGCTTTGATAAATATAATGTTTTCAACACCCATCTAGCTTATATTAACCATCTAGACTTCAAAACGAGTAGTGGTTTTGCTAAAATGAAAACTACCTAAAAGTGTCTAAAATCGACTGGAAATCACGAAATAAGCATTTTCAAGATTTGTTGCTTTTTCATGGTTATTTGCCAAATTTTGTGAGTTTGTGTTTTCTGAAAACGCTTGTGACTTCGATGAACGCTTTGATAAAAATAATGTTTTCAACACCCATCTAGCTTATATTAACCATCCAGACTTCAAAACGAGTAGTGGTTTTGCTAAAATGAAAACTACCTAAAAGTGTCTAAAATCGACTGGAAATCACGAAATAAGCATTTTCAAGATTTGTTGCTTTTTCATGGTTATTTGCCAAATTTTGTGAGTTTGTGTTTTCTGAAAACGCTTGTGACTTCGATGAACGCTTTGATAAATATAATGTTTTCAACACCCATCTAGCTTATATTAACCATCTAGACTTCAAAAGGAGTAGTGGTTTTGCTAAAATGAAAACTACCTAAAAGTGTCTAAAATCGACTGGAAATCACGAAATAAGCATTTTCAAGATTTGTTGCTTTTTCATGGTTATTTGCCAAATTTTGTGAGTTTGTGTTTTCTGAAAACGCTTGTGACTTCGATGAACGCTTTGATAAAAATAATGTTTTCAACACCCATCTAGCTTATATTAACCATCCAGACTTCAAAACGAGTAGTGGTTTTGCTAAAATGAAAACTACCTAAAAGTGTCTAAAATCGACTGGAAATCACGAAATAAGCATTTTCAAATTTTGTTGCTTTTTCATGGTTATTTGCCAAATTTTGTGAGTTTGTGTTTTCTGAAAACGCTTGTGACTTCGATGAACGCTTTGATAAATATAATGTTTTCAACACCCATCTAGCTTATATTAACCATCCAGACTTCAAAACGAGTAGTGGTTTTGCTAAAATGAAAACTACCTAAAAGTGTCTAAAATCGACTGGAAATCACGAAATAAGCATTTTCAAGATTTGTTGCTTTTTAATGGTTGTTTGCCAAATTTTGTGAGTTTGTGTTTTCTGAAAACGGTTGTGACTTCGATGAACGCTTTGATAAATATAATGTTTTCAACACCCATCTAGCTTATATTAACCATCCAGACTTCAAAACGAGTAGTGGTTTTGCTAAAATGAAAACTACCTAAAAGTGTCTAAAATCGACTGGAAATCACGAAATAAGCATTTTCAAGATTTGTTGCTTTTTCATGGTTATTTGCCAAATTTTGTGAGTTTGTGTTTTCTGAAAACGCTTGTGACTTCGATGAACGCTTTGATAAATATAATGTTTTCAACACCCATCTAGCTTATATTAACCATCTAGACTTCAAAAGGAGTAGCGGTTTTGCTAAAATGAAAACTACCTAAAAGTGTCTAAAATCGACTGGAAATCACGAAATAAGCATTTTCAAGATTTGTTGCTTTTTCATGGTTGTTTGCCAAATTTTGTGAGTTTGTGTTTTCTGAAAACGGTTGTGACTTCGATGAACGCTTTGATAAATATAATGTTTTCAACACCCATCTAGCTTATATTAACCATCTAGACTTCAAAAGGAGTAGTGGTTTTGCTAAAATGAAAACTACCTAAAAGTGTCTAAAATCGACTGGAAATCACGAAATAAGCATTTTCAAGATTTGTTGCTTTTTCATGGTTATTTGCCAAATTTTGTGAGTTTGTGTTTTCTGAAAACGCTTGTGACTTCGATGAACGCTTTGATAAATATAATGTTTTCAACACCCATCTAGCTTATATTAACCATCCAGACTTCAAAACGAGTAGTGGTTTTGGTAAAATGAAAACTACCTAAAAGTGTCTAAAATCGACTGGAAATCACGAAATAAGCATTTTCAAATTTTGTTGCTTTTTCATGGTTATTTGCCAAATTTTGTGAGTTTGTGTTTTCTGAAAACGGTTGTGACTTCGATGAACGCTTTGATAAATATAATGTTTTCAACACCCATCTAGCTTATATTAACCATCCAGACTTCAAAACGAGTAGTGGTTTTGCTAAAATGAAAACTACCTAAAAGTGTCTAAAATCGACTGGAAATCACGAAATAAGCATTTTCAAATTTTGTTGCTTTTTCATGGTTATTTGCCAAATTTTGTGAGTTTGTGTTTTCTGAAAACGGTTGTGACTTCGATGAACGCTTTGATAAATATAATGTTTTCAACACAAATCTAGCTTATATTAACCATCTAGACTTCAAAACGAGTAGTGGTTTTGCTAAAATGAAAACTACCTAAAAGTGTCTAAAATCGACTGGAAATCACGAAATAAGCATTTTCAAGATTTGTTGCTTTTTCATGGTTATTTGCCAAATTTTGTGAGTTTGTGTTTTCTGAAAACGGTTGTGACTTCGATGAACGCTTTGATAAAAATAATGTTTTCAACACCCATCTAGCTTATATTAACCATCCAGACTTCAAAACGAGTAGTGGTTTTGCTAAAATGAAAACTACCTAAAAGTGTCTAAAATCGACTGGAAATCACGAAATAAGCATTTTCAAATTTTGTTGCTTTTTCATGGTTATTTGCCAAATTTTGTGAGTTTGTGTTTTCTGAAAACGCTTGTGACTTCGATGAACGCTTTGATAAATATAATGTTTTCAACACCCATCTAGCTTATATTAACCATCTAGACTTCAAAAGGAGTAGTGGTTTTGCTAAAATGAAAACTACCTAAAAGTGTCTAAAATCGACTGGAAATCACGAAATAAGCATTTTCAAGATTTGTTGCTTTTTCATGGTTATTTGCCAAATTTTGTGAGTTTGTGTTTTCTGAAAACGCTTGTGACTTCGATGAACGCTTTGATAAATATAATGTTTTCAACACCCATCTAGCTTATATTAACCATCCAGACTTCAAAACGAGTAGTGGTTTTGCTAAAATGAAAACTACCTAAAAGTGTCTAAAATCGACTGGAAATCACGAAATAAGCATTTTCAAATTTTGTTGCTTTTTCATGGTTATTTGCCAAATTTTGTGAGTTTGTGTTTTCTGAAAACGGTTGTGACTTCGATGAACGCTTTGATAAATATAATGTTTTCAACACCCATCTAGCTTATATTAACCATCTAGACTTCAAAACGAGTAGTGGTTTTGCTAAAATGAAAACTACCTAAAAGTGTCTAAAATCGACTGGAAATCACGAAATAAGCATTTTCAAGATTTGTTGCTTTTTCATGGTTATTTGCCAAATTTTGTGAGTTTGTGTTTTCTGAAAACGGTTGTGACTTCGATGAACGCTTTGATAAAAATAATGTTTTCAACACCCATCTAGCTTATATTAACCATCCAGACTTCAAAACGAGTAGTGGTTTTGCTAAAATGAAAACTACCTAAAAGTGTCTAAAATCGACTGGAAATCACGAAATAAGCATTTTCAAATTTTGTTGCTTTTTCATGGTTATTTGCCAAATTTTGTGAGTTTGTGTTTTCTGAAAACGCTTGTGACTTCGATGAACGCTTTGATAAATATAATGTTTTCAACACCCATCTAGCTTATATTAACCATCTAGACTTCAAAAGGAGTAGTGGTTTTGCTAAAATGAAAACTACCTAAAAGTGTCTAAAATCGACTGGAAATCACGAAATAAGCATTTTCAAGATTTGTTGCTTTTTCATGGTTATTTGCCAAATTTTGTGAGTTTGTGTTTTCTGAAAACGCTTGTGACTTCGATGAACGCTTTGATAAATATAATGTTTTCAACACCCATCTAGCTTATATTAACCATCCAGACTTCAAAACGAGTAGTGGTTTTGCTAAAATGAAAACTACCTAAAAGTGTCTAAAATCGAGTGGAAATCACGAAATAAGCATTTTCAAGATTTGTTGCTTTTTCATGGTTGTTTGCCAAATTTTGTGAGTTTGTGTTTTCTGGAAACGGTTGTGACTTCGATGAACGCTTTGATAAATATAATGTTTTCAACACCCATCTAGCTTATATTAACCATCCAGACTTCAAAACGAGTAGTGGTTTTGCTAAAATGAAAACTACCTAAAAGTGTCTAAAATCGACTGGAAATCACGAAATAAGCATTTTCAAGATTTGTTGCTTTTTCATGGTTGTTTGCCAAATTTTGTGAGTTTGTATTTTCTGAAAACGGTTGTGACTTCGATGAACGCTTTGATAAATATAATGTTTTCAACACCCATCTAGCTTATATTAACCATCTAGACTTCAAAACGAGTAGTGGTTTTGCTAAAATGAAAACTACCTAAAAGTGTCTAAAATCGACTGGAAATCACGAAATAAGCATTTTCAAGATTTGTTGCTTTTTCATGGTTATTTGCCAAATTTTGTGAGTTTGTGTTTTCTGAAAACGCTTGTGACTTCGATGAACGCTTTGATAAAAATAATGTTTTCAACACCCATCTAGCTTATATTAACCATCCAGACTTCAAAACGAGTAGTGGTTTTGCTAAAATGAAAACTACCTAAAAGTGTCTAAAATCGACTGGAAATCACGAAATAAGCATTTTCAAGATTTGTTGCTTTTTCATGGTTATTTGCCAAATTTTGTGAGTTTGTGTTTTCTGAAAACGCTTGTGACTTCGATGAACGCTTTGATAAATATAATGTTTTCAACACCCATCTAGCTTATATTAACCATCTAGACTTCAAAAGGAGTAGCGGTTTTGCTAAAATGAAAACTACCTAAAAGTGTCTAAAATCGACTGGAAATCACGAAATAAGCATTTTCAAGATTTGTTGCTTTTTCATGGTTGTTTGCCAAATTTTGTGAGTTTGTGTTTTCTGAAAACGGTTGTGACTTCGATGAACGCTTTGATAAATATAATGTTTTCAACACCCATCTAGCTTATATTAACCATCTAGACTTCAAAAGGAGTAGTGGTTTTGCTAAAATGAAAACTACCTAAAAGTGTCTAAAATCGACTGGAAATCACGAAATAAGCATTTTCAAGATTTGTTGCTTTTTCATGGTTATTTGCCAAATTTTGTGAGTTTGTGTTTTCTGAAAACGCTTGTGACTTCGATGAACGCTTTGATAAAAATAATGTTTTCAACACCCATCTAGCTTATATTAACCATCCAGACTTCAAAACGAGTAGTGGTTTTGCTAAAATGAAAACTACCTAAAAGTGTCTAAAATCGACTGGAAATCACGAAATAAGCATTTTCAAATTTTGTTGCTTTTTCATGGTTATTTGCCAAATTTTGTGAGTTTGTGTTTTCTGAAAACGCTTGTGACTTCGATGAACGCTTTGATAAATATAATGTTTTCAACACCCATCTAGCTTATATTAACCATCTAGACTTCAAAAGGAGTAGTGGTTTTGCTAAAATGAAAACTACCTAAAAGTGTCTAAAATCGACTGGAAATCACGAAATAAGCATTTTCAAGATTTGTTGCTTTTTCATGGTTATTTGCCAAATTTTGTGAGTTTGTGTTTTCTGAAAACGCTTGTGACTTCGATGAACGCTTTGATAAATATAATGTTTTCAACACCCATCTAGCTTATATTAACCATCCAGACTTCAAAACGAGTAGTGGTTTTGCTAAAATGAAAACTACCTAAAAGTGTCTAAAATCGAGTGGAAATCACGAAATAAGCATTTTCAAGATTTGTTGCTTTTTCATGGTTGTTTGCCAAATTTTGTGAGTTTGTGTTTTCTGGAAACGGTTGTGACTTCGATGAACGCTTTGATAAATATAATGTTTTCAACACCCATCTAGCTTATATTAACCATCCAGACTTCAAAACGAGTAGTGGTTTTGCTAAAATGAAAACTACCTAAAAGTGTCTAAAATCGACTGGAAATCACGAAATAAGCATTTTCAAGATTTGTTGCTTTTTCATGGTTGTTTGCCAAATTTTGTGAGTTTGTATTTTCTGAAAACGGTTGTGACTTCGATGAACGCTTTGATAAATATAATGTTTTCAACACCCATCTAGCTTATATTAACCATCTAGACTTCAAAACGAGTAGTGGTTTTGCTAAAATGAAAACTACCTAAAAGTGTCTAAAATCGACTGGAAATCACGAAATAAGCATTTTCAAGATTTGTTGCTTTTTCATGGTTATTTGCCAAATTTTGTGAGTTTGTGTTTTCTGAAAACGCTTGTGACTTCGATGAACGCTTTGATAAAAATAATGTTTTCAACACCCATCTAGCTTATATTAACCATCCAGACTTCAAAACGAGTAGTGGTTTTGCTAAAATGAAAACTACCTAAAAGTGTCTAAAATCGACTGGAAATCACGAAATAAGCATTTTCAAGATTTGTTGCTTTTTCATGGTTATTTGCCAAATTTTGTGAGTTTGTGTTTTCTGAAAACGCTTGTGACTTCGATGAACGCTTTGATAAATATAATGTTTTCAACACCCATCTAGCTTATATTAACCATCTAGACTTCAAAAGGAGTAGCGGTTTTGCTAAAATGAAAACTACCTAAAAGTGTCTAAAATCGACTGGAAATCACGAAATAAGCATTTTCAAGATTTGTTGCTTTTTCATGGTTATTTGCCAAATTTTGTGAGTTTGTGTTTTCTGAAAACGCTTGTGACTTCGATGAACGCTTTGATAAAAATAATGTTTTCAACACCCATCTAGCTTATATTAACCATCCAGACTTCAAAACGAGTAGTGGTTTTGCTAAAATGAAAACTACCTAAAAGTGTCTAAAATCGACTGGAAATCACGAAATAAGCATTTTCAAGATTTGTTGCTTTTTCATGGTTATTTGCCAAATTTTGTGAGTTTGTGTTTTCTGAAAACGCTTGTGACTTCGATGAACGCTTTGATAAATATAATGTTTTCAACACCCATCTAGCTTATATTAACCATCCAGACTTCAAAACGAGTAGTGGTTTTGCTAAAATGAAAACTACCTAAAAGTGTCTAAAATCGACTGGAAATCACGAAATAAGCATTTTCAAATTTTGTTGCTTTTTCATGGTTATTTGCCAAATTTTGTGAGTTTGTGTTTTCTGAAAACGGTTGTGACTTCGATGAACGCTTTGATAAATATAATGTTTTCAACACCCATCTAGCTTATATTAACCATCTAGACTTCAAAACGAGTAGTGGTTTTGCTAAAATGAAAACTACCTAAAAGTGTCTAAAATCGACTGGAAATCACGAAATAAGCATTTTCAAGATTTGTTGCTTTTTCATGGTTATTTGCCAAATTTTGTGAGTTTGTGTTTTCTGAAAACGGTTGTGACTTCGATGAACGCTTTGATAAAAATAATGTTTTCAACACCCATCTAGCTTATATTAACCATCCAGACTTCAAAACGAGTAGTGGTTTTGCTAAAATGAAAACTACCTAAAAGTGTCTAAAATCGACTGGAAATCACGAAATAAGCATTTTCAAATTTTGTTGCTTTTTCATGGTTATTTGCCAAATTTTGTGAGTTTGTGTTTTCTGAAAACGCTTGTGACTTCGATGAACGCTTTGATAAATATAATGTTTTCAACACCCATCTAGCTTATATTAACCATCTAGACTTCAAAAGGAGTAGTGGTTTTGCTAAAATGAAAACTACCTAAAAGTGTCTAAAATCGACTGGAAATCACGAAATAAGCATTTTCAAGATTTGTTGCTTTTTCATGGTTATTTGCCAAATTTTGTGAGTTTGTGTTTTCTGAAAACGCTTGTGACTTCGATGAACGCTTTGATAAATATAATGTTTTCAACACCTATCTAGCTTATATTAACCATCCAGACTTCAAAACGAGTAGTGGTTTTGCTAAAATGAAAACTACCTAAAAGTGTCTAAAATCGAGTGGAAATCACGAAATAAGCATTTTCAAGATTTGTTGCTTTTTCATGGTTGTTTGCCAAATTTTGTGAGTTTGTGTTTTCTGGAAACGGTTGTGACTTCGATGAACGCTTTGATAAATATAATGTTTTCAACACCCATCTAGCTTATATTAACCATCCAGACTTCAAAACGACTAGTGGTTTTGCTAAAATGAAAACTACCTAAAAGTGTCTAAAATCGACTGGAAATCACGAAATAAGCATTTTCAAGATTTGTTGCTTTTTCATGGTTATTTGCCAAATTTTGTGAGTTTGTGTTTTCTGAAAACGCTTGTGACTTCGATGAACGCTTTGATAAATATAATGTTTTCAACACCCATCTAGCTTATATCAACCATCCAGACTTCAAAACGAGTAGTGGTTTTGCTAAAATGAAAACTACCTAAAAGTGTCTAAAATCGACTGGAAATCACGAAATAAGCATTTTCAAGATTTGTTGCTTTTTCATGGTTGTTTGCCAAATTTTGTGAGTTTGTGTTTTCTGAAAACGGTTGTGACTTCGATGAACGCTTTGAGAAATATAATGTTTTCAACACCCATCTAGCTTATATTAACCATCCAGACTTCAAAACGAGTAGTGGTTTTGCTAAAATGAAAACTACCTAAAAGTGTCTAAAATCGACTGGAAATCACGAAATAAGCATTTTCAAGATTTGTTGCTTTTTCATGGTTGTTTGCCAAATTTTGTGAGTTTGTGTTTTCTGAAAACGGTTGTGACTTCGATGAACGCTTTGATAAATATAATGTTTTCAACACCCATCTAGCTTATATTAACCATCCAGACTTCAAAACGAGTAGTGGTTTTGCTAAAATGAAAACTACCTAAAAGTGTCTAAAATCGACTGGAAATCACGAAATAAGCATTTTCAAGATTTGTTGCTTTTTCATGGTTGTTTGCCAAATTTTGTGAGTTTGTATTTTCTGAAAACGGTTGTGACTTCGATGAACGCTTTGATAAATATAATGTTTTCAACACCCATCTAGCTTATATTAACCATCTAGACTTCAAAACGAGTAGTGGTTTTGCTAAAATGAAAACTACCTAAAAGTGTCTAAAATCGACTGGAAATCACGAAATAAGCATTTTCAAGATTTGTTGCTTTTTCATGGTTATTTGCCAAATTTTGTGAGTTTGTGTTTTCTGAAAACGCTTGTGACTTCGATGAACGCTTTGATAAAAATAATGTTTTCAACACCCATCTAGCTTATATTAACCATCCAGACTTCAAAACGAGTAGTGGTTTTGCTAAAATGAAAACTACCTAAAAGTGTCTAAAATCGACTGGAAATCACGAAATAAGCATTTTCAAGATTTGTTGCTTTTTCATGGTTATTTGCCAAATTTTGTGAGTTTGTGTTTTCTGAAAACGCTTGTGACTTCGATGAACGCTTTGATAAATATAATGTTTTCAACACCCATCTAGCTTATATTAACCATCTAGACTTCAAAAGGAGTAGTGGTTTTGCTAAAATGAAAACTACCTAAAAGTGTCTAAAATCGACTGGAAATCACGAAATAAGCATTTTCAAGATTTGTTGCTTTTTCATGGTTATTTGCCAAATTTTGTGAGTTTGTGTTTTCTGAAAACGCTTGTGACTTCGATGAACGCTTTGATAAAAATAATGTTTTCAACACCCATCTAGCTTATATTAACCATCCAGACTTCAAAACGAGTAGTGGTTTTGCTAAAATGAAAACTACCTAAAAGTGTCTAAAATCGACTGGAAATCACGAAATAAGCATTTTCAAATTTTGTTGCTTTTTCATGGTTATTTGCCAAATTTTGTGAGTTTGTGTTTTCTGAAAACGCTTGTGACTTCGATGAACGCTTTGATAAATATAATGTTTTCAACACCCATCTAGCTTATATTAACCATCCAGACTTCAAAACGAGTAGTGGTTTTGCTAAAATGAAAACTACCTAAAAGTGTCTAAAATCGACTGGAAATCACGAAATAAGCATTTTCAAGATTTGTTGCTTTTTAATGGTTGTTTGCCAAATTTTGTGAGTTTGTGTTTTCTGAAAACGGTTGTGACTTCGATGAACGCTTTGATAAATATAATGTTTTCAACACCCATCTAGCTTATATTAACCATCCAGACTTCAAAACGAGTAGTGGTTTTGCTAAAATGAAAACTACCTAAAAGTGTCTAAAATCGACTGGAAATCACGAAATAAGCATTTTCAAGATTTGTTGCTTTTTCATGGTTATTTGCCAAATTTTGTGAGTTTGTGTTTTCTAAAAACGCTTGTGACTTCGATGAACGCTTTGATAAATATAATGTTTTCAACACCCATCTAGCTTATATTAACCATCCAGACTTCAAAACGAGTAGTGGTTTTGCTAAAATGAAAACTACCTAAAAGTGTCTAAAATCGACTGGAAATCACGAAATAAGCATTTTCAAGATTTGTTGCTTTTTCATGGTTGTTTGCCAAATTTTGTGAGTTTGTGTTTTCTGAAAACGGTTGTGACTTCGATGAACGCTTTGATAAATGTAATGTTTTCAACACCCATCTAGCTTATATTAACCATCCAGACTTCAAAACGAGTAGTGGTTTTGCTAAAATGAAAACTACCTAAAAGTGTCTAAAATCGACTGGAAATCACGAAATAAGCATTTTCAAATTTTGTTGCTTTTTCATGGTTATTTGCCAAATTTTGTGAGTTTGTGTTTTCTGAAAACGGTTGTGACTTCGATGAACGCTTTGATAAATATAATGTTTTCAACACCCATCTAGCTTATATTAACCATCTAGAATTCAAAACGAGTAGTGGTTTTGCTAAAATGAAAACTACCTAAAAGTGTCTAAAATCGACTGGAAATCACGAAATAAGCATTTTCAAGATTTGTTGCTTTTTCATGGTTATTTGCCAAATTTTATGAGTTTGTGTTTTCTGAAAACGGTTGTGACTTCGATGAACGCTTTGATAAAAATAATGTTTTCAACACCCATCTAGCTTATATTAACCATCCAGACTTCAAAACGAGTAGTGGTTTTGCTAAAATGAAAACTACCTAAAAGTGTCTAAAATCGACTGGAAATCACGAAATAAGCATTTTGAAGATTTGTTGCTTTTTCATGGTTGTTTGCCAAATTTTGTGAGTTTGTGTTTTCTGAAAACGGTTGTGACTTCGATGAACGCTTTGAGAAATATAATGTTTTCAACACCCATCTAGCTTATATTAACCATCCAGACTTCAAAACGAGTAGTGGTTTTGCTAAAATGAAAACTACCTAAAAGTGTCTAAAATCGACTGGAAATCACGAAATAAGCATTTTCAAGATTTGTTGCTTTTTCATGGTTGTTTGCCAAATTTTGTGAGTTTGTGTTTTCTGAAAACGGTTGTGACTTCGATGAACGCTTTGATAAATATAATGTTTTCAACACCCATCTAGCTTATATTAACCATCCAGACTTCAAAACGAGTAGTGGTTTTGCTAAAATGAAAACTACCTAAAAGTGTCTAAAATCGACTGGAAATCACGAAATAAGCATTTTCAAGATTTGTTGCTTTTTCATGGTTGTTTGCCAAATTTTGTGAGTTTGTATTTTCTGAAAACGGTTGTGACTTCGATGAACGCTTTGATAAATATAATGTTTTCAACACCCATCTAGCTTATATTAACCATCTAGACTTCAAAACGAGTAGTGGTTTTGCTAAAATGAAAACTACCTAAAAGTGTCTAAAATCGACTGGAAATCACGAAATAAGCATTTTCAAGATTTGTTGCTTTTTCATGGTTATTTGCCAAATTTTGTGAGTTTGTGTTTTCTGAAAACGCTTGTGACTTCGATGAACGCTTTGATAAAAATAATGTTTTCAACACCCATCTAGCTTATATTAACCATCCAGACTTCAAAACGAGTAGTGGTTTTGCTAAAATGAAAACTACCTAAAAGTGTCTAAAATCGACTGGAAATCACGAAATAAGCATTTTCAAGATTTGTTGCTTTTTAATGGTTGTTTGCCAAATTTTGTGAGTTTGTGTTTTCTGAAAACGGTTGTGACTTCGATGAACGCTTTGATAAATATAATGTTTTCAACACCCATCTAGCTTATATTAACCATCCAGACTTCAAAACGAGTAGTGGTTTTGCTAAAATGAAAACTACCTAAAAGTGTCTAAAATCGACTGGAAATCACGAAATAAGCATTTTCAAGATTTGTTGCTTTTTCATGGTTATTTGCCAAATTTTGTGAGTTTGTGTTTTCTAAAAACGCTTGTGACTTCGATGAACGCTTTGATAAATATAATGTTTTCAACACCCATCTAGCTTATATTAACCATCCAGACTTCAAAACGAGTAGTGGTTTTGCTAAAATGAAAACTACCTAAAAGTGTCTAAAATCGACTGGAAATCACGAAATAAGCATTTTCAAGATTTGTTGCTTTTTCATGGTTGTTTGCCAAATTTTGTGAGTTTGTGTTTTCTGAAAACGGTTGTGACTTCGATGAACGCTTTGATAAATGTAATGTTTTCAACACCCATCTAGCTTATATTAACCATCCAGACTTCAAAACGAGTAGTGGTTTTGCTAAAATGAAAACTACCTAAAAGTGTCTAAAATCGACTGGAAATCACGAAATAAGCATTTTCAAATTTTGTTGCTTTTTCATGGTTATTTGCCAAATTTTGTGAGTTTGTGTTTTCTGAAAACGGTTGTGACTTCGATGAACGCTTTGATAAATATAATGTTTTCAACACCCATCTAGCTTATATTAACCATCTAGAATTCAAAACGAGTAGTGGTTTTGCTAAAATGAAAACTACCTAAAAGTGTCTAAAATCGACTGGAAATCACGAAATAAGCATTTTCAAGATTTGTTGCTTTTTCATGGTTATTTGCCAAATTTTATGAGTTTGTGTTTTCTGAAAACGGTTGTGACTTCGATGAACGCTTTGATAAAAATAATGTTTTCAACACCCATCTAGCTTATATTAACCATCCAGACTTCAAAACGAGTAGTGGTTTTGCTAAAATGAAAACTACCTAAAAGTGTCTAAAATCGACTGGAAATCACGAAATAAGCATTTTGAAGATTTGTTGCTTTTTCATGGTTGTTTGCCAAATTTTGTGAGTTTGTGTTTTCTGAAAACGGTTGTGACTTCGATGAACGCTTTGAGAAATATAATGTTTTCAACACCCATCTAGCTTATATTAACCATCCAGACTTCAAAACGAGTAGTGGTTTTGCTAAAATGAAAACTACCTAAAAGTGTCTAAAATCGACTGGAAATCACGAAATAAGCATTTTCAAGATTTGTTGCTTTTTCATGGTTGTTTGCCAAATTTTGTGAGTTTGTGTTTTCTGAAAACGGTTGTGACTTCGATGAACGCTTTGATAAATATAATGTTTTCAACACCCATCTAGCTTATATTAACCATCCAGACTTCAAAACGAGTAGTGGTTTTGCTAAAATGAAAACTACCTAAAAGTGTCTAAAATCGACTGGAAATCACGAAATAAGCATTTTCAAGATTTGTTGCTTTTTCATGGTTGTTTGCCAAATTTTGTGAGTTTGTATTTTCTGAAAACGGTTGTGACTTCGATGAACGCTTTGATAAATATAATGTTTTCAACACCCATCTAGCTTATATTAACCATCTAGACTTCAAAACGAGTAGTGGTTTTGCTAAAATGAAAACTACCTAAAAGTGTCTAAAATCGACTGGAAATCACGAAATAAGCATTTTCAAGATTTGTTGCTTTTTCATGGTTATTTGCCAAATTTTGTGAGTTTGTGTTTTCTGAAAACGCTTGTGACTTCGATGAACGCTTTGATAAAAATAATGTTTTCAACACCCATCTAGCTTATATTTACCATCCAGACTTCAAAACGAGTAGTGGTTTTGCTAAAATGAAAACTACCTAAAAGTGTCTAAAATCGACTGGAAATAACGAAATAAGCATTTTCAAATTTTGTTGCTTTTTCATGGTTATTTGCCAAATTTTGTGAGTTTGTGTTTTCTGAAAACGCTTGTGACTTCGATGAACGCTTTGATAAATATAATGTTTTCAACACCCATCTAGCTTATATTAACCATCCAGACTTCAAAACGAGTAGTGGTTTTGCTAAAATGAAAACTACCTAAAAGTGTCTAAAATCGACTGGAAATCACGAAATAAGCATTTTCAAGATTTGTTGCTTTTTAATGGTTGTTTGCCAAATTTTGTGAGTTTGTGTTTTCTGAAAACGGTTGTGACTTCGATGAACGCTTTGATAAATATAATGTTTTCAACACCCATCTAGCTTATATTAACCATCCAGACTTCAAAACGAGTAGTGGTTTTGCTAAAATGAAAACTACCTAAAAGTGTCTAAAATCGACTGGAAATCACGAAATAAGCATTTTCAAGATTTGTTGCTTTTTCATGGTTATTTGCCAAATTTTGTGAGTTTGTGTTTTCTGAAAACGCTTGTGACTTCGATGAACGCTTTGATAAATATAATGTTTTCAACACCCATCTAGCTTATATTAACCATCCAGACTTCAAAACGAGTAGTGGTTTTGCTAAAATGAAAACTACCTAAAAGTGTCTAAAATCGACTGGAAATCACGAAATAAGCATTTTCAAGATTTGTTGCTTTTTCATGGTTGTTTGCCAAATTTTGTGAGTTTGTGTTTTCTGAAAACGGTTGTGACTTCGATGAACGCTTTGATAAATGTAATGTTTTCAACACCCATCTAGCTTATATTAACCATCCAGACTTCAAAACGAGTAGTGGTTTTGCTAAAATGAAAACTACCTAAAAGTGTCTAAAATCGACTGGAAATCACGAAATAAGCATTTTCAAGATTTGTTGCTTTTTCATGGTTATTTGCCAAATTTTATGAGTTTGTGTTTTCTGAAAACGGTTGTGACTTCGATGAACGCTTTGATAAAAATAATGTTTTCAACACCCATCTAGCTTATATTAACCATCCAGACTTCAAAACGAGTAGTGGTTTTGCTAAAATGAAAACTACCTAAAAGTGTCTAAAATCGAGTGGAAATCACGAAATAAGCATTTTCAAGATTTGTTGCTTTTTCATGGTTGTTTGCCAAATTTTGTGAGTTTGTGTTTTCTGGAAACGGTTGTGACTTCGATGAACGCTTTGATAAATATAATGTTTTCAACACCCATCTAGCTTATATTAACCATCCAGACTTCAAAACGACTAGTGGTTTTGCTAAAATGAAAACTACCTAAAAGTGTCTAAAATCGACTGGAAATCACGAAATAAGCATTTTCAAGATTTGTTGCTTTTTCATGGTTATTTGCCAAATTTTGTGAGTTTGTGTTTTCTGAAAACGCTTGTGACTTCGATGAACGCTTTGATAAATATAATGTTTTCAACACCCATCTAGCTTATATCAACCATCCAGACTTCAAAACGAGTAGTGGTTTTGCTAAAATGAAAACTACCTAAAAGTGTCTAAAATCGACTGGAAATCACGAAATAAGCATTTTCAAGATTTGTTGCTTTTTCATGGTTGTTTGCCAAATTTTGTGAGTTTGTGTTTTCTGAAAACGGTTGTGACTTCGATGAACGCTTTGAGAAATATAATGTTTTCAACACCCATCTAGCTTATATTAACCATCCAGACTTCAAAACGAGTAGTGGTTTTGCTAAAATGAAAACTACCTAAAAGTGTCTAAAATCGACTGGAAATCACGAAATAAGCATTTTCAAGATTTGTTGCTTTTTCATGGTTGTTTGCCAAATTTTGTGAGTTTGTGTTTTCTGAAAACGGTTGTGACTTCGATGAACGCTTTGATAAAAATAATGTTTTCAACACCCATCTAGCTTATATTAACCATCCAGACTTCAAAACGAGTAGTGGTTTTGCTAAAATGAAAACTACCTAAAAGTGTCTAAAATCGACTGGAAATCACGAAATAAGCATTTTGAAGATTTGTTGCTTTTTCATGGTTGTTTGCCAAATTTTGTGAGTTTGTGTTTTCTGAAAACGGTTGTGACTTCGATGAACGCTTTGAGAAATATAATGTTTTCAACACCCATCTAGCTTATATTAACCATCCAGACTTCAAAACGAGTAGTGGTTTTGCTAAAATGAAAACTACCTAAAAGTGTCTAAAATCGACTGGAAATCACGAAATAAGCATTTTCAAGATTTGTTGCTTTTTCATGGTTGTTTGCCAAATTTTGTGAGTTTGTGTTTTCTGAAAACGGTTGTGACTTCGATGAACGCTTTGATAAATATAATGTTTTCAACACCCATCTAGCTTATATTAACCATCCAGACTTCAAAACGAGTAGTGGTTTTGCTAAAATGAAAACTACCTAAAAGTGTCTAAAATCGACTGGAAATCACGAAATAAGCATTTTCAAGATTTGTTGCTTTTTCATGGTTATTTGCCAAATTTTGTGAGTTTGTATTTTCTGAAAACGGTTGTGACTTCGATGAACGCTTTGATAAATATAATGTTTTCAACACCCATCTAGCTTATATTAACCATCTAGACTTCAAAACGAGTAGTGGTTTTGCTAAAATGAAAACTACCTAAAAGTGTCTAAAATCGACTGAAAATCACGAAATAAGCATTTTCAAGATTTGTTGCTTTTTCATGGTTATTTGCCAAATTTTGTGAGTTTGTGTTTTCTGAAAACGCTTGTGACTTCGATGAACGCTTTGATAAAAATAATGTTTTCAACACCCATCTAGCTTATATTAACCATCCAGACTTCAAAACGAGTAGTGGTTTTGCTAAAATGAAAACTACCTAAAAGTGTCTAAAATCGACTGGAAATCACGAAATAAGCATTTTCAAGATTTGTTGCTTTTTAATGGTTGTTTGCCAAATTTTGTGAGTTTGTGTTTTCTGAAAACGGTTGTGACTTCGATGAACGCTTTGATAAATATAATGTTTTCAACACCCATCTAGCTTATATTAACCATCCAGACTTCAAAACGAGTAGTGGTTTTGCTAAAATGAAAACTACCTAAAAGTGTCTAAAATCGACTGGAAATCACGAAATAAGCATTTTCAAGATTTGTTGCTTTTTCATGGTTATTTGCCAAATTTTGTGAGTTTGTGTTTTCTAAAAACGCTTGTGACTTCGATGAACGCTTTGATAAATATAATGTTTTCAACACCCATCTAGCTTATATTAACCATCCAGACTTCAAAACGAGTAGTGGTTTTGCTAAAATGAAAACTACCTAAAAGTGTCTAAAATCGACTGGAAATCACGAAATAAGCATTTTCAAGATTTGTTGCTTTTTCATGGTTGTTTGCCAAATTTTGTGAGTTTGTGTTTTCTGAAAACGGTTGTGACTTCGATGAACGCTTTGATAAATGTAATGTTTTCAACACCCATCTAGCTTATATTAACCATCCAGACTTCAAAACGAGTAGTGGTTTTGCTAAAATGAAAACTACCTAAAAGTGTCTAAAATCGACTGGAAATCACGAAATAAGCATTTTCAAGATTTGTTGCTTTTTCATGGTTATTTGCCAAATTTTATGAGTTTGTGTTTTCTGAAAACGGTTGTGACTTCGATGAACGCTTTGATAAAAATAATGTTTTCAACACCCATCTAGCTTATATTAACCATCCAGACTTCAAAACGAGTAGTGGTTTTGCTAAAATGAAAACTACCTAAAAGTGTCTAAAATCGACTGGAAATCACGAAATAAGCATTTTGAAGATTTGTTGCTTTTTCATGGTTGTTTGCCAAATTTTGTGAGTTTGTGTTTTCTGAAAACGGTTGTGACTTCGATGAACGCTTTGAGAAATATAATGTTTTCAACACCCATCTAGCTTATATTAACCATCCAGACTTCAAAACGAGTAGTGGTTTTGCTAAAATGAAAACTACCTAAAAGTGTCTAAAATCGACTGGAAATCACGAAATAAGCATTTTCAAGATTTGTTGCTTTTTCATGGTTGTTTGCCAAATTTTGTGAGTTTGTGTTTTCTGAAAACGGTTGTGACTTCGATGAACGCTTTGATAAATATAATGTTTTCAACACCCATCTAGCTTATATTAACCATCCAGACTTCAAAACGAGTAGTGGTTTTGCTAAAATGAAAACTACCTAAAAGTGTCTAAAATCGACTGGAAATCACGAAATAAGCATTTTCAAGATTTGTTGCTTTTTCATGGTTGTTTGCCAAATTTTGTGAGTTTGTATTTTCTGAAAACGGTTGTGACTTCGATGAACGCTTTGATAAATATAATGTTTTCAACACCCATCTAGCTTATATTAACCATCTAGACTTCAAAACGAGTAGTGGTTTTGCTAAAATGAAAACTACCTAAAAGTGTCTAAAATCGACTGGAAATCACGAAATAAGCATTTTCAAGATTTGTTGCTTTTTCATGGTTATTTGCCAAATTTTGTGAGTTTGTGTTTTCTGAAAACGCTTGTGACTTCGATGAACGCTTTGATAAAAATAATGTTTTCAACACCCATCTAGCTTATATTAACCATCCAGACTTCAAAACGAGTAGTGGTTTTGCTAAAATGAAAACTACCTAAAAGTGTCTAAAATCGACTGGAAATAACGAAATAAGCATTTTCAAATTTTGTTGCTTTTTCATGGTTATTTGCCAAATTTTGTGAGTTTGTGTTTTCTGAAAACGCTTGTGACTTCGATGAACGCTTTGATAAATATAATGTTTTCAACACCCATCTAGCTTATATTAACCATCCAGACTTCAAAACGAGTAGTGGTTTTGCTAAAATGAAAACTACCTAAAAGTGTCTAAAATCGACTGGAAATCACGAAATAAGCATTTTCAAGATTTGTTGCTTTTTAATGGTTGTTTGCCAAATTTTGTGAGTTTGTGTTTTCTGAAAACGGTTGTGACTTCGATGAACGCTTTGATAAATATAATGTTTTCAACACCCATCTAGCTTATATTAACCATCCAGACTTCAAAACGAGTAGTGGTTTTGCTAAAATGAAAACTACCTAAAAGTGTCTAAAATCGACTGGAAATCACGAAATAAGCATTTTCAAGATTTGTTGCTTTTTCATGGTTATTTGCCAAATTTTGTGAGTTTGTGTTTTCTGAAAACGCTTGTGACTTCGATGAACGCTTTGATAAATATAATGTTTTCAACACCCATCTAGCTTATATTAACCATCCAGACTTCAAAACGAGTAGTGGTTTTGCTAAAATGAAAACTACCTAAAAGTGTCTAAAATCGACTGGAAATCACGAAATAAGCATTTTCAAGATTTGTTGCTTTTTCATGGTTGTTTGCCAAATTTTGTGAGTTTGTGTTTTCTGAAAACGGTTGTGACTTCGATGAACGCTTTGATAAATGTAATGTTTTCAACACCCATCTAGCTTATATTAACCATCCAGACTTCAAAACGAGTAGTGGTTTTGCTAAAATGAAAACTACCTAAAAGTGTCTAAAATCGACTGGAAATCACGAAATAAGCATTTTCAAGATTTGTTGCTTTTTCATGGTTATTTGCCAAATTTTATGAGTTTGTGTTTTCTGAAAACGGTTGTGACTTCGATGAACGCTTTGATAAAAATAATGTTTTCAACACCCATCTAGCTTATATTAACCATCCAGACTTCAAAACGAGTAGTGGTTTTGCTAAAATGAAAACTACCTAAAAGTGTCTAAAATCGAGTGGAAATCACGAAATAAGCATTTTCAAGATTTGTTGCTTTTTCATGGTTGTTTGCCAAATTTTGTGAGTTTGTGTTTTCTGGAAACGGTTGTGACTTCGATGAACGCTTTGATAAATATAATGTTTTCAACACCCATCTAGCTTATATTAACCATCCAGACTTCAAAACGACTAGTGGTTTTGCTAAAATGAAAACTACCTAAAAGTGTCTAAAATCGACTGGAAATCACGAAATAAGCATTTTCAAGATTTGTTGCTTTTTCATGGTTATTTGCCAAATTTTGTGAGTTTGTGTTTTCTGAAAACGCTTGTGACTTCGATGAACGCTTTGATAAATATAATGTTTTCAACACCCATCTAGCTTATATCAACCATCCAGACTTCAAAACGAGTAGTGGTTTTGCTAAAATGAAAACTACCTAAAAGTGTCTAAAATCGACTGGAAATCACGAAATAAGCATTTTCAAGATTTGTTGCTTTTTCATGGTTGTTTGCCAAATTTTGTGAGTTTGTGTTTTCTGAAAACGGTTGTGACTTCGATGAACGCTTTGAGAAATATAATGTTTTCAACACCCATCTAGCTTATATTAACCATCCAGACTTCAAAACGAGTAGTGGTTTTGCTAAAATGAAAACTACCTAAAAGTGTCTAAAATCGACTGGAAATCACGAAATAAGCATTTTCAAGATTTGTTGCTTTTTCATGGTTGTTTGCCAAATTTTGTGAGTTTGTGTTTTCTGAAAACGGTTGTGACTTCGATGAACGCTTTGATAAATATAATGTTTTCAACACCCATCTAGCTTATATTAACCATCCAGACTTCAAAACGAGTAGTGGTTTTGCTAAAATGAAAACTACCTAAAAGTGTCTAAAATCGACTGGAAATCACGAAATAAGCATTTTCAAATTTTGTTGCTTTTTCATGGTTATTTGCCAAATTTTGTGAGTTTGTGTTTTCTGAAAACGCTTGTGACTTCGATGAACGCTTTGATAAATATAATGTTTTCAACACCCATCTAGCTTATATTAACCATCTAGACTTCAAAAGGAGTAGTGGTTTTGCTAAAATGAAAACTACCTAAAAGTGTCTAAAATCGACTGGAAATCACGAAATAAGCATTTTCAAGATTTGTTGCTTTTTCATGGTTGTTTGCCAAATTTTGTGAGTTTGTGTTTTCTGAAAACGGTTGTGACTTCGATGAACGCTTTGATAAATGTAATGTTTTCAACACCCATCTAGCTTATATTAACCATCCAGACTTCAAAACGAGTAGTGGTTTTGCTAAAATGAAAACTACCTAAAAGTGTCTAAAATCGACTGGAAATCACGAAATAAGCATTTTCAAGATTTGTTGCTTTTTCATGGTTGTTTGCCAAATTTTGTGAGTTTGTGTTTTCTGAAAACGGTTGTGACTTCGATGAACGCTTTGAGAAATATAATGTTTTCAACACCCATCTAGCTTATATTAACCATCCAGACTTCAAAACGAGTAGTGGTTTTGCTAAAATGAAAACTACCTAAAAGTGTCTAAAATCGACTGGAAATCACGAAATAAGCATTTTCAAGATTTGTTGCTTTTTCATGGTTGTTTGCCAAATTTTGTGAGTTTGTGTTTTCTGAAAACGGTTGTGACTTCGATGAACGCTTTGATAAATATAATGTTTTCAACACCCATCTAGCTTATATTAACCATCCAGACTTCAAAACGAGTAGTGGTTTTGCTAAAATGAAAACTACCTAAAAGTGTCTAAAATCGACTGGAAATCACGAAATAAGCATTTTCAAGATTTGTTGCTTTTTCATGGTTGTTTGCCAAATTTTGTGAGTTTGTATTTTCTGAAAACGGTTGTGACTTCGATGAACGCTTTGATAAATATAATGTTTTCAACACCCATCTAGCTTATATTAACCATCTAGACTTCAAAACGAGTAGTGGTTTTGCTAAAATGAAAACTACCTAAAAGTGTCTAAAATCGACTGGAAATCACGAAATAAGCATTTTCTAGATTTGTTGCTTTTTCATGGTTATTTGCCAAATTTTGTGAGTTTGTGTTTTCTGAAAACGCTTGTGACTTCGATGAACGCTTTGATAAAAATAATGTTTTCAACACCCATCTAGCTTATATTAACCATCCAGACTTCAAAACGAGTAGTGGTTTTGCTAAAATGAAAACTACCTAAAAGTGTCTAAAATCGACTGGAAATCACGAAATAAGCATTTTCAAATTTTGTTGCTTTTTCATGGTTATTTGCCAAATTTTGTGAGTTTGTGTTTTCTGAAAACGCTTGTGACTTCGATGAACGCTTTGATAAATATAATGTTTTCAACACCCATCTAGCTTATATTAACCATCCAGACTTCAAAACGAGTAGTGGTTTTGCTAAAATGAAAACTACCTAAAAGTGTCTAAAATCGACTGGAAATCACGAAATAAGCATTTTCAAGATTTGTTGCTTTTTAATGGTTGTTTGCCAAATTTTGTGAGTTTGTGTTTTCTGAAAACGGTTGTGACTTCGATGAACGCTTTGATAAATATAATGTTTTCAACACCCATCTAGCTTATATTAACCATCCAGACTTCAAAACGAGTAGTGGTTTTTCTAAAATGAAAACTACCTAAAAGTGTCTAAAATCGACTGGAAATCACGAAATAAGCATTTTCAAGATTTGTTGCTTTTTCATGGTTGTTTGCCAAATTTTGTGAGTTTGTGTTTTCTGAAAACGGTTGTGACTTCGATGAACGCTTTGATAAAAATAATGTTTTCAACACCCATCTAGCTTATATTAACCATCCAGACTTCAAAACGAGTAGTGGTTTTGCTAAAATGAAAACTACCTAAAAGTGTCTAAAATCGACTAGAAATCACGAAAAAAGCATTTTCAAGATTTGTTGCTTTTTCATGGTTGTTTGCCAAATTTTGTGAGTTTGTGTTTTCTGAAAACGGTTGTGACTTCGATGAACGCTTTGAGAAATATAATGTTTTCAACACCCATCTAGCTTATATTAACCATCCAGACTTCAAAACGAGTAGTGGTTTTGCTAAAATGAAAACTACCTAAAAGTGTCTAAAATCGACTGGAAATCACGAAATAAGCATTTTCAAGATTTGTTGCTTTTTCATGGCTGTTTGCCAAATTTTGTGAGTTTGTGTTTTCTGAAAACGGTTGTGACTTCGATGAACGCTTTGATAAATATAATGTTTTCAACACCCATCTAGCTTATATTAACCATCCAGACTTCAAAACGAGTAGTGGTTTTGCTAAAATGAAAACTACCTAAAAGTGTCTAAAATCGACTGGAAATCACGAAATAAGCATTTTCAAGATTTGTTGCTTTTTCATGGTTGTTTGCCAAATTTTGTGAGTTTGTATTTTCTGAAAACGGTTGTGACTTCGATGAACGCTTTGATAAATATAATGTTTTCAACACCCATCTAGCTTATATTAACCATCTAGACTTCAAAACGAGTAGTGGTTTTGCTAAAATGAAAACTACCTAAAAGTGTCTAAAATCGACTGGAAATCACGAAATAAGCATTTTCAAGATTTGTTGCTTTTTCATGGTTGTTTGCCAAATTTTGTGAGTTTGTGTTTTCTGGAAACGGTTGTGACTTCGATGAACGCTTTGATAAATATAATGTTTACAACACCCATCTAGCTTATATTAACCATCCAGACTTCAAAACGAGTAGTGGTTTTGCTAAAATGAAAACTACCTAAAAGTGTCTAAAATCGACTGGAAATCACGAAATAAGCATTTTCAAGATTTGTTGCTTTTTCATGGTTGTTTGCCAAATTTTGTGAGTTTGTGTTTTCTGAAAACGCTTGTGACTTCGATGAACGCTTTGATAAATATAATGTTTTCAACACCCATCTAGCTTATATTAACCATCTAGACTTCAAAACGAGTAGTGGTTTTGCTAAAATGAAAACTACCTAAAAGTGTCTAAAATCGACTGGAAATCACGAAATAAGCATTTTCAAGATTTGTTGCTTTTTCATGGTTATTTGCCAAATTTTGTGAGTTTGTGTTTTCTGAAAACGCTTGTGACTTCGATGAACGCTTTGATAAATATAATGTTTTCAACACCCATCTAGCTTATATTAACCATCCAGACTTCAAAACGAGTAGTGGTTTTGCTAAAATGAAAACTACCTAAAAGTGTCTAAAATCGACTGGAAATCACGAAATAAGCATTTTCAAGATTTGTTGCTTTTTCATGGTTGTTTGCCAAATTTTGTGAGTTTGTGTTTTCTGAAAACGGTTGTGACTTCGATGAACGCTTTGATAAATATAATGTTTTCAACACCCATCTAGCTTATATTAACCATCCAGACTTCAAAACGAGTAGTGGTTTTGCTAAAATGAAAACTACCTAAAAGTGTCTAAAATCGACTGGAAATCACGAAATAAGCATTTTCAAGATTTGTTGCTTTTTCATGGTTGTTTGCCAAATTTTGTGAGTTTGTATTTTCTGAAAACGGTTGTGACTTCGATGAACGCTTTGATAAATATAATGTTTTCAACACCCATCTAGCTTATATTAACCATCTAGACTTCAAAACGAGTAGTGGTTTTGCTAAAATGAAAACTACCTAAAAGTGTCTAAAATCGACTGGAAATCACGAAATAAGCATTTTCAAGATTTGTTGCTTTTTCATGGTTGTTTGCCAAATTTTGTGAGTTTGTGTTTTCTGAAAACGGTTGTGACTTCGATGAACGCTTTGATAAATGTAATGTTTTCAACACCCATCTAGCTTATATTAACCATCCAGACTTCAAAACGAGTAGTGGTTTTGCTAAAATGAAAACTACCTAAAAGTGTCTAAAATCGACTGGAAATCACGAAATAAGCATTTTCAAATTTTGTTGCTTTTTCATGGTTATTTGCCAAATTTTGTGAGTTTGTGTTTTCTGAAAACGGTTGTGACTTCGATGAACGCTTTGATAAATATAATGTTTTCAACACCCATCTAGCTTATATTAACCATCTAGAATTCAAAACGAGTAGTGGTTTTGCTAAAATGAAAACTACCTAAAAGTGTCTAAAATCGACTGGAAATCACGAAATAAGCATTTTCAAGAATTGTTGCTTTTTCATGGTTATTTGCCAAATTTTATGAGTTTGTGTTTTCTGAAAACGGTTGTGACTTCGATGAACGCTTTGATAAAAATAATGTTTTCAACACCCATCTAGCTTATATTAACCATCCAGACTTCAAAACGAGTAGTGGTTTTGCTAAAATGAAAACTACCTAAAAGTGTCTAAAATCGACTGGAAATCACGAAATAAGCATTTTCAAATTTTGTTGCTTTTTCATGGTTATTTGCCAAATTTTGTGAGTTTGTGTTTTCTGAAAACGCTTGTGACTTCGATGAACGCTTTGATAAATATAATGTTTTCAACACCCATCTAGCTTATATTAACCATCCAGACTTCAAAACGAGTAGTGGTTTTGCTAAAATGAAAACTACCTAAAAGTGTCTAAAATCGACTGGAAATCACGAAATAAGCATTTTCAAGATTTGTTGCTTTTTCATGGTTGTTTGCCAAATTTTGTGAGTTTGTATTTTCTGAAAACGGTTGTGACTTCGATGAACGCTTTGATAAATATAATGTTTTCAACACCCATCTAGCTTATATTAACCATCTAGACTTCAAAACGAGTAGTGGTTTTGCTAAAATGAAAACTACCTAAAAGTGTCTAAAATCGACTGGAAATCACGAAATAAGCATTTTCAAGATTTGTTGCTTTTTCATGGTTGTTTGCCAAATTTTGTGAGTTTGTGTTTTCTGAAAACGGTTGTGACTTCGATGAACGCTTTGATAAATGTAATGTTTTCAACACCCATCTAGCTTATATTAACCATCCAGACTTCAAAACGAGTAGTGGTTTTGCTAAAATGAAAACTACCTAAAAGTGTCTAAAATCGACTGGAAATCACGAAATAAGCATTTTCAAATTTTGTTGCTTTTTCATGGTTATTTGCCAAATTTTGTGAGTTTGTGTTTTCTGAAAACGGTTGTGACTTCGATGAACGCTTTGATAAATATAATGTTTTCAACATCCATCTAGCTTATATTAACCATCTAGAATTCAAAACGAGTAGTGGTTTTGCTAAAATGAAAACTACCTAAAAGTGTCTAAAATCGACTGGAAATCACGAAATAAGCATTTTCAAGATTTGTTGCTTTTTCATGGTTATTTGCCAAATTTTATGAGTTTGTGTTTTCTGAAAACGGTTGTGACTTCGATGAACGCTTTGATAAAAATAATGTTTTCAACACCCATCTAGCTTATATTAACCATCCAGACTTCAAAACGAGTAGTGGTTTTGCTAAAATGAAAACTACCTAAAAGTGTCTAAAATCGACTGGAAATCACGAAATAAGCATTTTCAAATTTTGTTGCTTTTTCATGGTTATTTGCCAAATTTTGTGAGTTTGTGTTTTCTGAAAACGCTTGTGACTTCGATGAACGCTTTGATAAATATAATGTTTTCAACACCCATCTAGCTTATATTAACCATCCAGACTTCAAAAGGAGTAGTGGTTTTGCTAAAATGAAAACTACCTAAAAGTGTCTAAAATCGACTGGAAATCACGAAATAAGCATTTTCAAGATTTGTTGCTTTTTCATGGTTATTTGCCAAATTTTGTGAGTTTGTGTTTTCTGAAAACGCTTGTGACTTCGATGAACGCTTTGATAAATATAATGTTTTCAACACACATCTAGCTTATATTAACCATCCAGATTTCAAAACGAGTAGTGGTTTTGCTAAAATGAAAACTACCTAAAAGTGTCTAAAATCGACTGGAAATCACGAAATAAGCATTTTCAAGATTTGTTGCTTTTTCATGGTTGTTTGCCAAATTTTGTGAGTTTGTGTTTTCTGGAAACGGTTGTGACTTCGATGAACGCTTTGATAAATATAATGTTTTCAACACCCATCTAGCTTATATTAACCATCCAGACTTCAAAACGAGTAGTGGTTTTGCTAAAATGAAAACTACCTAAAAGTGTCTAAAATCGACTGGAAATCACGAAATAAGCATTTTCAAGATTTGTTGCTTTTTCATGGTTGTTTGCCAAATTTTGTGAGTTTGTGTTTTCTGAAAACGCTTGTGACTTCGATGAACGCTTTGATAAATATAATGTTTTCAACACCCATCTAGCTTATATTAACCATCTAGACTTCAAAACGAGTAGTGGTCTTGCTAAAATGAAAACTACCTAAAAGTGTCTAAAATCGACTGGAAATCACGAAATAAGCATTTTCAAGATTTGTTGCTTTTTCATGGTTATTTGCCAAATTTTGTGAGTTTGTGTTTTCTGAAAACGGTTGTGACTTCGATGAACGCTTTGATAAATATAATGTTTTCAACACCCATCTAGCTTATATTAACCATCCAGACTTCAAAACGAGTAGTGGTTTTGCTAAAATGAAAACTACCTAAAAGTGTCTAAAATCGACTGGAAATCACGAAATAAGCATTTTCAAGATTTGTTGCTTTTTCATGGTTGTTTGCCAAATTTTGTGAGTTTGTGTTTTCTGAAAACGGTTGTGACTTCGATGAACGCTTTGATAAATATAATGTTTTCAACACCCATCTAGCTTATATTAACCATCCAGACTTCAAAACGAGTAGTGGTTTTGCTAAAATGAAAACTACCTAAAAGTGTCTAAAATCGACTGGAAATCACGAAATAAGCATTTTCAAATTTTGTTGCTTTTTCATGGTTATTTGCCAAATTTTGTGAGTTTGTGTTTTCTGAAAACGGTTGTGACTTCGATGAACGCTTTGATAAATATAATGTTTTCAACACCCATCTAGCTTATATTAACCATCCAGACTTCAAAACGAGTAGTGGTTTTGCTAAAATGAAAACTACCTAAAAGTGTCTAAAATCGACTGGAAATCACGAAATAAGCATTTTCAAGATTTGTTGCTTTTTCATGGTTGTTTGCAAAATTTTGTGAGTTTGTATTTTCTGAAAACGGTTGTGACTTCGATGAACGCTTTGATAAATATAATGTTTTCAACACCCATCTAGCTTATATTAACCATCTAGACTTCAAAACGAGTAGTGGTTTTGCTAAAATGAAAACTACCTAAAAGTGTCTAAAATCGACTGGAAATCACGAAATAAGCATTTTCAAGATTTGTTGCTTTTTCATGGTTATTTGCCAAATTTTGTGAGTTTGTGTTTTCTGAAAACGCTTGTGACTTCGATGAACGCTTTGATAAAAATAATGTTTTCAACACCCATCTAGCTTATATTAACCATCCAGACTTCAAAACGAGTAGTGGTTTTGCTAAAATGAAAACTACCTAAAAGTGTCTAAAATCGACTGGAAATCACGAAATAAGCATTTTCAAGATTTGTTGCTTTTTCATGGTTATTTGCCAAATTTTGTGAGTTTGTGTTTTCTGAAAACGCTTGTGACTTCGATGAACGCTTTGATAAATATAATGTTTTCAACACCCATCTAGCTTATATTAACCATCCAGACTTCAAAACGAGTAGTGGTTTTGCTAAAATGAAAACTACCTAAAAGTGTCTAAAATCGACTGGAAATCACGAAATAAGCATTTTCAAGATTTGTTGCTTTTTCATGGTTATTTGACAAATTTTGTGAGTTTGTGTTTTCTGAAAACGGTTGTGACTTCGATGAACGCTTTGATAAATGTAATGTTTTCAACACCCATCTAGCTTATATTAACCATCCAGACTTCAAAACGAGTAGTGGTTTTGCTAAAATGAAAACTACCTAAAAGTGTCTAAAATCGACTGGAAATCACGAAATAAGCATTTTCAAATTTTGTTGCTTTTTCATGGTTATTTGCCAAATTTTGTGAGTTTGTGTTTTCTGAAAACGGTTGTGACTTCGATGAACGCTTTGATAAATATAATGTTTTCAACACCCATCTAGCTTATATTAACCATCTAGAATTCAAAACGAGTAGTGGTTTTGCTAAAATGAAAACTACCTAAAAGTGTCTAAAATCGACTGGAAATCACGAAATAAGCATTTTCAAGATTTGTTGCTTTTTCATGGTTATTTGCCAAATTTTATGAGTTTGTGTTTTCTGAAAACGGTTGTGACTTCGATGAACGCTTTGATAAAAATAATGTTTTCAACACCCATCTAGCTTATATTAACCATCCAGACTTCAAAACGAGTAGTGGTTTTGCTAAAATGAAAACTACCTAAAAGTGTCTAAAATCGACTGGAAATCACGAAATAAGCATTTTCAAATTTTGTTGCTTTTTCATGGTTATTTGCCAAATTTTGTGAGTTTGTGTTTTCTGAAAACGCTTGTGACTTCGATGAACGCTTTGATAAATATAATGTTTTCAACACCCATCTAGCTTATATTAACCATCTAGACTTCAAAAGGAGTAGTGGTTTTGCTAAAATGAAAACTACCTAAAAGTGTCTAAAATCGACTGGAAATCACGAAATAAGCATTTTCAAGATTTGTTGCTATTTCATGGTTATTTGCCAAATTTTGTGAGTTTGTGTTTTCTGAAAACGCTTGTGACTTCGATGAACGCTTTGATAAATATAATGTTTTCAACACCCATCTAGCTTATATTAACCATCCAGACTTCAAAACGAGTAGTGGTTTTGCTAAAATGAAAACTACCTAAAAGTGTCTAAAATCGACTGGAAATCACGAAATAAGCATTTTCAAGATTTGTTGCTTTTTCATGGTTGTTTGCCAAATTTTGTGAGTTTGTGTTTTCTGGAAACGGTTGTGACTTCGATGAACGCTTTGATAAATATAATGTTTTCAACACCCATCTAGCTTATATTAACCATCCAGACTTCAAAACGAGTAGTGGTTTTGCTAAAATGAAAACTACCTAAAAGTGTCTAAAATCGACTGGAAATCACGAAATAAGCATTTTCAAGATTTGTTGCTTTTTCATGGTTGTTTGCCAAATTTTGTGAGTTTGTGTTTTCTGAAAACGCTTGTGACTTCGATGAACGCTTTGATAAATATAATGTTTTCAACACCCATCTAGCTTATATTAACCATCTAGACTTCAAAACGAGTAGTGGTTTTGCTAAAATGAAAACTACCTAAAAGTGTCTAAAATCGACTGGAAATCACGAAATAAGCATTTTCAAGATTTGTTGCTTTTTCATGGTTATTTGCCAAATTTTGTGAGTTTGTGTTTTCTGAAAACGCTTGTGACTTCGATGAACGCTTTGATAAATATAATGTTTTCAACACCCATCTAGCTTATATTAACCATCCAGACTTCAAAACGAGTAGTGGTTTTGCTAAAATGAAAACTACCTAAAAGTGTCTAAAATCGACTGGAAATCACGAAATAAGCATTTTCAAGATTTGTTGCTTTTTCATGGTTGTTTGCCAAATTTTGTGAGTTTGTGTTTTCTGGAAACGGTTGTGACTTCGATGAACGCTTTGATAAATATAATGTTTTCAACACCCATCTAGCTTATATTAACCATCCAGACTTCAAAACGAGTAGTGGTTTTGCTAAAATGAAAACTACCTAAAAGTGTCTAAAATCGACTGGAAATCACGAAATAAGCATTTTCAAGATTTGTTGCTTTTTCATGGTTGTTTGCCAAATTTTGTGAGTTTGTGTTTTCTGAAAACGGTTGTGACTTCGATGAACGCTTTGATAAATATAATGTTTTCAACACCCATCTAGCTTATATTAACCATCCAGACTTCAAAACGAGTAGTGGTTTTGCTAAAATGAAAACTACCTAAAAGTGTCTAAAATCGACTGGAAATCACGAAATAAGCATTTTCAAGATTTGTTGCTTTTTCATGGTTATTTGCCAAATTTTGTGAGTTTGTGTTTTCTGAAAACGCTTGTGACTTCGATGAACGCTTTGATAAATATAATGTTTTCAACACCCATCTAGCTTATATTAACCATCCAGACTTCAAAACGAGTAGTGGTTTTGCTAAAATGAAAACTACCTAAAAGTGTCTAAAATCGACTGGAAATCACGAAATAAGCATTTTCAAGATTTGTTGCTTTTTCATGGTTATTTGACAAATTTTGTGAGTTTGTGTTTTCTGAAAACGGTTGTGACTTCGATGAACGCTTTGATAAATGTAATGTTTTCAACACCCATCTAGCTTATATTAACCATCCAGACTTCAAAACGAGTAGTGGTTTTGCTAAAATGAAAACTACCTAAAAGTGTCTAAAATCGACTGGAAATCACGAAATAAGCATTTTCAAATTTTGTTGCTTTTTCATGGTTATTTGCCAAATTTTGTGAGTTTGTGCTTTCTGAAAACGGTTGTGACTTCGATGAACGCTTTGATAAATATAATGTTTTCAACACCCATCTAGCTTATATTAACCATCTAGAATTCAAAACGAGTAGTGGTTTTGCTAAAATGAAAACTACCTAAAAGTGTCTAAAATCGACTGGAAATCACGAAATAAGCATTTTCAAGATTTGTTGCTTTTTCATGGTTATTTGCCAAATTTTATGAGTTTGTGTTTTCTGAAAACGGTTGTGACTTCGATGAACGTTTTGATAAAAATAATGTTTTCAACACCCATCTAGCTTATATTAACCATCCAGACTTCAAAACGAGTAGTGGTTTTGCTAAAATGAAAACTACCTAAAAGTGTCTAAAATCGACTGGAAATCACGAAATAAGCATTTTCAAATTTTGTTGCTTTTTCATGGTTATTTGCCAAATTTTGTGAGTTTGTGTTTTCTGAAAACGGTTGTGACTTCGATGAACGCTTTGATAAAAATAATGTTTTCAACACCCATCTAGCTTATATTAACCATCCAGACTTCAAAACGAGTAGTGGTTTTGCTAAAATGAAAACTACCTAAAAGTGTCTAAAATCGACTGGAAATCACGAAATAAGCATTTACAAGATTTGTTGCTTTTTCATGGTTATTTGCCAAATTTTGTGAGTTTGTGTTTTCTGAAAACGCTTGTGACTTCGATGAACGCTTTGATAAATATAATGTTTTCAACACCCATCTAGCTTATATTAACCATCCAGACTTCAAAACGAGTAGTGGTTTTGCTAAAATGAAAACTACCTAAAAGTGTCTAAAATCGACTGGAAATCACGAAATAAGCATTTTCAAGATTTGTTGCTTTTTCATGGTTGTTTGCCAAATTTTGTGAGTTTGTGTTTTCTGGAAACGGTTGTGACTTCGATGAACGCTTTGATAAATATAATGTTTTCAACACCCATCTAGCTTATATTAACCATCCAGACTTCAAAACGAGTAGTGGTTTTGCTAAAATGAAAACTACCTAAAAGTGTCTAAAATCGACTGGAAATCACGAAATAAGCATTTTCAAGATTTGTTGCTTTTTCATGGTTGTTTGCCAAATTTTGTGAGTTTGTGTTTTCTGAAAACGCTTGTGACTTCGATGAACGCTTTGATAAATATAATGTTTTCAACACCCATCTAGCTTATATTAACCATCTAGACTTCAAAACGAGTAGTGGTTTTGCTAAAATGAAAACTACCTAAAAGTGTCTAAAATCGACTGGAAATCACGAAATAAGCATTTTCAAGATTTGTTGCTTTTTCATGGTTATTTGCCAAATTTTGTGAGTTTGTGTTTTCTGAAAACGCTTGTGACTTCGATGAACGCTTTGATAAATATAATGTTTTCAACACCCATCTAGCTTATATTAACCATCCAGACTTCAAAACGAGTAGTGGTTTTGCTAAAATGAAAACTACCTAAAAGTGTCTAAAATCGACTGGAAATCACGAAATAAGCATTTTCAAGATTTGTTGCTTTTTCATGGTTGTTTGCCAAATTTTGTGAGTTTGTGTTTTCTGGAAACGGTTGTGACTTCGATGAACGCTTTGATAAATATAATGTTTTCAACACCCATCTAGCTTATATTAACCATCCAGACTTCAAAACGAGTAGTGGTTTTGCTAAAATGAAAACTACCTAAAAGTGTCTAAAATCGACTGGAAATCACGAAATAAGCATTTTCAAGATTTGTTGCTTTTTCATGGTTGTTTGCCAAATTTTGTGAGTTTGTGTTTTCTGAAAACGGTTGTGACTTCGATGAACGCTTTGATAAATATAATGTTTTCAACACCCATCTAGCTTATATTAACCATCCAGACTTCAAAACGAGTAGTGGTTTTGCTAAAATGAAAACTACCTAAAAGTGTCTAAAATCGACTGGAAATCACGAAATAAGCATTTTCAAATTTTGTTGCTTTTTCATGGTTATTTGCCAAATTTTGTGAGTTTGTGTTTTCTGAAAACGGTTGTGACTTCGATGAACGCTTTGATAAATATAATGTTTTCAACACCCATCTAGCTTATATTAACCATCCAGACTTCAAAACGAGTAGTGGTTTTGCTAAAATGAAAACTACCTAAAAGTGTCTAAAATCGACTGGAAATCACGAAATAAGCATTTTCAAGATTTGTTGCTTTTTCATGGTTGTTTGCAAAATTTTGTGAGTTTGTATTTTCTGAAAACGGTTGTGACTTCGATGAACGCTTTGATAAATATAATGTTTTCAACACCCATCTAGCTTATATTAACCATCTAGACTTCAAAACGAGTAGTGGTTTTGCTAAAATGAAAACTACCTAAAAGTGTCTAAAATCGACTGGAAATCACGAAATAAGCATTTTCAAGATTTGTTGCTTTTTCATGGTTATTTGCCAAATTTTGTGAGTTTGTGTTTTCTGAAAACGCTTGTGACTTCGATGAACGCTTTGATAAAAATAATGTTTTCAACACCCATCTAGCTTATATTAACCATCCAGACTTCAAAACGAGTAGTGGTTTTGCTAAAATGAAAACTACCTAAAAGTGTCTAAAATCGACTGGAAATCACGAAATAAGCATTTTCAAGATTTGTAGCTTTTTCATGGTTATTTGCCAGATTTTGTGAGTTTGTGTTTTCTGAAAACGCTTGTGACTTCGATGAACGCTTTGATAAATATAATGTTTTCAACACCCATCTAGCTTATATTAACCATCTAGACTTCAAAAGGAGTAGTGGTTTTGCTAAAATGAAAACTACCTAAAAGTGTCTAAAATCGACTGGAAATCACGAAATAAGCATTTTCAAGATTTGTTGCTTTTTCATGGTTGTTTGCCAAATTTTGTGAGTTTGTGTTTTCTGAAAACGGTTGTGACTTCGATGAACGCTTTGATAAATATAATGTTTTCAACACCCATCTAGCTTATATTAACCATCTAGACTTCAAAAGGAGTAGTGGTTTTGCTAAAATGAAAACTACCTAAAAGTGTCTAAAATCGACTGGAAATCACGAAATAAGCATTTTCAAGATTTGTTGCTTTTTCATGGTTATTTGCCAAATTTTGTGAGTTTGTGTTTTCTGAAAACGCTTGTGACTTCGATGAACGCTTTGATAAAAATAATGTTTTCAACACCCATCTAGCTTATATTAACCATCTAGACTTCAAAAGGAGTAGTGGTTTTGCTAAAATGAAAACTACCTAAAAGTGTCTAAAATCGACTGGAAATCACGAAATAAGCATTTTCAAGATTTGTTGCTTTTTCATGGTTGTTTGCCAAATTTTGTGAGTTTGTGTTTTCTGAAAACGGTTGTGACTTCGATGAACGCTTTGATAAATATAATGTTTTCAACACCCATCTAGCTTATATTAACCATCTAGACTTCAAAAGGAGTAGTGGTTTTGCTAAAATGAAAACTACCTAAAAGTGTCTAAAATCGACTGGAAATCACGAAATAAGCATTTTCAAGATTTGTTGCTTTTTCATGGTTATTTGCCAAATTTTGTGAGTTTGTGTTTTCTGAAAACGCTTGTGACTTCGATGAACGCTTTGATAAAAATAATGTTTTCAACACCCATCTAGCTTATATTAACCATCCAGACTTCAAAACGAGTAGTGGTTTTGCTAAAATGAAAACTACCTAAAAGTGTCTAAAATCGACTGGAAATCACGAAATAAGCATTTTCAAGATTTGTTGCTTTTTCATGGTTGTTTGCCAAATTTTGTGAGTTTGTGTTTTCTGGAAACGGTTGTGACTTCGATGAACGCTTTGATAAATATAATGTTTTCAACACCCATCTAGCTTATATTAACCATCCAGACTTCAAAACGAGTAGTGGTTTTGCTAAAATGAAAACTACCTAAAAGTGTCTCTAAAATCGACTGGAAATCACGAAATAAGCATTTTCAAGATTTGTTGCTTTTTCATGGTTGTTTGCCAAATTTTGTGAGTTTGTGTTTTCTGGAAACGGTTGTGACTTCGATGAACGCTTTCATAAATATAATGTTTTCAACACCCATCTAGCTTATATTAACCATCCAGACTTCAAAACGAGTAGTGGTTTTGCTAAAATGAAAACTACCTAAAAGTGTCTAAAATCGACTGGAAATCACGAAATAAGCATTTTCAAGATTTGTTGCTTTTTCATGGTTATTTGCCAAATTTTGTGAGTTTGTGTTTTCTGAAAACGCTTGTGACTTCGATGAACGCTTTGATAAAAATAATGTTTTCAACACCCATCTAGCTTATATTAACCATCCAGACTTCAAAACGAGTAGTGGTTTTGCTAAAATGAAAACTACCTAAAAGTGTCTAAAATCGACTGGAAATCACGAAATAAGCATTTTCAAGATTTGTAGCTTTTTCATGGTTATTTGCCAAATTTTGTGAGTTTGTGTTTTCTGAAAACGCTTGTGACTTCGATGAACGCTTTGATAAATATAATGTTTTCAACACCCATCTAGCTTATATTAACCATCTAGACTTCAAAAGGAGTAGTGGTTTTGCTAAAATGAAAACTACCTAAAAGTGTCTAAAATCGACTGGAAATCACGAAATAAGCATTTTCAAGATTTGTTGCTTTTTCATGGTTGTTTGCCAAATTTTGTGAGTTTGTATTTTCTGAAAACGGTTGTGACTTCGATGAACGCTTTGATAAATATAATGTTTTCAACACCCATCTAGCTTATATTAACCATCTAGACTTCAAAAGGAGTAGTGGTTTTGCTAAAATGAAAACTACCTAAAAGTGTCTAAAATCGACTGGAAATCACGAAATAAGCATTTTCAAGATTTGTTGCTTTTTCATGGTTATTTGCCAAATTTTGTGAGTTTGTGTTTTCTGAAAACGCTTGTGACTTCGATGAACGCTTTGATAAAAATAATGTTTTCAACACCCATCTAGCTTATATTAACCATCTAGACTTCAAAAGGAGTAGTGGTTTTGCTAAAATGAAAACTACCTAAAAGTGTCTAAAATCGACTGGAAATCACGAAATAAGCATTTTCAAGATTTGTTGCTTTTTCATGGTTGTTTGCCAAATTTTGTGAGTTTGTGTTTTCTGAAAACGGTTGTGACTTCGATGAACGCTTTGATAAATATAATGTTTTCAACACCCATCTAGCTTATATTAACCATCTAGACTTCAAAAGGAGTAGTGGTTTTGCTAAAATGAAAACTACCTAAAAGTGTCTAAAATCGACTGGAAATCACGAAATAAGCATTTTCAAGATTTGTTGCTTTTTCATGGTTATTTGCCAAATTTTGTGAGTTTGTGTTTTCTGAAAACGCTTGTGACTTCGATGAACGCTTTGATAAAAATAATGTTTTCAACACCCATCTAGCTTATATTAACCATCCAGACTTCAAAACGAGTAGTGGTTTTGCTAAAATGAAAACTACCTAAAAGTGTCTAAAATCGACTGGAAATCACGAAATAAGCATTTTCAAGATTTGTTGCTTTTTCATGGTTATTTGCCAAATTTTGTGAGTTTGTGTTTTCTGAAAACGGTTGTGACTTCGATGAACGCTTTGATAAATATAATGTTTTCAACACCCATCTAGCTTATATTAACCATCCAGACTTCAAAACGAGTAGTGGTTTTGCTAAAATGAAAACTACCTAAAAGTGTCTAAAATCGACTGGAAATCACGAAATAAGCATTTTCAAATTTTGTTGCTTTTTCATGGTTATTTGCCAAATTTTGTGAGTTTGTGTTTTCTGAAAACGGTTGTGACTTCGATGAACGCTTTGATAAATATAATGTTTTCAACACCCATCTAGCTTATATTAACCATCTAGACTTCAAAACGAGTAGTGGTTTTGCTAAAATGAAAACTACCTAAAAGTGTCTAAAATCGACTGGAAATCACGAAATAAGCATTTTCAAGATTTGTTGCTTTTTCATGGTTATTTGCCAAATTTTGTGAGTTTGTGTTTTCTGAAAACGGTTGTGACTTCGATGAACGCTTTGATAAAAATAATGTTTTCAACACCCATCTAGCTTAAATTAACCATCCAGACTTCAAAACGAGTAGTGGTTTTGCTAAAATGAAAACTACCTAAAAGTGTCTAAAATCGACTGGAAATCACGAAATAAGCATTTTCAAATTTTGTTGCTTTTTCATGGTTATTTGCCAAATTTTGTGAGTTTGTGTTTTCTGAAAACGCTTGTGACTTCGATGAACGCTTTGATAAATATAATGTTTTCAACACCCAACTAGCTTATATTAACCATCTAGACTTCAAAAGGAGTAGTGGTTTTGCTAAAATGAAAACTACCTAAAAGTGTCTAAAATCGACTGGAAATCACGAAATAAGCATTTTCAAGATTTGTTGCTTTTTCATGGTTGTTTGCCAAATTTTGTGAGTTTGTGTTTTCTGGAAACGGTTGTGACTTCGATGAACGCTTTGATAAATATAATGTTTTCAACACCCATCTAGCTTATATTAACCATCTAGACTTCAAAACGAGTAGTGGTTTTGCTAAAATGAAAACTACCTAAAAGTGTCTAAAATCGACTGGAAATCACGAAATAAGCATTTTCAAGATTTGTTGCTTTTTCATGGTTATTTGCCAAATTTTGTGAGTTTGTGTTTTCTGAAAACGCTTGTGACTTCGATGAACGCTTTGATAAAAATAATGTTTTCAACACCCATCTAGCTTATATTAACCATCCAGACTTCAAAACGAGTAGTGGTTTTGCTAAAATGAAAACTACCTAAAAGTGTCTAAAATCGACTGGAAATCACGAAATAAGCATTTTCAAGATTTGTTGCTTTTTCATGGTTATTTGCCAAATTTTGTGAGTTTGTGTTTTCTGAAAACGCTTGTGACTTCGATGAACGCTTTGATAAATATAATGTTTTCAACACCCATCTAGCTTATATTAACCATCCAGACTTCAAAACGAGTAGTGGTTTTGCTAAAATGAAAACTACTTAAAAGTGTCTAAAATCGACTGGAAATCACGAAATAAGCATTTTCAAGATTTGTTGCTTTTTCATGGTTGTTTGCCAAATTTTGTGAGTTTGTGTTTTCTGGAAACGGTTGTGACTTCGATGAACGCTTTCATAAATATAATGTTTTCAACACCCATCTAGCTTATATTAACCATCCAGACTTCAAAACGAGTAGTGGTTTTGCTAAAATGAAAACTACCTAAAAGTGTCTAAAATCGACTGGAAATCACGAAATAAGCATTTTCAAGATTTGTTGCTTTTTCATGGTTATTTGCCAAATTTTGTGAGTTTGTGTTTTCTGAAAACGCTTGTGACTTCGATGAACGCTTTGATAAATATAATGTTTTCAACACCCATCTAGCTTATATTAACCATCCAGACTTCAAAACGAGTAGTGGTTTTGCTAAAATGAAAACTACCTAAAAGTGTCTAAAATCGACTGGAAATCACGAAATAAGCATTTTCAAGATTTGTTGCTTTTTCATGGTTGTTTGCCAAATTTTGTGAGTTTGTGTTTTCTGAAAACGGTTGTGACTTCGATGAACGCTTTGATAAATATAATGTTTTCAACACCCATCTAGCTTATATTAACCATCCAGACTTCAAAACGAGTAGTGGTTTTGCTAAAATGAAAACTACCTAAAAGTGTCTAAAATCGACTGGAAATCACGAAATAAGCATTTTCAAATTTTGTTGCTTTTTCATGGTTATTTGCCAAATTTTGTGAGTTTGTGTTTTCTGAAAACGGTTGTGACTTCGATGAACGCTTTGATAAATATAATGTTTTCAACACCCATCTAGCTTATATTAACCATCTAGAATTCAAAACGAGTAGTGGTTTTGCTAAAATGAAAACTACCTAAAAGTGTCTAAAATCGACTGGAAATCACGAAATAAGCATTTTCAAGATTTGTTGCTTTTTCATGGTTATTTGCCAAATTTTATGAGTTTGTGTTTTCTGAAAACGGTTGTGACTTCGATGAACGCTTTGATAAAAATAATGTTTTCAACACCCATCTAGCTTATATTAACCATCCAGACTTCAAAACGAGTAGTGGTTTTGCTAAAATGAAAACTACCTAAAAGTGTCTAAAATCGACTGGAAATCACGAAATAAGCATTTTCAAGATTTGTTGCTTTTTCATGGTTGTTTGCCAAATTTTGTGAGTTTGTGTTTTCTGAAAACGGTTGTGACTTCGATGAACGCTTTGATAAATATAATGTTTTCAACACCCATCTAGCTTATATTAACCATCCAGACTTCAAAACGAGTAGTGGTTTTGCTAAAATGAAAACTACCTAAAAGTGTCTAAAATCGACTGGAAATCACGAAATAAGCATTTTCAAGATTTGTTGCTTTTTCATGGTTATTTGCCAAATTTTGTGAGTTTGTGTTTTCTGAAAACGCTTGTGACTTCGATGAACGCTTTGATAAATATAATGTTTTCAACACCCATCTAGCTTATATTAACCATCCAGACTTCAAAACGAGTAGTGGTTTTGCTAAAATGAAAACTACCTAAAAGTGTCTAAAATCGACTGGAAATCACGAAATAAGCATTTTCAAGATTTGTTGCTTTTTCATGGTTGTTTGCCAAATTTTGTGAGTTTGTGTTTTCTGAAAACGGTTGTGACTTCGATGAACGCTTTGATAAATATAATGTTTTCAACACCCATCTAGCTTATATTAACCATCCAGACTTCAAAACGAGTAGTGGTTTTGCTAAAATGAAAACTACCTAAAAGTGTCTAAAATCGACTGGAAATCACGAAATAAGCATTTTCAAGATTTGTTGCTTTTTCATGGTTGTTTGCCAAATTTTGTGAGTTTGTGTTTTCTGAAAACGGTTGTGACTTCGATGAACGCTTTGATAAATATAATGTTTTCAACACCCATCTAGCTTATATTAACCATCCAGACTTCAAAACGAGTAGTGGTTTTGCTAAAATGAAAACTACCTAAAAGTGTCTCTAAAATCGACTGGAAATCACGAAATAAGCATTTTCAAGATTTGTTGCTTTTTCATGGTTGTTTGCCAAATTTTGTGAGTTTGTGTTTTCTGAAAACGGTTGTGACTTCGATGAACGCTTTGATAAATATAATGTTTTCAACACCCATCTAGCTTATATTAACCATCTAGACTTCAAAACGAGTAGTGGTTTTGCTAAAATGAAAACTACCTAAAAGTGTCTAAAATCGACTGGAAATCACGAAATAAGCATTTTCAAGATTTGTTGCTTTTTCATGGTTATTTGCCAAATTTTGTGAGTTTGTGTTTTCTGAAAACGCTTGTGACTTCGATGAACGCTTTGATAAAAATAATGTTTTCAACACCCATCTAGCTTATATTAACCATCCAGACTTCAAAACGAGTAGTGGTTTTGCTAAAATGAAAACTACCTAAAAGTGTCTAAAATCGACTGGAAATCACGAAATAAGCATTTTCAAGATTTGTTGCTTTTTCATGGTTATTTGCCAAATTTTGTGAGTTTGTGTATTCTGAAAACGGTTGTGACTTCGATGAACGCTTTGAGAAATATAATGTTTTCAACACCCATCTAGCTTATATTAACCATCCAGACTTCAAAACGAGTAGTGGTTTTGCTAAAATGAAAACTACCTAAAAGTGTCTAAAATCGACTGGAAATCACGAAATAAGCATTTTCAAGATTTGTTGCTTTTTCATGGTTGTTTGCCAAATTTTGTGAGTTTGTGTTTTCTGGAAACGGTTGTGACTTCGATGAACGCTTTGATAAATATAATGTTTTCAACACCCATCTAGCTTATATTAACCATCCAGACTTCAAAACGAGTAGTGGTTTTGCTAAAATGAAAACTACCTAAAAGTGTCTAAAATCGACTGGAAATCACGAAATAAGCATTTTCAAGATTTGTTGCTTTTTCATGGTTGTTTGCCAAATTTTGTGAGTTTGTGTTTTCTGAAAACGGTTGTGACTTCGATGAACGCTTTGATAAATATAATGTTTTCAACACCCATCTAGCTTATATTAACCATCCAGACTTCAAAACGAGTAGTGGTTTTGCTAAAATGAAAACTACCTAAAAGTGTCTAAAATCGACTGGAAATCACGAAATAAGCATTTTCAAGATTTGTTGCTTTTTCATGGTTATTTGCCAAATTTTGTGAGTTTGTGTTTTCTGAAAACGCTTGTGACTTCGATGAACGCTTTGATAAATATAATGTTTTCAACACCCATCTAGCTTATATTAACCATCCAGACTTCAAAACGAGTAGTGGTTTTGCTAAAATGAAAACTACCTAAAAGTGTCTAAAATCGACTGGAAATCACGAAATAAGCATTTTCAAGATTTGTTGCTTTTTCATGGTTATTTGACAAATTTTGTGAGTTTGTGTTTTCTGAAAACGGTTGTGACTTCGATGAACGCTTTGATAAATGTAATGTTTTCAACACCCATCTAGCTTATATTAACCATCCAGACTTCAAAACGAGTAGTGGTTTTGCTAAAATGAAAACTACCTAAAAGTGTCTAAAATCGACTGGAAATCACGAAATAAGCATTTTCAAATTTTGTTGCTTTTTCATGGTTATTTGCCAAATTTTGTGAGTTTGTGCTTTCTGAAAACGGTTGTGACTTCGATGAACGCTTTGATAAATATAATGTTTTCAACACCCATCTAGCTTATATTAACCATCTAGAATTCAAAACGAGTAGTGGTTTTGCTAAAATGAAAACTACCTAAAAGTGTCTAAAATCGACTGGAAATCACGAAATAAGCATTTTCAAGATTTGTTGCTTTTTCATGGTTATTTGCCAAATTTTATGAGTTTGTGTTTTCTGAAAACGGTTGTGACTTCGATGAACGTTTTGATAAAAATAATGTTTTCAACACCCATCTAGCTTATATTAACCATCCAGACTTCAAAACGAGTAGTGGTTTTGCTAAAATGAAAACTACCTAAAAGTGTCTAAAATCGACTGGAAATCACGAAATAAGCATTTTCAAATTTTGTTGCTTTTTCATGGTTATTTGCCAAATTTTGTGAGTTTGTGTTTTCTGAAAACGCTTGTGACTTCGATGAACGCTTTGATAAATATAATGTTTTCAACACCCATCTAGCTTATATTAACCATCTAGACTTCAAAAGGAGTAGTGGTTTTGCTAAAATGAAAACTACCTAAAAGTGTCTAAAATCGACTGGAAATCACGAAATAAGCATTTACAAGATTTGTTGCTTTTTCATGGTTATTTGCCAAATTTTGTGAGTTTGTGTTTTCTGAAAACGCTTGTGACTTCGATGAACGCTTTGATAAATATAATGTTTTCAACACCCATCTAGCTTATATTAACCATCCAGACTTCAAAACGAGTAGTGGTTTTGCTAAAATGAAAACTACCTAAAAGTGTCTAAAATCGACTGGAAATCACGAAATAAGCATTTTCAAGATTTGTTGCTTTTTCATGGTTGTTTGCCAAATTTTGTGAGTTTGTGTTTTCTGGAAACGGTTGTGACTTCGATGAACGCTTTGATAAATATAATGTTTTCAACACCCATCTAGCTTATATTAACCATCCAGACTTCAAAACGAGTAGTGGTTTTGCTAAAATGAAAACTACCTAAAAGTGTCTAAAATCGACTGGAAATCACGAAATAAGCATTTTCAAGATTTGTTGCTTTTTCATGGTTGTTTGCCAAATTTTGTGAGTTTGTGTTTTCTGAAAACGCTTGTGACTTCGATGAACGCTTTGATAAATATAATGTTTTCAACACCCATCTAGCTTATATTAACCATCTAGACTTCAAAACGAGTAGTGGTTTTGCTAAAATGAAAACTACCTAAAAGTGTCTAAAATCGACTGGAAATCACGAAATAAGCATTTTCAAGATTTGTTGCTTTTTCATGGTTATTTGCCAAATTTTGTGAGTTTGTGTTTTCTGAAAACGCTTGTGACTTCGATGAACGCTTTGATAAATATAATGTTTTCAACACCCATCTAGCTTATATTAACCATCCAGACTTCAAAACGAGTAGTGGTTTTGCTAAAATGAAAACTACCTAAAAGTGTCTAAAATCGACTGGAAATCACGAAATAAGCATTTTCAAGATTTGTTGCTTTTTCATGGTTGTTTGCCAAATTTTGTGAGTTTGTGTTTTCTGGAAACGGTTGTGACTTCGATGAACGCTTTGATAAATATAATGTTTTCAACACCCATCTAGCTTATATTAACCATCCAGACTTCAAAACGAGTAGTGGTTTTGCTAAAATGAAAACTACCTAAAAGTGTCTAAAATCGACTGGAAATCACGAAATAAGCATTTTCAAGATTTGTTGCTTTTTCATGGTTGTTTGCCAAATTTTGTGAGTTTGTGTTTTCTGAAAACGGTTGTGACTTCGATGAACGCTTTGATAAATATAATGTTTTCAACACCCATCTAGCTTATATTAACCATCCAGACTTCAAAACGAGTAGTGGTTTTGCTAAAATGAAAACTACCTAAAAGTGTCTAAAATCGACTGGAAATCACGAAATAAGCATTTTCAAATTTTGTTGCTTTTTCATGGTTATTTGCCAATTTTGTGAGTTTGTGTTTTCTGAAAACGGTTGTGACTTCGATGAACGCTTTGATAAATATAATGTTTTCAACACCCATCTAGCTTATATTAACCATCCAGACTTCAAAACGAGTAGTGGTTTTGCTAAAATGAAAACTACCTAAAAGTGTCTAAAATCGACTGGAAATCACGAAATAAGCATTTTCAAGATTTGTTGCTTTTTCATGGTTGTTTGCAAAATTTTGTGAGTTTGTATTTTCTGAAAACGGTTGTGACTTCGATGAACGCTTTGATAAATATAATGTTTTCAACACCCATCTAGCTTATATTAACCATCTAGACTTCAAAACGAGTAGTGGTTTTGCTAAAATGAAAACTACCTAAAAGTGTCTAAAATCGACTGGAAATCACGAAATAAGCATTTTCAAGATTTGTTGCTTTTTCATGGTTATTTGCCAAATTTTGTGAGTTTGTGTTTTCTGAAAACGCTTGTGACTTCGATGAACGCTTTGATAAAAATAATGTTTTCAACACCCATCTAGCTTATATTAACCATCCAGACTTCAAAACGAGTAGTGGTTTTGCTAAAATGAAAACTACCTAAAAGTGTCTAAAATCGACTGGAAATCACGAAATAAGCATTTTCAAGATTTGTAGCTTTTTCATGGTTATTTGCCAAATTTTGTGAGTTTGTGTTTTCTGAAAACGCTTGTGACTTCGATGAACGCTTTGATAAATATAATGTTTTCAACACCCATCTAGCTTATATTAACCATCTAGACTTCAAAAGGAGTAGTGGTTTTGCTAAAATGAAAACTACCTAAAAGTGTCTAAAATCGACTGGAAATCACGAAATAAGCATTTTCAAGATTTGTTGCTTTTTCATGGTTGTTTGCCAAATTTTGTGAGTTTGTGTTTTCTGAAAACGGTTGTGACTTCGATGAACGCTTTGATAAATATAATGTTTTCAACACCCATCTAGCTTATATTAACCATCTAGACTTCAAAAGGAGTAGTGGTTTTGCTAAAATGAAAACTACCTAAAAGTGTCTAAAATCGACTGGAAATCACGAAATAAGCATTTTCAAGATTTGTTGCTTTTTCATGGTTATTTGCCAAATTTTGTGAGTTTGTGTTTTCTGAAAACGCTTGTGACTTCGATGAACGCTTTGATAAAAATAATGTTTTCAACACCCATCTAGCTTATATTAACCATCTAGACTTCAAAAGGAGTAGTGGTTTTGCTAAAATGAAAACTACCTAAAAGTGTCTAAAATCGACTGGAAATCAGGAAATAAGCATTTTCAAGATTTGTTGCTTTTTCATGGTTGTTTGCCAAATTTTGTGAGTTTGTGTTTTCTGAAAACGGTTGTGACTTCGATGAACGCTTTGATAAATATAATGTTTTCAACACCCATCTAGCTTATATTAACCATCTAGACTTCAAAAGGAGTAGTGGTTTTGCTAAAATGAAAACTACCTAAAAGTGTCTAAAATCGACTGGAAATCACGAAATAAGCATTTTCAAGATTTGTTGCTTTTTCATGGTTATTTGCCAAATTTTGTGAGTTTGTGTTTTCTGAAAACGCTTGTGACTTCGATGAACGCTTTGATAAAAATAATGTTTTCAACACCCATCTAGCTTATATTAACCATCCAGACTTCAAAACGAGTAGTGGTTTTGCTAAAATGAAAACTACCTAAAAGTGTCTAAAATCGACTGGAAATCACGAAATAAGCATTTTCAAGATTTGTTGCTTTTTCATGGTTGTTTGCCAAATTTTGTGAGTTTGTGTTTTCTGGAAACGGTTGTGACTTCGATGAACGCTTTGATAAATATAATGTTTTCAACACCCATCTAGCTTATATTAACCATCCAGACTTCAAAACGAGTAGTGGTTTTGCTAAAATGAAAACTACCTAAAAGTGTCTCTAAAATCGACTGGAAATCACGAAATAAGCATTTTCAAGATTTGTTGCTTTTTCATGGTTGTTTGCCAAATTTTGTGAGTTTGTGTTTTCTGGAAACGGTTGTGACTTCGATGAACGCTTTCATAAATATAATGTTTTCAACACCCATCTAGCTTATATTAACCATCCAGACTTCAAAACGAGTAGTGGTTTTGCTAAAATGAAAACTACCTAAAAGTGTCTAAAATCGACTGGAAATCACGAAATAAGCATTTTCAAGATTTGTTGCTTTTTCATGGTTATTTGCCAAATTTTGTGAGTTTGTGTTTTCTGAAAACGCTTGTGACTTCGATGAACGCTTTGATAAAAATAATGTTTTCAACACCCATCTAGCTTATATTAACCATCCAGACTTCAAAACGAGTAGTGGTTTTGCTAAAATGAAAACTACCTAAAAGTGTCTAAAATCGACTGGAAATCACGAAATAAGCATTTTCAAGATTTGTAGCTTTTTCATGGTTATTTGCCAAATTTTGTGAGTTTGTGTTTTCTGAAAACGCTTGTGACTTCGATGAACGCTTTGATAAATATAATGTTTTCAACACCCATCTAGCTTATATTAACCATCTAGACTTCAAAAGGAGTAGTGGTTTTGCTAAAATGAAAACTACCTAAAAGTGTCTAAAATCGACTGGAAATCACGAAATAAGCATTTTCAAGATTTGTTGCTTTTTCATGGTTGTTTGCCAAATTTTGTGAGTTTGTATTTTCTGAAAACGGTTGTGACTTCGATGAACGCTTTGATAAATATAATGTTTTCAACACCCATCTAGCTTATATTAACCATCTAGACTTCAAAAGGAGTAGTGGTTTTGCTAAAATGAAAACTACCTAAAAGTGTCTAAAATCGACTGGAAATCACGAAATAAGCATTTTCAAGATTTGTTGCTTTTTCATGGTTATTTGCCAAATTTTGTGAGTTTGTGTTTTCTGAAAACGCTTGTGACTTCGATGAACGCTTTGATAAAAATAATGTTTTCAACACCCATCTAGCTTATATTAACCATCTAGACTTCAAAAGGAGTAGTGGTTTTGCTAAAATGAAAACTACCTAAAAGTGTCTAAAATCGACTGGAAATCACGAAATAAGCATTTTCAAGATTTGTTGCTTTTTCATGGTTGTTTGCCAAATTTTGTGAGTTTGTGTTTTCTGAAAACGGTTGTGACTTCGATGAACGCTTTGATAAATATAATGTTTTCAACACCCATCTAGCTTATATTAACCATCTAGACTTCAAAAGGAGTAGTGGTTTTGCTAAAATGAAAACTACCTAAAAGTGTCTAAAATCGACTGGAAATCACGAAATAAGCATTTTCAAGATTTGTTGCTTTTTCATGGTTATTTGCCAAATTTTGTGAGTTTGTGTTTTCTGAAAACGCTTGTGACTTCGATGAACGCTTTGATAAAAATAATGTTTTCAACACCCATCTAGCTTATATTAACCATCCAGACTTCAAAACGAGTAGTGGTTTTGCTAAAATGAAAACTACCTAAAAGTGTCTAAAATCGACTGGAAATCACGAAATAAGCATTTTCAAGATTTGTTGCTTTTTCATGGTTATTTGCCAAATTTTGTGAGTTTGTGTTTTCTGAAAACGGTTGTGACTTCGATGAACGCTTTGATAAATATAATGTTTTCAACACCCATCTAGCTTATATTAACCATCCAGACTTCAAAACGAGTAGTGGTTTTGCTAAAATGAAAACTACCTAAAAGTGTCTAAAATCGACTGGAAATCACGAAATAAGCATTTTCAAATTTTGTTGCTTTTTCATGGTTATTTGCCAAATTTTGTGAGTTTGTGTTTTCTGAAAACGGTTGTGACTTCGATGAACGCTTTGATAAATATAATGTTTTCAACACCCATCTAGCTTATATTAACCATCTAGACTTCAAAACGAGTAGTGGTTTTGCTAAAATGAAAACTACCTAAAAGTGTCTAAAATCGACTGGAAATCACGAAATAAGCATTTTCAAGATTTGTTGCTTTTTCATGGTTATTTGCCAAATTTTGTGAGTTTGTGTTTTCTGAAAACGGTTGTGACTTCGATGAACGCTTTGATAAAAATAATGTTTTCAACACCCATCTAGCTTATATTAACCATCCAGACTTCAAAACGAGTAGTGGTTTTGCTAAAATGAAAACTACCTAAAAGTGTCTAAAATCGACTGGAAATCACGAAATAAGCATTTTCAAATTTTGTTGCTTTTTCATGGTTATTTGCCAAATTTTGTGAGTTTGTGTTTTCTGAAAACGCTTGTGACTTCGATGAACGCTTTGATAAATATAATGTTTTCAACACCCAACTAGCTTATATTAACCATCTAGACTTCAAAAGGAGTAGTGGTTTTGCTAAAATGAAAACTACCTAAAAGTGTCTAAAATCGACTGGAAATCACGAAATAAGCATTTTCAAGATTTGTTGCTTTTTCATGGTTGTTTGCCAAATTTTGTGAGTTTGTGTTTTCTGGAAACGGTTGTGACTTCGATGAACGCTTTGATAAATATAATGTTTTCAACACCCATCTAGCTTATATTAACCATCTAGACTTCAAAACGAGTAGTGGTTTTGCTAAAATGAAAACTACCTAAAAGTGTCTAAAATCGACTGGAAATCACGAAATAAGCATTTTCAAGATTTGTTGCTTTTTCATGGTTATTTGCCAAATTTTGTGAGTTTGTGTTTTCTGAAAACGCTTGTGACTTCGATGAACGCTTTGATAAAAATAATGTTTTCAACACCCATCTAGCTTATATTAACCATCCAGACTTCAAACGAGTAGTGGTTTTGCTAAAATGAAAACTACCTAAAAGTGTCTAAAATCGACTGGAAATCACGAAATAAGCAATTTCAAGATTTGTTGCTTTTTCATGGTTATTTGCCAAATTTTGTGAGTTTGTGTTTTCTGAAAACGCTTGTGACTTCGATGAACGCTTTGATAAATATAATGTTTTCAACACCCATCTAGCTTATATTAACCATCCAGACTTCAAAACGAGTAGTGGTTTTGCTAAAATGAAAACTACTTAAAAGTGTCTAAAATCGACTGGAAATCACGAAATAAGCATTTTCAAGATTTGTTGCTTTTTCATGGTTGTTTGCCAAATTTTGTGAGTTTGTGTTTTCTGGAAACGGTTGTGACTTCGATGAACGCTTTCATAAATATAATGTTTTCAACACCCATCTAGCTTATATTAACCATCCAGACTTCAAAACGAGTAGTGGTTTTGCTAAAATGAAAACTACCTAAAAGTGTCTAAAATCGACTGGAAATCACGAAATAAGCATTTTCAAGATTTGTTGCTTTTTCATGGTTATTTGCCAAATTTTGTGAGTTTGTGTTTTCTGAAAACGCTTGTGACTTCGATGAACGCTTTGATAAATATAATGTTTTCAACACCCATCTAGCTTATATTAACCATCCAGACTTCAAAACGAGTAGTGGTTTTGCTAAAATGAAAACTACCTAAAAGTGTCTAAAATCGACTGGAAATCACGAAATAAGCATTTTCAAGATTTGTTGCTTTTTCATGGTTGTTTGCCAAATTTTGTGAGTTTGTGTTTTCTGAAAACGGTTGTGACTTCGATGAACGCTTTGATAAATATAATGTTTTCAACACCCATCTAGCTTATATTAACCATCCAGACTTCAAAACGAGTAGTGGTTTTGCTAAAATGAAAACTACCTAAAAGTGTCTAAAATCGACTGGAAATCACGAAATAAGCATTTTCAAATTTTGTTGCTTTTTCATGGTTATTTGCCAAATTTTGTGAGTTTGTGTTTTCTGAAAACGGTTGTGACTTCGATGAACGCTTTGATAAATATAATGTTTTCAACACCCATCTAGCTTATATTAACCATCTAGAATTCAAAACGAGTAGTGGTTTTGCTAAAATGAAAACTACCTAAAAGTGTCTAAAATCGACTGGAAATCACGAAATAAGCATTTTCAAGATTTGTTGCTTTTTCATGGTTATTTGCCAAATTTTATGAGTTTGTGTTTTCTGAAAACGGTTGTGACTTCGATGAACGCTTTGATAAAAATAATGTTTTCAACACCCATCTAGCTTATATTAACCATCCAGACTTCAAAACGAGTAGTGGTTTTGCTAAAATGAAAACTACCTAAAAGTGTCTAAAATCGACTGGAAATCACGAAATAAGCATTTTCAAGATTTGTTGCTTTTTCATGGTTGTTTGCCAAATTTTGTGAGTTTGTGTTTTCTGAAAACGGTTGTGACTTCGATGAACGCTTTGATAAATATAATGTTTTCAACACCCATCTAGCTTATATTAACCATCCAGACTTCAAAACGAGTAGTGGTTTTGCTAAAATGAAAACTACCTAAAAGTGTCTAAAATCGACTGGAAATCACGAAATAAGCATTTTCAAGATTTGTTGCTTTTTCATGGTTATTTGCCAAATTTTGTGAGTTTGTGTTTTCTGAAAACGCTTGTGACTTCGATGAACGCTTTGATAAATATAATGTTTTCAACACCCATCTAGCTTATATTAACCATCCAGACTTCAAAACGAGTAGTGGTTTTGCTAAAATGAAAACTACCTAAAAGTGTCTAAAATCGACTGGAAATCACGAAATAAGCATTTTCAAGATTTGTTGCTTTTTCATGGTTGTTTGCCAAATTTTGTGAGTTTGTGTTTTCTGAAAACGGTTGTGACTTCGATGAACGCTTTGATAAATATAATGTTTTCAACACCCATCTAGCTTATATTAACCATCCAGACTTCAAAACGAGTAGTGGTTTTGCTAAAATGAAAACTACCTAAAAGTGTCTAAAATCGACTGGAAATCACGAAATAAGCATTTTCAAGATTTGTTGCTTTTTCATGGTTGTTTGCCAAATTTTGTGAGTTTGTGTTTTCTGAAAACGGTTGTGACTTCGATGAACGCTTTGATAAATATAATGTTTTCAACACCCATCTAGCTTATATTAACCATCCAGACTTCAAAACGAGTAGTGGTTTTGCTAAAATGAAAACTACCTAAAAGTGTCTCTAAAATCGACTGGAAATCACGAAATAAGCATTTTCAAGATTTGTTGCTTTTTCATGGTTGTTTGCCAAATTTTGTGAGTTTGTGTTTTCTGAAAACGGTTGTGACTTCGATGAACGCTTTGATAAATATAATGTTTTCAACACCCATCTAGCTTATATTAACCATCTAGACTTCAAAACGAGTAGTGGTTTTGCTAAAATGAAAACTACCTAAAAGTGTCTAAAATCGACTGGAAATCACGAAATAAGCATTTTCAAGATTTGTTGCTTTTTCATGGTTATTTGCCAAATTTTGTGAGTTTGTGTTTTCTGAAAACGCTTGTGACTTCGATGAACGCTTTGATAAAAATAATGTTTTCAACACCCATCTAGCTTATATTAACCATCCAGACTTCAAAACGAGTAGTGGTTTTGCTAAAATGAAAACTACCTAAAAGTGTCTAAAATCGACTGGAAATCACGAAATAAGCATTTTCAAGATTTGTTGCTTTTTCATGGTTATTTGCCAAATTTTGTGAGTTTGTGTATTCTGAAAACGGTTGTGACTTCGATGAACGCTTTGAGAAATATAATGTTTTCAACACCCATCTAGCTTATATTAACCATCCAGACTTCAAAACGAGTAGTGGTTTTGCTAAAATGAAAACTACTTAAAAGTGTCTAAAATCGACTGGAAATCACGAAATAAGCATTTTCAAGATTTGTTGCTTTTTCATGGTTGTTTGCCAAATTTTGTGAGTTTGTGTTTTCTGGAAACGGTTGTGACTTCGATGAACGCTTTCATAAATATAATGTTTTCAACACCCATCTAGCTTATATTAACCATCCAGACTTCAAAACGAGTAGTGGTTTTGCTAAAATGAAAACTACCTAAAAGTGTCTAAAATCGACTGGAAATCACGAAATAAGCATTTTCAAGATTTGTTGCTTTTTCATGGTTATTTGCCAAATTTTGTGAGTTTGTGTTTTCTGAAAACGCTTGTGACTTCGATGAACGCTTTGATAAATATAATGTTTTCAACACCCATCTAGCTTATATCAACCATCCAGACTTCAAAACGAGTAGTGGTTTTGCTAAAATGAAAACTACCTAAAAGTGTCTAAAATCGACTGGAAATCACGAAATAAGCATTTTCAAGATTTGTTGCTTTTTCATGGTTGTTTGCCAAATTTTGTGAGTTTGTGTTTTCTGAAAACGGTTGTGACTTCGATGAACGCTTTGAGAAATATAATGTTTTCAACACCCATCTAGCTTATATTAACCATCCAGACTTCAAAACGAGTAGTGGTTTTGCTAAAATGAAAACTACCTAAAAGTGTCTAAAATCGACTGGAAATCACGAAATAAGCATTTTCAAGATTTGTTGCTTTTTCACGGTTGTTTGCCAAATTTTGTGAGTTTGTGTTTTCTGAAAACGGTTGTGACTTCGATGAACGCTTTGATAAATATAATGTTTTCAACACCCATCTAGCTTATATTAACCATCCAGACTTCAAAACGAGTAGTGGTTTTGCTAAAATGAAAACTACCTAAAAGTGTCTAAAATCGACTGGAAATCACGAAATAAGCATTTTCAAATTTTGTTGCTTTTTCATGGTTGTTTGCCAAATTTTGTGAGTTTGTGTTTTCTGGAAACGGTTGTGACTTCGATGAACGCTTTCATAAATATAATGTTTTCAACACCCATCTAGCTTATATTAACCATCCAGACTTCAAAACGAGTAGTGGTTTTGCTAAAATGAAAACTACCTAAAAGTGTCTAAAATCGACTGGAAATCACGAAATAAGCATTTTCAAGATTTGTTGCTTTTTCATGGTTATTTGCCAAATTTTGTGAGTTTGTGTTTTCTGAAAACGCTTGTGACTTCGATGAACGCTTTGATAAATATAATGTTTTCAACACCCATCTAGCTTATATCAACCATCCAGACTTCAAAACGAGTAGTGGTTTTGCTAAAATGAAAACTACCTAAAAGTGTCTAAAATCGACTGGAAATCACGAAATAAGCATTTTCAAGATTTGTTGCTTTTTCATGGTTGTTTGCCAAATTTTGTGAGTTTGTGTTTTCTGAAAACGGTTGTGACTTCGATGAACGCTTTGAGAAATATAATGTTTTCAACACCCATCTAGCTTATATTAACCATCCAGACTTCAAAACGAGTAGTGGTTTTGCTAAAATGAAAACTACCTAAAAGTGTCTAAAATCGACTGGAAATCACGAAATAAGCATTTTCAAGATTTGTTGCTTTTTCACGGTTGTTTGCCAAATTTTGTGAGTTTGTGTTTTCTGAAAACGGTTGTGACTTCGATGAACGCTTTGATAAATATAATGTTTTCAACACCCATCTAGCTTATATTAACCATCCAGACTTCAAAACGAGTAGTGGTTTTGCTAAAATGAAAACTACCTAAAAGTGTCTAAAATCGACTGGAAATCACGAAATAAGCATTTTCAAATTTTGTTGCTTTTTCATGGTTATTTGCCAAATTTTGTGAGTTAGTGTTTTCTGAAAACGGTTGTGACTTCGATGAACGCTTTGATAAATATAATGTTTTCAACACCCATCTAGCTTATATTAACCATCTAGAATTCAAAACGAGTAGTGGTTTTGCTAAAATGAAAACTACCTAAAATTGTCTAAAATCGACTGGAAATCACGAAATAAGCATTTTCAAGATTTGTTGCTTTTTCATGGTTATTTGCCAAATTTTATGAGTTTGTGTTTTCTGAAAACGGTTGTGACTTCGATGAACGCTTTGATAAAAATAATGTTTTCAACACCCATCTAGCTTATATTAACCATCCAGACTTCAAAACGAGTAGTGGTTTTGCTAAAATGAAAACTACCTAAAAGTGTCTAAAATCGACTGGAAATCACGAAATAAGCATTTTCAAGATTTGTTGCTTTTTCATGGTTGTTTGCCAAATTTTGTGAGTTTGTGTTTTCTGAAAACGGTTGTGACTTCGATGAACGCTTTGATAAATATAATGTTTTCAACACCCATCTAGCTTATATTAACCATCCAGACTTCAAAACGAGTAGTGGTTTTGCTAAAATGAAAACTACCTAAAAGTGTCTAAAATCGACTGGAAATCACGAAATAAGCATTTTCAAGATTTGTTGCTTTTTCATGGTTATTTGCCAAATTTTGTGAGTTTGTGTTTTCTGAAAACGCTTGTGACTTCGATGAACGCTTTGATAAATATAATGTTTTCAACACCCATCTAGCTTATATTAACCATCCAGACTTCAAAACGAGTAGTGGTTTTGCTAAAATGAAAACTACCTAAAAGTGTCTAAAATCGACTGGAAATCACGAAATAAGCATTTTCAAGATTTGTTGCTTTTTCATGGTTGTTTGCCAAATTTTGTGAGTTTGTGTTTTCTGAAAACGGTTGTGACTTCGATGAACGCTTTGATAAATATAATGTTTTCAACACCCATCTAGCTTATATTAACCATCCAGACTTCAAAACGAGTAGTGGTTTTGCTAAAATGAAAACTACCTAAAAGTGTCTAAAATCGACTGGAAATCACGAAATAAGCATTTTCAAGATTTGTTGCTTTTTCATGGTTGTTTGCCAAATTTTGTGAGTTTGTGTTTTCTGAAAACGGTTGTGACTTCGATGAACGCTTTGATAAATATAATGTTTTCAACACCCATCTAGCTTATATTAACCATCTAGACTTCAAAACGAGTAGTGGTTTTGCTAAAATGAAAACTACCTAAAAGTGTCTAAAATCGACTGGAAATCACGAAATAAGCATTTTCAAGATTTGTTGCTTTTTCATGGTTATTTGCCAAATTTTGTGAGTTTGTGTTTTCTGAAAACGCTTGTGACTTCGATGAACGCTTTGATAAAAATAATGTTTTCAACACCCATCTAGCTTATATTAACCATCCAGACTTCAAAACGAGTAGTGGTTTTGCTAAAATGAAAACTACCTAAAAGTGTCTAAAATCGACTGGAAATCACGAAATAAGCATTTTCAAGATTTGTTGCTTTTTCATGGTTATTTGCCAAATTTTGTGAGTTTGTGTATTCTGAAAACGGTTGTGACTTCGATGAACGCTTTGATAAATATAATGTTTTCAACACCCATCTAGCTTATATTAACCATCCAGACTTCAAAACGAGTAGTGGTTTTGCTAAAATGAAAACTACTTAAAAGTGTCTAAAATCGACTGGAAATCACGAAATAAGCATTTTCAAGATTTGTTGCTTTTTCATGGTTATTTGCCAAATTTTGTGAGTTTGTGTTTTCTGAAAACGCTTGTGACTTCGATGAACGCTTTGATAAATATAATGTTTTCAACACCCATCTAGCTTATATCAACCATCCAGACTTCAAAACGAGTAGTGGTTTTGCTAAAATGAAAACTACCTAAAAGTGTCTAAAATCGACTGGAAATCACGAAATAAGCATTTTCAAGATTTGTTGCTTTTTCATGGTTGTTTGCCAAATTTTGTGAGTTTGTGTTTTCTGAAAACGGTTGTGACTTCGATGAACGCTTTGAGAAATATAATGTTTTCAACACCCATCTAGCTTATATTAACCATCCAGACTTCAAAACGAGTAGTGGTTTTGCTAAAATGAAAACTACCTAAAAGTGTCTAAAATCGACTGGAAATCACGAAATAAGCATTTTCAAGATTTGTTGCTTTTTCATGGTTGTTTGCCAAATTTTGTGAGTTTGTGTTTTCTGAAAACGGTTGTGACTTCGATGAACGCTTTGATAAATATAATGTTTTCAACACCCATCTAGCTTATATTAACCATCCAGACTTCAAAACGAGTAGTGGTTTTGCTAAAATGAAAACTACCTAAAAGTGTCTAAAATCGACTGGAAATCACGAAATAAGCATTTTCAAGATTTGTTGCTTTTTCATGGTTATTTGCCAAATTTTGTGAGTTTGTGTTTTCTGAAAACGCTTGTGACTTCGATGAACGCTTTGATAAATATAATGTTTTCAACACCCATCTAGCTTATTTTAACCATCTAGACTTCAAAAGGAGTAGTGGTTTTGCTAAAATGAAAACTACCTAAAAGTGTCTAAAATCGACTGGAAATCACGAAATAAGCATTTTCAAGATTTGTTGCTTTTTCATGGTTATTTGCCAAATTTTGTGAGTTTGTGTTTTCTGAAAACGGTTGTGACTTCGATGAACGCTTTGATAAATATAATGTTTTCAACACCCATCTAGCTTATATTAACCATCCAGACTTCAAAACGAGTAGTGGTTTTGCTAAAATGAAAACTACCTAAAAGTGTCTAAAATCGACTGGAAATCACGAAATAAGCATTTTCAAGATTTGTTGCTTTTTCATGGTTATTTGCCAAATTTTGTGAGTTTGTGTTTTCTGAAAACGGTTGTGACTTCGATGAACGCTTTGATAAATATAATGTTTTCAACACCCATCTAGCTTATATTAACCATCCAGACTTCAAAACGAGTAGTGGTTTTGCTAAAATGAAAACTACCTAAAAGTGTCTAAAATCGACTGGAAATCACGAAATAAGCATTTTCAAGATTTGTTGCTTTTTCATGGTTGTTTGCCAAATTTTGTGAGTTTGTGTTTTCTGAAAACGGTTGTGACTTCGATGAACGCTTTGATAAATATAATGTTTTCAACACCCATCTAGCTTATATTAACCATCCAGACTTCAAAACGAGTAGTGGTTTTGCTAAAATGAAAACTACCTAAAAGTGTCTAAAATCGACTGGAAATCACGAAATAAGCATTTTCAAATTTTGTTGCTTTTTCATGGTTATTTGCCAAATTTTGTGAGTTTGTGTTTTCTGAAAACGGTTGTGACTTCGATGAACGCTTTGATAAATATAATGTTTTCAACACCCATCTAGCTTATATTAACCATCTAGACTTCAAAACGAGTAGTGGTTTTGCTAAAATGAAAACTACCTAAAAGTGTCTAAAATCGACTGGAAATCACGAAATAAGCATTTTCAAGATTTGTTGCTTTTTCATGGTTATTTGCCAAATTTTATGAGTTTGTGTTTTCTGAAAACGGTTGTGACTTCGATGAACGCTTTGATAAAAATAATGTTTTCAACCCCCATCTAGCTTATATTAACCATCCAGACTTCAAAACGAGTAGTGGTTTTGCTAAAATGAAAACTACCTAAAAGTGTCTAAAATCGACTGGAAATCACGAAATAAGCATTTTCAAGATTTGTTGCTTTTTCATGGTTGTTTGCCAAATTTTGTGAGTTTGTGTTTTCTGAAAACGGTTGTGACTTCGATGAACGCTTTGATAAATATAATGTTTTCAACACCCATCTAGCTTATATTAACCATCCAGACTTCAAAACGAGTAGTGGTTTTGCTAAAATGAAAACTACCTAAAAGTGTCTAAAATCGACTGGAAATCACGAAATAAGCATTTTCAAGATTTGTTGCTTTTTCATGGTTATTTGCCAAATTTTGTGAGTTTGTGTATTCTGAAAACGGTTGTGACTTCGATGAACGCTTTGATAAATATAATGTTTTCAACACCCATCTAGCTTATATTAACCATCCAGACTTCAAAACGAGTAGTGGTTTTGCTAAAATGAAAACTACTTAAAAGTGTCTAAAATCGACTGGAAATCACGAAATAAGCATTTTCAAGATTTGTTGCTTTTTCATGGTTATTTGCCAAATTTTGTGAGTTTGTGTTTTCTGAAAACGCTTGTGACTTCGATGAACGCTTTGATAAATATAATGTTTTCAACACCCATCTAGCTTATATCAACCATCCAGACTTCAAAACGAGTAGTGGTTTTGCTAAAATGAAAACTACCTAAAAGTGTCTAAAATCGACTGGAAATCACGAAATAAGCATTTTCAAGATTTGTTGCTTTTTCATGGTTGTTTGCCAAATTTTGTGAGTTTGTGTTTTCTGAAAACGGTTGTGACTTCGATGAACGCTTTGAGAAATATAATGTTTTCAACACCCATCTAGCTTATATTAACCATCCAGACTTCAAAACGAGTAGTGGTTTTGCTAAAATGAAAACTACCTAAAAGTGTCTAAAATCGACTGGAAATCACGAAATAAGCATTTTCAAGATTTGTTGCTTTTTCATGGTTGTTTGCCAAATTTTGTGAGTTTGTGTTTTCTGAAAACGGTTGTGACTTCGATGAACGCTTTGATAAATATAATGTTTTCAACACCCATCTAGCTTATATTAACCATCCAGACTTCAAAACGAGTAGTGGTTTTGCTAAAATGAAAACTACCTAAAAGTGTCTAAAATCGACTGGAAATCACGAAATAAGCATTTTCAAGATTTGTTGCTTTTTCATGGTTATTTGCCAAATTTTGTGAGTTTGTGTTTTCTGAAAACGCTTGTGACTTCGATGAACGCTTTGATAAATATAATGTTTTCAACACCCATCTAGCTTATTTTAACCATCTAGACTTCAAAAGGAGTAGTGGTTTTGCTAAAATGAAAACTACCTAAAAGTGTCTAAAATCGACCGGAAATCACGAAATAAGCATTTTCAAGATTTGTTGCTTTTTCATGGTTATTTGCCAAATTTTGTGAGTTTGTGTTTTCTGAAAACGGTTGTGACTTCGATGAACGCTTTGATAAATATAATGTTTTCAACACCCATCTAGCTTATATTAACCATCCAGACTTCAAAACGAGTAGTGGTTTTGCTAAAATGAAAACTACCTAAAAGTGTCTAAAATCGACTGGAAATCACGAAATAAGCATTTTCAAGATTTGTTGCTTTTTCATGGTTATTTGCCAAATTTTGTGAGTTTGTGTTTTCTGAAAACGCTTGTGACTTCGATGAACGCTTTGATAAATATAATGTTTTCAACACCCATCTAGCTTATATTAACCATCTAGACTTCAAAACGAGTAGTGGTTTTGCTAAAATGAAAACTACCTAAAAGTGTCTAAAATCGACTGGAAATCACGAAATAAGCATTTTCAAGATTTGTTGCTTTTTCATGGTTGTTTGCCAAATTTTGTGAGTTTGTGTTTTCTGAAAACGGTTGTGACTTCGATGAACGCTTTGATAAATATAATGTTTTCAACACCCATCTAGCTTATATTAACCATCTAGACTTCAAAACGAGTAGTGGTTTTGCTAAAATGAAAACTACCTAAAAGTGTCTAAAATCGACTGGAAATCACGAAATAAGCATTTTCAAGATTTGTTGCTTTTTCACGGTTATTTGCCAAATTTTGTGAGTTTGTGTTTTCTGAAAACGCTTGTTACTTCGATGAACGCTTTGATAAATATAATGTTTTCAACACCCATCTAGCTTATATTAACCATCTAGACTTCAAAACGAGTAGTGGTTTTGCTAAAATGAAAACTACCTAAAAGTGTCTAAAATCGACTGGAAATCACGAAATAAGCATTTTCAAGATTTGTTGCTTTTTCATGGTTATTTGCCAAATTTTATGAGTTTGTGTTTTCTGAAAACGGTTGTGACTTCGATGAACGCTTTGATAAAAATAATGTTTTCAACACCCATCTAGCTTATATTAACCATCCAGACTTCAAAACGAGTAGTGGTTTTGCTAAAATGAAAACTACCTAAAAGTGTCTAAAATCGACTGGAAATCACGAAATAAGCATTTTCAAATTTTGTTGCTTTTTCATGGTTATTTGCCAAATTTTGTGAGTTTGTGTTTTCTGAAAACGGTTGTGACTTCGATGAACGCTTTGATAAATATAATGTTTTCAACACCCATCTAGCTTATATTAACCATCCAGACTTCAAAACGAGTAGTGGTTTTGCTAAAATGAAAACTACCTAAAAGTGTCTAAAATCGACTGGAAATCACGAAATAAGCATTTTCAAGATTTGTTGCTTTTTCATGGTTATTTGACAAATTTTGTGAGTTTGTATTTTCTGAAAACGCTTGTGACTTCGATGAACGCTTTGATAAATATAATGTTTTCAACACCCATCTAGCTTATATTAACCATCCAGACTTCAAAACGAGTAGTGGTTTTGCTAAAATGAAAACTACCTAAAAGTGTCTAAAATCGACTGGAAATCACGAAATAAGCATTTTCAAGATTTGTTGCTTTTTCATGGTTATTTGCCAAATTTTATGAGTTTGTGTTTTCTGAAAACGGTTGTGACTTCGATGAACGCTTTGATAAAAATAATGTTTTCAACACCCATCTAGCTTATATTAACCATCCAGACTTCAAAAGGAGTAGTGGTTTTGCTAAAATGAAAACTACCTAAAAGTGTCTAAAATCGACTGGAAATCACGAAATAAGCATTTTCAAGATTTGTTGCTTTTTCATGGTTGTTTGCCAAATTTTGTGAGTTTGTGTTTTCTGAAAACGCTTGTGACTTCGATGAACGCTTTGATAAAAATAATGTTTTCAACACCCATCTAGCTTATATTAACCATCCAGACTTCAAAACGAGTAGTGGTTTTGCTAAAATGAAAACTACCTAAAAGTGTCTAAAATCGACTGGAAATCACGAAATAAGCATTTTCAAGATTTGTTGCTTTTTCATGGTTGTTTGCCAAATTTTGTGAGTTTGTGTTTTCTGAAAACGCTTGTGACTTCGATGAACGCTTTGATAAATATAATGTTTTCAACACCCATCTAGCTTATATTAACCATCCAGACTTCAAAACGAGTAGTGGTTTTGCTAAAATGAAAACTACCTAAAAGTGTCTAAAATCGACTGGAAATCACGAAATAAGCATTTTCAAGATTTGTTGCTTTTTCATGGTTATTTGCCAAATTTTGTGAGTTTGTGTTTTCTGAAAACGGTTGTGACTTCGATGAACGCTTTGATAAATATAATGTTTTCAACACCCATCTAGCTTATATTAACCATCCAGACTTCAAAACGAGTAGTGGTTTTGCTAAAATGAAAACTACCTAAAAGTGTCTAAAATCGACTGGAAATCACGAAATAAGCATTTTCAAGATTTGTTGCTTTTTCATGGTTGTTTGCCAAATTTTGTGAGTTTGTGTTTTCTGAAAACGGTTGTGACTTCGATGAACGCTTTGATAAATATAATGTTTTCAACACCCATCTAGCTTATATTAACCATCCAGACTTCAAAACGAGTAGTGGTTTTGCTAAAATGAAAACTACCTAAAAGTGTCTAAAATCGACTGGAAATCACGAAATAAGCATTTTCAAATTTTGTTGCTTTTTCATGGTTATTTGCCAAATTTTGTGAGTTTGTGTTTTCTGAAAACGGTTGTGACTTCGATGAACGCTTTGATAAATATAATGTTTTCAACACCCATCTAGCTTATATTAACCATCTAGACTTCAAAACGAGTAGTGGTTTTGCTAAAATGAAAACTACCTAAAAGTGTCTAAAATCGACTGGAAATCACGAAATAAGCATTTTCAAGATTTGTTGCTTTTTCATGGTTATTTGCCAAATTTTATGAGTTTGTGTTTTCTGAAAACGGTTGTGACTTCGATGAACGCTTTGATAAAAATAATGTTTTCAACCCCCATCTAGCTTATATTAACCATCCAGACTTCAAAACGAGTAGTGGTTTTGCTAAAATGAAAACTACCTAAAAGTGTCTAAAATCGACTGGAAATCACGAAATAAGCATTTTCAAGATTTGTTGCTTTTTCATGGTTGTTTGCCAAATTTTGTGAGTTTGTGTTTTCTGAAAACGGTTGTGACTTCGATGAACGCTTTGATAAATATAATGTTTTCAACACCCATCTAGCTTATATTAACCATCCAGACTTCAAAACGAGTAGTGGTTTTGCTAAAATGAAAACTACCTAAAAGTGTCTAAAATCGACTGGAAATCACGAAATAAGCATTTTCAAATTTTGTTGCTTTTTCATGGTTATTTGCCAAATTTTGTGAGTTTGTGTTTTCTGAAAACGGTTGTGACTTCGATGAACGCTTTGATAAATATAATGTTTTCAACACCCATCTAGCTTATATTAACCATCTAGACTTCAAAACGAGTAGTGGTTTTGCTAAAATGAAAACTACCTAAAAGTGTCTAAAATCGACTGGAAATCACGAAATAAGCATTTTCAAGATTTGTTGCTTTTTCATGGTTATTTGCCAAATTTTATGAGTTTGTGTTTTCTGAAAACGGTTGTGACTTCGATGAACGCTTTGATAAAAATAATGTTTTCAACCCCCATCTAGCTTATATTAACCATCCAGACTTCAAAACGAGTAGTGGTTTTGCTAAAATGAAAACTACCTAAAAGTGTCTAAAATCGACTGGAAATCACGAAATAAGCATTTTCAAATTTTGTTGCTTTTTCATGGTTATTTGCCAAATTTTGTGAGTTTGTGTTTTCTGAAAACGCTTGTGACTTCGATGAACGCTTTGATAAATATAATGTTTTCAACACCCATCTAGCTTATATTAACCATCCAGACTTCAAAACGAGTAGTGGTTTTGCTAAAATGAAAACTACCTAAAAGTGTCTAAAATCGACTGGAAATCACGAAATAAGCATTTTCAAGATTTGTTGCTTTTTCATGGTTGTTTGCCAAATTTTGTGAGTTTGTGTTTTCTGAAAACGGTTGTGACTTCGATGAACGCTTTGATAAATATAATGTTTTCAACACCCATCTAGCTTATATTAACCATCTAGACTTCAAAACGAGTAGTGGTTTTGCTAAAATGAAAACTACCTAAAAGTGTCTAAAATCGACTGGAAATCACGAAATAAGTATTTTCAAGATTTGTTGCTTTTTCATGGTTATTTGCCAAATTTTGTGAGTTTGTGTTTTCTGAAAACGCTTGTGACTTCGATGAACGCTTTGATAAAAATAATGTTTTCAACACCCATCTAGCTTATATTAACCATCCAGACTTCAAAACGAGTAGTGGTTTTGCTAAAATGAAAACTACCTAAAAGTGTCTAAAATCGACTGGAAATCACGAAATAAGCATTTTCAAGATTTGTTGCTTTTTCATGGTTATTTGCCAAATTTTGTGAGTTTGTGTTTTCTGAAAACGCTTGTGACTTCGATGAACGCTTTGATAAATATAATGTTTTCAACACCCATCTAGCTTATATTAACCATCCAGACTTCAAAACGAGTAGTGGTTTTGCTAAAATGAAAACTACCTAAAAGTGTCTAAAATCGACTGGAAATCACGAAATAAGCATTTTCAAGATTTGTTGCTTTTTCATGGTTGTTTGCCAAATTTTGTGAGTTTGTGTTTTCTGAAAACGGTTGTGACTTCGATGAACGCTTTGATAAATATAATGTTTTCAACTCCCATCTAGCTTATATTAACCATCCAGACTTCAAAACGAGTAGTGGTTTTGCTAAAATGAAAACTACCTAAAAGTGTCTAAAATCGACTGGAAATCACGAAATAAGCATTTTCAAATTTTGTTGATTTTTCATGGTTATTTGCCAAATTTTGTGAGTTTGTGTTTTCTGAAAACGCTTGTGACTTCGATGAACGCTTTGATAAATATAATGTTTTCAACACCCATCTAGCTTATATTAACCATCCAGACTTCAAAACGAGTAGTGGTTTTGCTAAAATGAAAACTACCTAAAAGTGTCTAAAATCGACTGGAAATCACGAAATAAGCATTTTCAAGATTTGTTGCTTTTTCATGGTTGTTTGCCAAATTTTGTGAGTTTGTTTTTTCTGAAAACGGTTGTGACTTCGATGAACGCTTTGATAAATATAATGTTTTCAACACCCATCTAGCTTATATTAACCATCCAGACTTCAAAACGAGTAGTGGTTTTGCTAAAATGAAAACTACCTAAAAGTGTCTAAAATCGACTGGAAATCACGAAATAAGCATTTTCAAGATTTGTTGCTTTTTCATGGTTATTTGCCAAATTTTGTGAGTTTGTGTTTTCTGAAAACGCTTGTGACTTCGATGAACGCTTTGATAAATATAATGTTTTCAACACCCATCTAGCTTATATTAACCATCCAGACTTCAAAACGAGTAGTGGTTTTGCTAAAATGAAAACTACCTAAAAGTGTCTAAAATCGACTGGAAATCACGAAATAAGCATTTTCAAGATTTGTTGCTTTTTCATGGTTGTTTGCCAAATTTTGTGAGTTTGTGTTTTCTGAAAACGGTTGTGACTTCGATGAACGCTTTGATAAATATAATGTTTTCAACTCCCATCTAGCTTATATTAACCATCCAGACTTCAAAACGAGTAGTGGTTTTGCTAAAATGAAAACTACCTAAAAGTGTCTAAAATCGACTGGAAATCACGAAATAAGCATTTTCAAATTTTGTTGATTTTTCATGGTTATTTGCCAAATTTTGTGAGTTTGTGTTTTCTGAAAACGGTTGTGACTTCGATGAACGCTTTGATAAATATAATGTTTTCAACACCCATCTAGCTTATATTAACCATCTAGACTTCAAAACGAGTAGTGGTTTTGCTAAAATGAAAACTACCTAAAAGTGTCTAAAATCGACTGGAAATCACGAAATAAGCATTTTCAAGATTTGTTGCTTTTTCAGGGTTATTTGCCAAATTTTATGAGTTTGTGTTTTCTGAAAACGGTTGTGACTTCGATGAACGCTTTGATAAAAATAATGTTTTCAACACCCATCTAGCTTATATTAACCATCCAGACTTCAAAACGAGTAGTGGTTTTGCTAAAATGAAAACTACCTAAAAGTGTCTAAAATCGACTGGAAATCACGAAATAAGCATTTTCAAATTTTGTTGCTTTTTCATGGTTATTTGCCAAATTTTGTGAGTTTGTGTTTTCTGAAAACGCTTGTGACTTCGATGAACGCTTTGATAAATATAATGTTTTCAACACCCATCTAGCTTATATTAACCATCTAGACTTCAAAACGAGTAGTGGTTTTGCTAAAATGAAAACTACCTAAAAGTGTCTAAAATCGACTGGAAATCACGAAATAAGCATTTTCAAGATTTGTTGCTTTTTCATGGTTATTTGCCAAATTTTGTGAGTTTGTGTTTTCTGAAAACGCTTGTGACTTCGATGAACGCTTTGATAAATATAATGTTTTCAAACCCATCTAGCTTATATTAACCATCCAGACTTCAAAACGAGTAGTGGTTTTGCTAAAATGAAAACTACCTAAAAGTGTCTAAAATCGACTGGAAATCACGAAATAAGCATTTTCAAGATTTGTTGCTTTTTCATGGTTGTTTGCCAAATTTTGTGAGTTTGTGTTTTCTGAAAACGGTTGTGACTTCGATGAACGCTTTGATAAATATAATGTTTTCAACACCGATCTAGCTTATATTAACCATCTAGACTTCAAAACGAGTAGTGGTTTTGCTAAAATGAAAACTACCTAAAAGTGTCTAAAATCGACTGGAAATCACGAAATAAGCATTTTCAAGATTTGTTGCTTTTTCATGGTTGTTTGCCAAATTTTGTGAGTTTGTGTTTTCTGAAAACGGTTGTGACTTCGATGAACGCTTTGATAAATATAATGTTTTCAACACCCATCTAGCTTATATTAACCATCCAGACTTCAAAACGAGTAGTGGTTTTGCTAAAATGAAAACTACCTAAAAGTGTCTAAAATCGACAGGAAATCACGAAATAAGCATTTTCAAGATTTGTTGCTTTTTCATGGTTATTTGCCAAATTTTGTGAGTTTGTGTTTTCTGAAAACGCTTGTGACTTCGATGAACGCTTTGATAAATATAATGTTTTCAACACCCATCTAGCTTATATTAACCATCCAGACTTCAAAACGAGTAGTGGTTTTGCTAAAATGAAAACTACCTAAAAGTGTCTAAAATCGACTGGAAATCACGAAATAAGCATTTTCAAGATTTGTTGCTTTTTCATGGTTGTTTGCCAAATTTTGTGAGTTTGTGTTTTCTGAAAACGGTTGTGACTTCGATGAACGCTTTGATAAATATAATGTTTTCAACACCCATCTAGCTTATATTAACCATCCAGACTTCAAAACGAGTAGTGGTTTTGCTAAAATGAAAACTACCTAAAAGTGTCTAAAATCGACTGGAAATCACGAAATAAGCATTTTCAAATTTTGTTGCTTTTTCATGGTTATTTGCCAAATTTTGTGAGTTTGTGTTTTCTGAAAACGGTTGTGACTTCGATGAACGCTTTGATAAATATAATGTTTTCAACACCCATCTAGCTTATATTAACCATCAAGACTTCAAAACGAGTAGTGGTTTTGCTAAAATGAAAACTACCTAAAAGTGTCTAAAATCGACTGGAAATCACGAAATAAGCATTTTCAAGATTTGTTGCTTTTTCAGGGTTATTTGCCAAATTTTATGAGTTTGTGTTTTCTGAAAACGGTTGTGACTTCGATGAACGCTTTGATAAAAATAATGTTTTCAACACCCATCTAGCTTATATTAACCATCCAGACTTCAAAACGAGTAGTGGTTTTGCTAAAATGAAAACTACCTAAAAGTGTCTAAAATCGACTGGAAATCACGAAATAAGCATTTTCAAATTTTGTTGCTTTTTCATGGTTATTTGCCAAATTTTGTGAGTTTGTGTTTTCTGAAAACGCCTGTGACTTCGATGAACGCTTTGATAAATATAATGTTTTCAACACCCATCTAGCTTATATTAACCATCTAGACTTCAAAAGGAGTAGTGGTTTTGCTAACATGAAAACTACCTAAAAGTGTCTAAAATCGACTGGAAATCACGAAATAAGCATTTTCAAGATTTGTTGCTTTTTCATGGTTGTTTGCCAAATTTTGTGAGTTTGTGTTTTCTGAAAACGGTTGTGACTTCGATGAACGCTTTGATAAATATAATGTTTTCAACACCCATCTAGCTTATATTAACCATCCAGACTTCAAAACGAGTAGTGGTTTTGCTAAAATGAAAACTACCTAAAAGTGTCTAAAATCGACTGGAAATCACGAAATAAGCATTTTCAAGATTTGTTGCTTTTTCATGGTTATTTGCCAAATTTTGTGAGTTTGTGTTTTCTGAAAACGCTTGTGACTTCGATGAACGCTTTGATAAATATAATGTTTTCAACACCCATCTAGCTTATTTTAACCATCTAGACTTCAAAAGGAGTAGTGGTTTTGCTAAAATGAAAACTACCTAAAAGTGTCTAAAATCGACCGGAAATCACGAAATAAGCATTTTCAAGATTTGTTGCTTTTTCATGGTTATTTGCCAAATTTTGTGAGTTTGTGTTTTCTGAAAACGGTTGTGACTTCGATGAACGCTTTGATAAATATAATGTTTTCAACACCCATCTAGCTTATATTAACCATCCAGACTTCAAAACGAGTAGTGGTTTTGCTAAAATGAAAACTACCTAAAAGTGTCTAAAATCGACTGGAAATCACGAAATAAGCATTTTCAAGATTTGTTGCTTTTTCATGGTTATTTGCCAAATTTTGTGAGTTTGTGTTTTCTGAAAACGCTTGTGACTTCGATGAACGCTTTGATAAATATAATGTTTTCAACACCCATCTAGCTTATATTAACCATCTAGACTTCAAAACGAGTAGTGGTTTTGCTAAAATGAAAACTACCTAAAAGTGTCTAAAATCGACTGGAAATCACGAAATAAGCATTTTCAAGATTTGTTGCTTTTTCATGGTTGTTTGCCAAATTTTGTGAGTTTGTGTTTTCTGAAAACGGTTGTGACTTCGATGAACGCTTTGATAAATATAATGTTTTCAACACCCATCTAGCTTATATTAACCATCTAGACTTCAAAACGAGTAGTGGTTTTGCTAAAATGAAAACTACCTAAAAGTGTCTAAAATCGACTGGAAATCACGAAATAAGCATTTTCAAGATTTGTTGCTTTTTCACGGTTATTTGCCAAATTTTGTGAGTTTGTGTTTTCTGAAAACGCTTGTTACTTCGATGAACGCTTTGATAAATATAATGTTTTCAACACCCATCTAGCTTATATTAACCATCTAGACTTCAAAACGAGTAGTGGTTTTGCTAAAATGAAAACTACCTAAAAGTGTCTAAAATCGACTGGAAATCACGAAATAAGCATTTTCAAGATTTGTTGCTTTTTCATGGTTATTTGCCAAATTTTATGAGTTTGTGTTTTCTGAAAACGGTTGTGACTTCGATGAACGCTTTGATAAAAATAATGTTTTCAACACCCATCTAGCTTATATTAACCATCCAGACTTCAAAACGAGTAGTGGTTTTGCTAAAATGAAAACTACCTAAAAGTGTCTAAAATCGACTGGAAATCACGAAATAAGCATTTTCAAATTTTGTTGCTTTTTCATGGTTATTTGCCAAATTTTGTGAGTTTGTGTTTTCTGAAAACGGTTGTGACTTCGATGAACGCTTTGATAAATATAATGTTTTCAACACCCATCTAGCTTATATTAACCATCCAGACTTCAAAACGAGTAGTGGTTTTGCTAAAATGAAAACTACCTAAAAGTGTCTAAAATCGACTGGAAATCACGAAATAAGCATTTTCAAGATTTGTTGCTTTTTCATGGTTATTTGACAAATTTTGTGAGTTTGTATTTTCTGAAAACGCTTGTGACTTCGATGAACGCTTTGATAAATATAATGTTTTCAACACCCATCTAGCTTATATTAACCATCCAGACTTCAAAACGAGTAGTGGTTTTGCTAAAATGAAAACTACCTAAAAGTGTCTAAAATCGACTGGAAATCACGAAATAAGCATTTTCAAGATTTGTTGCTTTTTCATGGTTATTTGCCAAATTTTATGAGTTTGTGTTTTCTGAAAACGGTTGTGACTTCGATGAACGCTTTGATAAAAATAATGTTTTCAACACCCATCTAGCTTATATTAACCATCCAGACTTCAAAAGGAGTAGTGGTTTTGCTAAAATGAAAACTACCTAAAAGTGTCTAAAATCGACTGGAAATCACGAAATAAGCATTTTCAAGATTTGTTGCTTTTTCATGGTTGTTTGCCAAATTTTGTGAGTTTGTGTTTTCTGAAAACGCTTGTGACTTCGATGAACGCTTTGATAAAAATAATGTTTTCAACACCCATCTAGCTTATATTAACCATCCAGACTTCAAAACGAGTAGTGGTTTTGCTAAAATGAAAACTACCTAAAAGTGTCTAAAATCGACTGGAAATCACGAAATAAGCATTTTCAAGATTTGTTGCTTTTTCATGGTTGTTTGCCAAATTTTGTGAGTTTGTGTTTTCTGAAAACGCTTGTGACTTCGATGAACGCTTTGATAAATATAATGTTTTCAACACCCATCTAGCTTATATTAACCATCCAGACTTCAAAACGAGTAGTGGTTTTGCTAAAATGAAAACTACCTAAAAGTGTCTAAAATCGACTGGAAATCACGAAATAAGCATTTTCAAGATTTGTTGCTTTTTCATGGTTATTTGCCAAATTTTGTGAGTTTGTGTTTTCTGAAAACGGTTGTGACTTCGATGAACGCTTTGATAAATATAATGTTTTCAACACCCATCTAGCTTATATTAACCATCCAGACTTCAAAACGAGTAGTGGTTTTGCTAAAATGAAAACTACCTAAAAGTGTCTAAAATCGACTGGAAATCACGAAATAAGCATTTTCAAGATTTGTTGCTTTTTCATGGTTGTTTGCCAAATTTTGTGAGTTTGTGTTTTCTGAAAACGGTTGTGACTTCGATGAACGCTTTGATAAATATAATGTTTTCAACACCCATCTAGCTTATATTAACCATCCAGACTTCAAAACGAGTAGTGGTTTTGCTAAAATGAAAACTACCTAAAAGTGTCTAAAATCGACTGGAAATCACGAAATAAGCATTTTCAAATTTTGTTGCTTTTTCATGGTTATTTGCCAAATTTTGTGAGTTTGTGTTTTCTGAAAACGGTTGTGACTTCGATGAACGCTTTGATAAATATAATGTTTTCAACACCCATCTAGCTTATATTAACCATCTAGACTTCAAAACGAGTAGTGGTTTTGCTAAAATGAAAACTACCTAAAAGTGTCTAAAATCGACTGGAAATCACGAAATAAGCATTTTCAAGATTTGTTGCTTTTTCATGGTTATTTGCCAAATTTTATGAGTTTGTGTTTTCTGAAAACGGTTGTGACTTCGATGAACGCTTTGATAAAAATAATGTTTTCAACCCCCATCTAGCTTATATTAACCATCCAGACTTCAAAACGAGTAGTGGTTTTGCTAAAATGAAAACTACCTAAAAGTGTCTAAAATCGACTGGAAATCACGAAATAAGCATTTTCAAGATTTGTTGCTTTTTCATGGTTGTTTGCCAAATTTTGTGAGTTTGTGTTTTCTGAAAACGGTTGTGACTTCGATGAACGCTTTGATAAATATAATGTTTTCAACACCCATCTAGCTTATATTAACCATCCAGACTTCAAAACGAGTAGTGGTTTTGCTAAAATGAAAACTACCTAAAAGTGTCTAAAATCGACTGGAAATCACGAAATAAGCATTTTCAAATTTTGTTGCTTTTTCATGGTTATTTGCCAAATTTTGTGAGTTTGTGTTTTCTGAAAACGGTTGTGACTTCGATGAACGCTTTGATAAATATAATGTTTTCAACACCCATCTAGCTTATATTAACCATCTAGACTTCAAAACGAGTAGTGGTTTTGCTAAAATGAAAACTACCTAAAAGTGTCTAAAATCGACTGGAAATCACGAAATAAGCATTTTCAAGATTTGTTGCTTTTTCATGGTTATTTGCCAAATTTTATGAGTTTGTGTTTTCTGAAAACGGTTGTGACTTCGATGAACGCTTTGATAAAAATAATGTTTTCAACCCCCATCTAGCTTATATTAACCATCCAGACTTCAAAACGAGTAGTGGTTTTGCTAAAATGAAAACTACCTAAAAGTGTCTAAAATCGACTGGAAATCACGAAATAAGCATTTTCAAATTTTGTTGCTTTTTCATGGTTATTTGCCAAATTTTGTGAGTTTGTGTTTTCTGAAAACGCTTGTGACTTCGATGAACGCTTTGATAAATATAATGTTTTCAACACCCATCTAGCTTATATTAACCATCCAGACTTCAAAACGAGTAGTGGTTTTGCTAAAATGAAAACTACCTAAAAGTGTCTAAAATCGACTGGAAATCACGAAATAAGCATTTTCAAGATTTGTTGCTTTTTCATGGTTGTTTGCCAAATTTTGTGAGTTTGTGTTTTCTGAAAACGGTTGTGACTTCGATGAACGCTTTGATAAATATAATGTTTTCAACACCCATCTAGCTTATATTAACCATCTAGACTTCAAAACGAGTAGTGGTTTTGCTAAAATGAAAACTACCTAAAAGTGTCTAAAATCGACTGGAAATCACGAAATAAGTATTTTCAAGATTTGTTGCTTTTTCATGGTTATTTGCCAAATTTTGTGAGTTTGTGTTTTCTGAAAACGCTTGTGACTTCGATGAACGCTTTGATAAAAATAATGTTTTCAACACCCATCTAGCTTATATTAACCATCCAGACTTCAAAACGAGTAGTGGTTTTGCTAAAATGAAAACTACCTAAAAGTGTCTAAAATCGACTGGAAATCACGAAATAAGCATTTTCAAGATTTGTTGCTTTTTCATGGTTATTTGCCAAATTTTGTGAGTTTGTGTTTTCTGAAAACGCTTGTGACTTCGATGAACGCTTTGATAAATATAATGTTTTCAACACCCATCTAGCTTATATTAACCATCCAGACTTCAAAACGAGTAGTGGTTTTGCTAAAATGAAAACTACCTAAAAGTGTCTAAAATCGACTGGAAATCACGAAATAAGCATTTTCAAGATTTGTTGCTTTTTCATGGTTGTTTGCCAAATTTTGTGAGTTTGTGTTTTCTGAAAACGGTTGTGACTTCGATGAACGCTTTGATAAATATAATGTTTTCAACTCCCATCTAGCTTATATTAACCATCCAGACTTCAAAACGAGTAGTGGTTTTGCTAAAATGAAAACTACCTAAAAGTGTCTAAAATCGACTGGAAATCACGAAATAAGCATTTTCAAATTTTGTTGATTTTTCATGGTTATTTGCCAAATTTTGTGAGTTTGTGTTTTCTGAAAACGCTTGTGACTTCGATGAACGCTTTGATAAATATAATGTTTTCAACACCCATCTAGCTTATATTAACCATCCAGACTTCAAAACGAGTAGTGGTTTTGCTAAAATGAAAACTACCTAAAAGTGTCTAAAATCGACTGGAAATCACGAAATAAGCATTTTCAAGATTTGTTGCTTTTTCATGGTTGTTTGCCAAATTTTGTGAGTTTGTTTTTTCTGAAAACGGTTGTGACTTCGATGAACGCTTTGATAAATATAATGTTTTCAACACCCATCTAGCTTATATTAACCATCTAGACTTCAAAACGAGTAGTGGTTTTGCTAAAATGAAAACTACCTAAAAGTGTCTAAAATCGACTGGAAATCACGAAATAAGTATTTTCAAGATTTGTTGCTTTTTCATGGTTATTTGCCAAATTTTGTGAGTTTGTGTTTTCTGAAAACGCTTGTGACTTCGATGAACGCTTTGATAAAAATAATGTTTTCAACACCCATCTAGCTTATATTAACCATCCAGACTTCAAAACGAGTAATGGTTTTGCTAAAATGAAAACTACCTAAAAGTGTCTAAAATCGACTGGAAATCACGAAATAAGCATTTTCAAGATTTGTTGCTTTTTCATGGTTATTTGCCAAATTTTGTGAGTTTGTGTTTTCTGAAAACGCTTGTGACTTCGATGAACGCTTTGATAAATATAATGTTTTCAACACCCATCTAGCTTATATTAACCATCCAGACTTCAAAACGAGTAGTGGTTTTGCTAAAATGAAAACTACCTAAAAGTGTCTAAAATCGACTGGAAATCACGAAATAAGCATTTTCAAGATTTGTTGCTTTTTCATGGTTGTTTGCCAAATTTTGTGAGTTTGTGTTTTCTGAAAACGGTTGTGACTTCGATGAACGCTTTGATAAATATAATGTTTTCAACACCCATCTAGCTTATATTAACCATCCAGACTTCAAAACGAGTAGTGGTTTTGCTAAAATGAAAACTACCTAAAAGTGTCTAAAATCGACTGGAAATCACGAAATAAGCATTTTCAAGATTTGTTGCTTTTTCATGGTTATTTGCCAAATTTTGTGAGTTTGTGTTTTCTGAAAACGCTTGTGACTTCGATGAACGCTTTGATAAATATAATGTTTTCAACACCCATCTAGCTTATATTAACCATCCAGACTTCAAAACGAGTAGTGGTTTTGCTAAAATGAAAACTACCTAAAAGTGTCTAAAATCGACTGGAAATCACGAAATAAGCATTTTCAAGATTTGTTGCTTTTTCATGGTTGTTTGCCAAATTTTGTGAGTTTGTGTTTTCTGAAAACGGTTGTGACTTCGATGAACGCTTTGATAAATATAATGTTTTCAACTCCCATCTAGCTTATATTAACCATCCAGACTTCAAAACGAGTAGTGGTTTTGCTAAAATGAAAACTACCTAAAAGTGTCTAAAATCGACTGGAAATCACGAAATAAGCATTTTCAAATTTTGTTGATTTTTCATGGTTATTTGCCAAATTTTGTGAGTTTGTGTTTTCTGAAAACGGTTGTGACTTCGATGAACGCTTTGATAAATATAATGTTTTCAACACCCATCTAGCTTATATTAACCATCTAGACTTCAAAACGAGTAGTGGTTTTGCTAAAATGAAAACTACCTAAAAGTGTCTAAAATCGACTGGAAATCACGAAATAAGCATTTTCAAGATTTGTTGCTTTTTCAGGGTTATTTGCCAAATTTTATGAGTTTGTGTTTTCTGAAAACGGTTGTGACTTCGATGAACGCTTTGATAAAAATAATGTTTTCAACACCCATCTAGCTTATATTAACCATCCAGACTTCAAAACGAGTAGTGGTTTTGCTAAAATGAAAACTACCTAAAAGTGTCTAAAATCGACTGGAAATCACGAAATAAGCATTTTCAAATTTTGTTGCTTTTTCATGGTTATTTGCCAAATTTTGTGAGTTTGTGTTTTCTGAAAACGCTTGTGACTTCGATGAACGCTTTGATAAATATAATGTTTTCAACACCCATCTAGCTTATATTAACCATCTAGACTTCAAAACGAGTAGTGGTTTTGCTAAAATGAAAACTACCTAAAAGTGTCTAAAATCGACTGGAAATCACGAAATAAGCATTTTCAAGATTTGTTGCTTTTTCATGGTTATTTGCCAAATTTTGTGAGTTTGTGTTTTCTGAAAACGCTTGTGACTTCGATGAACGCTTTGATAAATATAATGTTTTCAAACCCATCTAGCTTATATTAACCATCCAGACTTCAAAACGAGTAGTGGTTTTGCTAAAATGAAAACTACCTAAAAGTGTCTAAAATCGACTGGAAATCACGAAATAAGCATTTTCAAGATTTGTTGCTTTTTCATGGTTGTTTGCCAAATTTTGTGAGTTTGTGTTTTCTGAAAACGGTTGTGACTTCGATGAACGCTTTGATAAATATAATGTTTTCAACACCGATCTAGCTTATATTAACCATCTAGACTTCAAAACGAGTAGTGGTTTTGCTAAAATGAAAACTACCTAAAAGTGTCTAAAATCGACTGGAAATCACGAAATAAGCATTTTCAAGATTTGTTGCTTTTTCATGGTTGTTTGCCAAATTTTGTGAGTTTGTGTTTTCTGAAAACGGTTGTGACTTCGATGAACGCTTTGATAAATATAATGTTTTCAACACCCATCTAGCTTATATTAACCATCCAGACTTCAAAACGAGTAGTGGTTTTGCTAAAATGAAAACTACCTAAAAGTGTCTAAAATCGACAGGAAATCACGAAATAAGCATTTTCAAGATTTGTTGCTTTTTCATGGTTATTTGCCAAATTTTGTGAGTTTGTGTTTTCTGAAAACGCTTGTGACTTCGATGAACGCTTTGATAAATATAATGTTTTCAACACCCATCTAGCTTATATTAACCATCCAGACTTCAAAACGAGTAGTGGTTTTGCTAAAATGAAAACTACCTAAAAGTGTCTAAAATCGACTGGAAATCACGAAATAAGCATTTTCAAGATTTGTTGCTTTTTCATGGTTGTTTGCCAAATTTTGTGAGTTTGTGTTTTCTGAAAACGGTTGTGACTTCGATGAACGCTTTGATAAATATAATGTTTTCAACACCCATCTAGCTTATATTAACCATCCAGACTTCAAAACGAGTAGTGGTTTTGCTAAAATGAAAACTACCTAAAAGTGTCTAAAATCGACTGGAAATCACGAAATAAGCATTTTCAAATTTTGTTGCTTTTTCATGGTTATTTGCCAAATTTTGTGAGTTTGTGTTTTCTGAAAACGGTTGTGACTTCGATGAACGCTTTGATAAATATAATGTTTTCAACACCCATCTAGCTTATATTAACCATCAAGACTTCAAAACGAGTAGTGGTTTTGCTAAAATGAAAACTACCTAAAAGTGTCTAAAATCGACTGGAAATCACGAAATAAGCATTTTCAAGATTTGTTGCTTTTTCAGGGTTATTTGCCAAATTTTATGAGTTTGTGTTTTCTGAAAACGGTTGTGACTTCGATGAACGCTTTGATAAAAATAATGTTTTCAACACCCATCTAGCTTATATTAACCATCCAGACTTCAAAACGAGTAGTGGTTTTGCTAAAATGAAAACTACCTAAAAGTGTCTAAAATCGACTGGAAATCACGAAATAAGCATTTTCAAATTTTGTTGCTTTTTCATGGTTATTTGCCAAATTTTGTGAGTTTGTGTTTTCTGAAAACGCCTGTGACTTCGATGAACGCTTTGATAAATATAATGTTTTCAACACCCATCTAGCTTATATTAACCATCTAGACTTCAAAAGGAGTAGTGGTTTTGCTAAAATGAAAACTACCTAAAAGTGTCTAAAATCGACTGGAAATCACGAAATAAGCATTTTCAAGATTTGTTGCTTTTTCATGGTTATTTGCCAAATTTTGTGAGTTTGTGTTTTCTGAAAACGCTTGTGACTTCGATGAACGCTTTGATAAATATAATGTTTTCAACACCCATCTAGCTTATATTAACCATCTAGACTTCAAAACGAGTAGTGGTTTTGCTAAAATGAAAACTACCTAAAAGTGTCTAAAATCGACTGGAAATCACGAAATAAGCATTTTCAATATTTGTTGCTTTTTCATGGTTATTTGCCAAATTTTGTGAGGTTGTGTTTTCTGAAAACGCTTGTGACTTCGATGAACGCTTTGATAAATATAATGTTTTCAAACCCATCTAGCTTATATTAACCATCCAGACTTCAAAACGAGTAGTGGTTTTGCTAAAATGAAAACTACCTAAAAGTGTCTAAAATCGACTGGAAATCACGAAATAAGCATTTTCAAGATTTGTTGCTTTCTCATGGTTATTTGACAAATTTTGTGAGTTTGTATTTTCTGAAAACGCTTGTGACTTCGATGAACGCTTTGATAAATATAATGTTTTCAACACCCATCTAGCTTATATTAACCATCCAGACTTCAAAACGAGTAGTGGTTTTGCTAAAATGAAAACTACCTAAAAGTGTCTAAAATCGACTGGAAATCACGAAATAAGCATTTTCAAGATTTGTTGCTTTTTCATGGTTGTTTGCCAAATTTTGTGAGTTTGTGTTTTCTGAAAACGGTTGTGACTTCGATGAACGCTTTGATAAATATAATGTTTTCAACACCCATCTAGCTTATATTAACCATCTAGACTTCAAAACGAGTAGTGGTTTTGCTAAAATGAAAACTACCTAAAAGTGTCTAAAATCGACTGGAAATCACGAAATAAGCATTTTCAAGATTTGTTGCTTTTTCATGGTTATTTGCCAAATTTTATGAGTTTGTGTTTTCTGAAAACGGTTGTGACTTCGATGAACGCTTTGATAAAAATAATGTTTTCAACACCCATCTAGCTTATATTAACCATCCAGACTTCAAAACGAGTAGTGGTTTTGCTAAAATGAAAACTACCTAAAAGTGTCTAAAATCGACTGGAAATCACGAAATAAGCATTTTCAAATTTTGTTGCTTTTTCATGGTTATTTGCCAAATTTTGTGAGTTTGTGTTTTCTGAAAACGCTTGTGACTTCGATGAACGCTTTGATAAATATAATGTTTTCAACACCCATCTAGCTTATATTAACCATCTAGACTTCAAAAGGAGTAGTGGTTTTGCTAAAATGAAAACTACCTAAAAGTGTCTAAAATCGACTGGAAATCACGAAATAAGCATTTTCAAGATTTGTTGCTTTTTCATGGTTATTTGCCAAATTTTGTGAGTTTGTGTTTTCTGAAAACGCTTGTGACTTCGATGAACGCTTTGATAAATATAATGTTTTCAAACCCATCTAGCTTATATTAACCATCCAGACTTCAAAACGAGTAGTGGTTTTGCTAAAATGAAAACTACCTAAAAGTGTCTAAAATCGACTGGAAATCACGAAATAAGCATTTTCAAGATTTGTTGCTTTTTCATGGTTATTTGCCAAATTTTGTGAGTTTGTGTTTTCTGAAAACGCTTGTGACTTCGATGAACGCTTTGATAAAAATAATGTTTTCAACACCCATCTAGCTTATATTAACCATCCAGACTTCAAAACGAGTAGTGGTTTTGCTAAAATGAAAACTACCTAAAAGTGTCTAAAATCGACTGGAAATCACGAAATAAGCATTTTCAAGATTTGTTGCTTTTTCATGGTTATTTGCCAAATTTTGTGAGTTTGTGTTTTCTGAAAACGCTTGTGACTTCGATGAACGCTTTGATAAATATAATGTTTTCAACACCCATCTAGCTTATATTAACCATCCAGACTTCAAAACGAGTAGTGGTTTTGCTAAAATGAAAACTACCTAAAAGTGTCTAAAATCGACTGGAAATCACGAAATAAGCATTTTCAAGATTTGTTGCTTTTTCATGGTTGTTTGCCAAATTTTGTGAGTTTGTGTTTTCTGAAAACGGTTGTGACTTCGATGAACGCTTTGATAAATATAATGTTTTCAACACCCATCTAGCTTATATTAACCATCCAGACTTCAAAACGAGTAGTGGTTTTGCTAAAATGAAAACTACCTAAAAGTGTCTAAAATCGACTGGAAATCACGAAATAAGCATTTTCAAGATTTGTTGCTTTTTCATGGTTATTTGCCAAATTTTATGAGTTTGTGTTTTCTGAAAACGGTTGTGACTTCGATGAACGCTTTGATAAAAATAATGTTTTCAACACCCATCTAGCTTATATTAACCATCCAGACTTCAAAACGAGTAGTGGTTTTGCTAAAATGAAAACTACCTAAAAGTGTCTAAAATCGACTGGAAATCACGAAATAAGCATTTTCAAATTTTGTTGCTTTTTCATGGTTATTTGCCAAATTTTGTGAGTTTGTGTTTTCTGAAAACGCTTGTGACTTCGATGAACGCTTTGATAAATATAATGTTTTCAACACACATCTAGCTTATATTAACCATCTAGACTTCAAAAGGAGTAGTGGTTTTGCTAAAATGAAAACTACCTAAAAGTGTCTAAAATCGACTGGAAATCACGAAATAAGCATTTTCAAGATTTGTTGCTTTTTCATGGTTATTTGCCAAATTTTGTGAGTTTGTGTTTTCTGAAAACGCTTGTGACTTCGATGAACGCTTTGATAAATATAATGTTTTCAAACCCATCTAGCTTATATTAACCATCCAGACTTCAAAACGAGTAGTGGTTTTGCTAAAATGAAAACTACCTAAAAGTGTCTAAAATCGACTGGAAATCACGAAATAAGCATTTTCAAGATTTGTTGCTTTTTCATGGTTATTTGCCAAATTTTGTGAGTTTGTGTTTTCTGAAAACGCTTGTGACTTCGATGAACGCTTTGATAAAAATAATGTTTTCAACACCCATCTAGCTTATATTAACCATCCAGACTTCAAAACGAGTAGTGGTTTTGCTAAAATGAAAACTACCTAAAAGTGTCTAAAATCGACTGGAAATCACGAAATAAGCATTTTCAAGATTTGTTGCTTTTTCATGGTTATTTGCCAAATTTTGTGAGTTTGTGTTTTCTGAAAACGCTTGTGACTTCGATGAACGCTTTGATAAATATAATGTTTTCAACACCCATCTAGCTTATATTAACCATCTAGACTTCAAAAGGAGTAGTGGTTTTGCTAAAATGAAAACTACCTAAAAGTGTCTAAAATCGACTGGAAATCACGAAATAAGCATTTTCAAGATTTGTTGCTTTTTCATGGTTATTTGCCAAATTTTGTGAGTTTGTGTTTTCTGAAAACGCTTGTGACTTCGATGAACGCTTTGATAAATATAATGTTTTCAAACCCATCTAGCTTATATTAACCATCCAGACTTCAAAACGAGTAGTGGTTTTGCTAAAATGAAAACTACCTAAAAGTGTCTAAAATCGACTGGAAATCACGAAATAAGCATTTTCAAGATTTCTTGCTTTTTCATGGTTATTTGCCAAATTTTGTGAGTTTGTGTTTTCTGAAAACGCTTGTGACTTCGATGAACGCTTTGATAAAAATAATGTTTTCAACACCCATCTAGCTTATATTAACCATCCAGACTTCAAAACGAGTAGTGGTTTTGCTAAAATGAAAACTACCTAAAAGTGTCTAAAATCGACTGGAAATCACGAAATAAGCATTTTCAAGATTTGTTGCTTTTTCATGGTTATTTGCCAAATTTTGTGAGTTTGTGTTTTCTGAAAACGCTTGTGACTTCGATGAACGCTTTGATAAATATAATGTTTTCAACACCCATCTAGCTTATATTAACCATCCAGACTTCAAAACGAGTAGTGGTTTTGCTAAAATGAAAACTACCTAAAAGTGTCTAAAATCGACTGGAAATCACGAAATAAGCATTTTCAAGATTTGTTGCTTTTTCATGGTTGTTTGCCAAATTTTGTGAGTTTGTGTTTTCTGAAAACGGTTGTGACTTCGATGAACGCTTTGATAAATATAATGTTTTCAACACCCATCTAGCTTATATTAACCATCCAGACTTCAAAACGAGTAGTGGTTTTGTTAAAATGAAAACTACCTAAAAGTGTCTAAAATCGACTGGAAATCACGAAATAAGCATTTTCAAGATTTCTTGCTTTTTCATGGTTATTTGCCAAATTTTGTGAGTTTGTGTTTTCTGAAAACGGTTGTGACTTCGATGAACGCTTTGATAAATATAATGTTTTCAACACCCATCTAGCTTATATTAACCATCCAGACTTCAAAACGAGTAGTGGTTTTGCTAAAATGAAAACTACCTAAAAGTGTCTAAAATCGACTGGAAATCACGAAATAAGCATTTTCAAGATTTGTTGCTTTTTCATGGTTATTTGCCAAATTTTATGAGTTTGTGTTTTCTGAAAACGGTTGTGACTTCGATGAACGCTTTGATAAAAATAATGTTTTCAACACCCATCTAGCTTATATTAACCATCCAGACTTCAAAACGAGTAGTGGTTTTGCTAAAATGAAAACTACCTAAAAGTGTCTAAAATCGACTGGAAATCACGAAATAAGCATTTTCAAGATTTGTTGCTTTTTCATGGTTGTTTGCCAAATTTTGTGAGTTTGTGTTTTCTGAAAACGCTTGTGACTTCGATGAACGCTTTGATAAATATAATGTTTTCAAACCCATCTAGCTTATATTAACCATCCAGACTTCAAAACGAGTAGTGGTTTTGCTAAAATGAAAACTACCTAAAAGTGTCTAAAATCGACTGGAAATCACGAAATAAGCATTTTCAAGATTTCTTGCTTTTTCATGGTTATTTGCCAAATTTTGTGAGTTTGTGTTTTCTGAAAACGCTTGTGACTTCGATGAACGCTTTGATAAAAATAATGTTTTCAACACCCATCTAGCTTATATTAACCATCCAGACTTCAAAACGAGTAGTGGTTTTGCTAAAATGAAAACTACCTAAAAGTGTCTAAAATCGACTGGAAATCACGAAATAAGCATTTTCAAGATTTGTTGCTTTTTCATGGTTATTTGCCAAATTTTGTGAGTTTGTGTTTTCTGAAAACGCTTGTGACTTCGATGAACGCTTTGATAAATATAATGTTTTCAACACCCATCTAGCTTATATTAACCATCCAGACTTCAAAACGAGTAGTGGTTTTGCTAAAATGAAAACTACCTAAAAGTGTCTAAAATCGACTGGAAATCACGAAATAAGCATTTTCAAGATTTGTTGCTTTTTCATGGTTGTTTGCCAAATTTTGTGAGTTTGTGTTTTCTGAAAACGGTTGTGACTTCGATGAACGCTTTGATAAATATAATGTTTTCAACACCCATCTAGCTTATATTAACCATCCAGACTTCAAAACGAGTAGTGGTTTTGTTAAAATGAAAACTACCTAAAAGTGTCTAAAATCGACTGGAAATCACGAAATAAGCATTTTCAAGATTTGTTGCTTTTTCATGGTTATTTGCCAAATTTTGTGAGTTTGTGTTTTCTGAAAACGGTTGTGACTTCGATGAACGCTTTGATAAATATAATGTTTTCAACACCCATCTAGCTTATATTAACCATCCAGACTTCAAAACGAGTAGTGGTTTTGCTAAAATGAAAACTACCTAAAAGTGTCTAAAATCGACTGGAAATCACGAAATAAGCATTTTCAAGATTTGTTGCTTTTTCATGGTTATTTGCCAAATTTTATGAGTTTGTGTTTTCTGAAAACGGTTGTGACTTCGATGAACGCTTTGATAAAAATAATGTTTTCAACACCCATCTAGCTTATATTAACCATCCAGACTTCAAAACGAGTAGTGGTTTTGCTAAAATGAAAACTACCTAAAAGTGTCTAAAATCGACTGGAAATCACGAAATAAGCATTTTCAAGATTTGTTGCTTTTTCATGGTTATTTGCCAAATTTTGTGAGTTTGTGTTTTCTGAAAACGCTTGTGACTTCGATGAACGCTTTGATAAAAATAATGTTTTCAACACCCATCTAGCTTATATTAACCATCCAGACTTCAAAACGAGTAGTGGTTTTGCTAAAATGAAAACTACCTAAAAGTGTCTAAAATCGACTGGAAATCACGAAATAAGCATTTTCAAGATTTGTTGCTTTTTCATGGTTATTTGCCAAATTTTGTGAGTTTGTGTTTTCTGAAAACGCTTGTGACTTCGATGAACGCTTTGATAAATATAATGTTTTCAACACCCATCTAGCTTATATTAACCATCCAGACTTCAAAACGAGTAGTGGTTTTGCTAAAATGAAAACTACCTAAAAGTGTCTAAAATCGACTGGAAATCACGAAATAAGCATTTTCAAGATTTGTTGCTTTTTCATGGTTGTTTGCCAAATTTTGTGAGTTTGTGTTTTCTGAAAACGGTTGTGACTTCGATGAACGCTTTGATAAATATAATGTTTTCAACACCCATCTAGCTTATATTAACCATCCAGACTTCAAAACGAGTAGTGGTTTTGTTAAAATGAAAACTACCTAAAAGTGTCTAAAATCGACTGGAAATCACGAAATAAGCATTTTCAAGATTTGTTGCTTTTTCATGGTTATTTGCCAAATTTTGTGAGTTTGTGTTTTCTGAAAACGGTTGTGACTTCGATGAACGCTTTGATAAATATAATGTTTTCAACACCCATCTAGCTTATATTAACCATCCAGACTTCAAAACGAGTAGTGGTTTTGCTAAAATGAAAACTACCTAAAAGTGTCTAAAATCGACTGGAAATCACGAAATAAGCATTTTCAAGATTTGTTGCTTTTTCATGGTTATTTGCCAAATTTTATGAGTTTGTGTTTTCTGAAAACGGTTGTGACTTCGATGAACGCTTTGATAAAAATAATGTTTTCAACACCCATCTAGCTTATAATAACCATCCAGACTTCAAAACGAGTAGTGGTTTTGCTAAAATGAAAACTACCTAAAAGTGTCTAAAATCGACTGGAAATCACGAAATAAGCATTTTCAAGATTTGTTGCTTTTTCATGGTTATTTGCCAAATTTTGTGAGTTTGTGTTTTCTGAAAACGCTTGTGACTTCGATGAACGCTTTGATAAAAATAATGTTTTCAACACCCATCTAGCTTATATTAACCATCCAGACTTCAAAACGAGTAGTGGTTTTGCTAAAATGAAAACTACCTAAAAGTGTCTAAAATCGACTGGAAATCACGAAATAAGCATTTTCAAGATTTGTTGCTTTTTCATGGTTATTTGCCAAATTTTGTGAGTTTGTGTTTTCTGAAAACGCTTGTGACTTCGATGAACGCTTTGATAAATATAATGTTTTCAACACCCATCTAGCTTATATTAACCATCCAGACTTCAAAACGAGTAGTGGTTTTGCTAAAATGAAAACTACCTAAAAGTGTCTAAAATCGACTGGAAATCACGAAATAAGCATTTTCAAGATTTGTTGCTTTTTCATGGTTATTTGCCAAATTTTGTGAGTTTGTGTTTTCTGAAAACGCTTGTGACTTCGATGAACGCTTTGATAAATATAATGTTTTCAACACCCATCTAGCTTATATTAACCATCCAGACTTCAAAACGAGTAGTGGTTTTGCTAAAATGAAAACTACCTAAAAGTGTCTAAAATCGACTGGAAATCACGAAATAAGCATTTTCAAGATTTGTTGCTTTTTCATGGTTGTTTGCCAAATTTTGTGAGTTTGTGTTTTCTGAAAACGGTTGTGACTTCGATGAACGCTTTGATAAATATAATGTTTTCAACACCCATCTAGCTTATATTAACCATCCAGACTTCAAAACGAGTAGTGGTTTTGTTAAAATGAAAACTACCTAAAAGTGTCTAAAATCGACTGGAAATCACGAAATAAGCATTTTCAAGATTTGTTGCTTTTTCATGGTTATTTGCCAAATTTTGTGAGTTTGTGTTTTCTGAAAACGGTTGTGACTTCGATGAACGCTTTGATAAATATAATGTTTTCAAAACCCATCTAGCTTATACTAACCATCCAGACTTCAAAACGAGTAGTGGTTTTGCTAAAATGAAAACTACCTAAAAGTGTCTAAAATCGACTGGAAATCACGAAATAAGCATTTTCAAGATTTGTTGCTTTTTCATGGTTATTTGCCAAATTTTATGAGTTTGTGTTTTCTGAAAACGGTTGTGACTTCGATGAACGCTTTGATAAAAATAATGTTTTCAACACCCATCTAGCTTATATTAACCATCCAGACTTCAAAACGAGTAGTGGTTTTGCTAAAATGAAAACTACCTAAAAGTGTCTAAAATCGACTGGAAATCACGAAATAAGCATTTTCAAGATTTGTTGCTTTTTCATGGTTATTTGCCAAATTTTGTGAGTTTGTGTTTTCTGAAAACGCTTGTGACTTCGATGAACGCTTTGATAAAAATAATGTTTTCAACACCCATCTAGCTTATATTAACCATCCAGACTTCAAAACGAGTAGTGGTTTTGCTAAAATGAAAACTACCTAAAAGTGTCTAAAATCGACTGGAAATCACGAAATAAGCATTTTCAAGATTTGTTGCTTTTTCATGGTTATTTGCCAAATTTTGTGAGTTTGTGTTTTCTGAAAACGCTTGTGACTTCGATGAACGCTTTGATAAATATAATGTTTTCAACACCCATCTAGCTTATATTAACCATCCAGACTTCAAAACGAGTAGTGGTTTTGCTAAAATGAAAACTACCTAAAAGTGTCTAAAATCGACTGGAAATCACGAAATAAGCATTTTCAAGATTTGTTGCTTTTTCATGGTTGTTTGCCAAATTTTGTGAGTTTGTGTTTTCTGAAAACGGTTGTGACTTCGATGAACGCTTTGATAAATATAATGTTTTCAACACCCATCTAGCTTATATTAACCATCCAGACTTCAAAACGAGTAGTGGTTTTGTTAAAATGAAAACTACCTAAAAGTGTCTAAAATCGACTGGAAATCACGAAATAAGCATTTTCAAGATTTGTTGCTTTTTCATGGTTATTTGCCAAATTTTGTGAGTTTGTGTTTTCTGAAAACGGTTGTGACTTCGATGAACGCTTTGATAAATATAATGTTTTCAACACCCATCTAGCTTATATTAACCATCCAGACTTCAAAACGAGTAGTGGTTTTGCTAAAATGAAAACTACCTAAAAGTGTCTAAAATCGACTGGAAATCACGAAATAAGCATTTTCAAGATTTGTTGCTTTTTCATGGTTATTTGCCAAATTTTATGAGTTTGTGTTTTCTGAAAACGGTTGTGACTTCGATGAACGCTTTGATAAAAATAATGTTTTCAACACCCATCTAGCTTATATTAACCATCCAGACTTCAAAACGAGTAGTGGTTTTGCTAAAATGAAAACTACCTAAAAGTGTCTAAAATCGACTGGAAATCACGAAATAAGCATTTTCAAGATTTGTTGCTTTTTCATGGTTATTTGCCAAATTTTGTGAGTTTGTGTTTTCTGAAAACGCTTGTGACTTCGATGAACGCTTTGATAAAAATAATGTTTTCAACACCCATCTAGCTTATATTAACCATCCAGACTTCAAAACGAGTAGTGGTTTTGCTAAAATGAAAACTACCTAAAAGTGTCTAAAATCGACTGGAAATCACGAAATAAGCATTTTCAAGATTTGTTGCTTTTTCATGGTTATTTGCCAAATTTTGTGAGTTTGTGTTTTCTGAAAACGCTTGTGACTTCGATGAACGCTTTGATAAATATAATGTTTTCAACACCCATCTAGCTTATATTAACCATCCAGACTTCAAAACGAGTAGTGGTTTTGCTAAAATGAAAACTACCTAAAAGTGTCTAAAATCGACTGGAAATCACGAAATAAGCATTTTCAAGATTTGTTGCTTTTTCATGGTTGTTTGCCAAATTTTGTGAGTTTGTGTTTTCTGAAAACGGTTGTGACTTCGATGAACGCTTTGATAAATATAATGTTTTCAACACCCATCTAGCTTATATTAACCATCCAGACTTCAAAACGAGTAGTGGTTTTGCTAAAATGAAAACTACCTAAAAGTGTCTAAAATCGACTGGAAATCACGAAATAAGCATTTTCAAGATTTGTTGCTTTTTCATGGTTATTTGCCAAATTTTGTGAGTTTGTGTTTTCTGAAAACGGTTGTGACTTCGATGAACGCTTTGATAAATATAATGTTTTCAACACCCATCTAGCTTATATTAACCATCCAGACTTCAAAACGAGTAGTGGTTTTGCTAAAATGAAAACTACCTAAAAGTGTCTAAAATCGACTGGAAATCACGAAATAAGCATTTTCAAGATTTGTTGCTTTTTCATGGTTGTTTGCCAAATTTTGTGAGTTTGTGTTTTCTGAAAACGGTTGTGACTTCGATGAACGCTTTGATAAATATAATGTTTTCAACACCCATCTAGCTTATTATTAACCATCCAGACTTCAAAACGAGTAGTGGTTTTGCTAAAATGAAAACTACCTAAAAGTGTCTAAAATCGACTGGAAATCACGAAATAAGCATTTTCAAATTTTGTTGCTTTTTCATGGTTATTTGCCAAATTTTGTGAGTTTGTGTTTTCTGAAAACGCTTGTGACTTCGATGAACGCTTTGATAAATATAATGTTTTCAACACCCATCTAGCTTATATTAACCATCTAGACTTCAAAACGAGTAGTGGTTTTGCTAAAATGAAAACTACCTAAAAGTGTCTAAAATCGACTGGAAATCACGAAATAAGCATTTTCAAGATTTGTTGCTTTTTCATGGTTATTTGCCAAATTTTATGAGTTTGTGTTTTCTGAAAACGGTTGTGACTTCGATGAACGCTTTGATAAAAATAATGTTTTCAACACCCATCTAGCTTATATTAACCATCCAGACTTCAAAACGAGTAGTGGTTTTGCTAAAATGAAAACTACCTAAAAGTGTCTAAAATCGACTGGAAATCACGAAATAAGCATTTTCAAATTTTGTTGCTTTTTCATGGTTATTTGACAAATTTTGTGAGTTTGTGTTTTCTGAAAACGCTTGTGACTTCGATGAACGCTTTGATAAATATAATGTTTTCAACACCCATCTAGCTAATATTAACCATCCAGACTTCAAAACGAGTAGTGGTTTTGCTAAAATGAAAACTACCTAAAAGTGTCTAAAATCGACTGGAAATCACGAAATAAGCATTTTCAAGATTTGTTGCTTTTTCATGGTTGTTTGCCAAATTTTGTGAGTTTGTGTTTTCTGAAAACGGTTGTGACTTCGATGAACGCTTTGATAAATATAATGTTTTCAACACCCATCTAGCTTATATTAACCATCTAGACTTCAAAACGAGTAGTGGTTTTGCTAAAATGAAAACTACCTAAAAGTGTCTAAAATCGACTGGAAATCACGAAATAAGCATTTTCAAGATTTGTTGCTTTTTCATGGTTATTTGCCAAATTTTGTGAGTTTGTGTTTTCTGAAAACGCTTGTGACTTCGATGAACGCTTTGATAAAAATAATGTTTTCAACACCCATCTAGCTTATATTAACCATCCAGACTTCAAAACGAGTAGTGGTTTTGCTAAAATGAAAACTACCTAAAAGTGTCTAAAATCGACTGGAAATCACGAAATAAGCATTTTCAAGATTTGTTGCTTTTTCATGGTTATTTGCCAAATTTTGTGAGTTTGTGTTTTCTGAAAACGCTTGTGACTTCGATGAACGCTTTGATAAATATAATGTTTTCAACACCCATCTAGCTTATATTAACCATCCAGACTTCAAAACGAGTAGTGGTTTTGCTAAAATGAAAACTACCTAAAAGTGTCTAAAATCGACTGGAAATCACGAAATAAGCATTTTCAAGATTTGTTGCTTTTTCATGGTTGTTTGCCAAATTTTGTGAGTTTGTGTTTTCTGAAAACGGTTGTGACTTCGATGAACGCTTTGATAAATATAATGTTTTCAACACCCATCTAGCTTATATTAACCATCCAGACTTCAAAACGAGTAGTGGTTTTGCTAAAATGAAAACTACCTAAAAGTGTCTAAAATCGACTGGAAATCACGAAATAAGCATTTTCAAGATTTGTTGCTTTTTCATGGTTATTTGCCAAATTTTGTGAGTTTGTGTTTTCTGAAAACGGTTGTGACTTCGATGAACGCTTTGATAAATATAATGTTTTCAACACCCATCTAGCTTATATTAACCATCCAGACTTCAAAACGAGTAGTGGTTTTGCTAAAATGAAAACTACCTAAAAGTGTCTAAAATCGACTGGAAATCACGAAATAAGCATTTTCAAGATTTGTTGCTTTTTCATGGTTGTTTGCCAAATTTTGTGAGTTTGTGTTTTCTGAAAACGGTTGTGACTTCGATGAACGCTTTGATAAATATAATGTTTTCAACACCCATCTAGCTTATTATTAACCATCCAGACTTCAAAACGAGTAGTGGTTTTGCTAAAATGAAAACTACCTAAAAGTGTCTAAAATCGACTGGAAATCACGAAATAAGCATTTTCAAATTTTGTTGCTTTTTCATGGTTATTTGCCAAATTTTGTGAGTTTGTGTTTTCTGAAAACGCTTGTGACTTCGATGAACGCTTTGATAAATATAATGTTTTCAACACCCATCTAGCTTATATTAACCATCTAGACTTCAAAACGAATAGTGGTTTTGCTAAAATGAAAACTACCTAAAAGTGTCTAAAATCGACTGGAAATCACGAAATAAGCATTTTCAAGATTTGTTGCTTTTTCATGGTTATTTGCCAAATTTTGTGAGTTTGTGTTTTCTGAAAACGCTTGTGACTTCGATGAACGCTTTGATAAAAATAATGTTTTCAACACCCATCTAGCTTATATTAACCATCCAGACTTCAAAACGAGTAGTGGTTTTGCTAAAATGAAAACTACCTAAAAGTGTCTAAAATCGACTGGAAATCACGAAATAAGCATTTTCAAGATTTGTTGCTTTTTCATGGTTATTTGCCAAATTTTGTGAGTTTGTGTTTTCTGAAAACGCTTGTGACTTCGATGAACGCTTTGATAAATATAATGTTTTCAACACCCATCTAGCTTATATTAACCATCCAGACTTCAAAACGAGTAGTGGTTTTGCTAAAATGAAAACTACCTAAAAGTGTCTAAAATCGACTGGAAATCACGAAATAAGCATTTTCAAGATTTGTTGCTTTTTCATGGTTGTTTGCCAAATTTTGTGAGTTTGTGTTTTCTGAAAACGGTTGTGACTTCGATGAACGCTTTGATAAATATAATGTTTTCAACACCCATCTAGCTTATATTAACCATCCAGACTTCAAAACGAGTAGTGGTTTTGCTAAAATGAAAACTACCTAAAAGTGTCTAAAATCGACTGGAAATCACGAAATAAGCATTTTCAAGATTTGTTGCTTTTTCATGGTTATTTGCCAAATTTTGTGAGTTTGTGTTTTCTGAAAACGCTTGTGACTTCGATGAACGCTTTGATAAATATAATGTTTTCAACACCCATCTAGCTTATATTAACCATCCAGACTTCAAAACGAGTAGTGGTTTTGCTAAAATGAAAACTACCTAAAAGTGTCTAAAATCGACTGGAAATCACGAAATAAGCATTTTCAAGATTTGTTGCTTTTTCATGGTTGTTTGCCAAATTTTGTGAGTTTGTGTTTTCTGAAAACGGTTGTGACTTCGATGAACGCTTTGATAAATATAATGTTTTCAACACCCATCTAGCTTATATTAACCATCCAGACTTCAAAACGAGTAGTGGTTTTGCTAAAATGAAAACTACCTAAAAGTGTCTAAAATCGACTGGAAATCACGAAATAAGCATTTTCAAATTTTGTTGCTTTTTCATGGTTATTTGCCAAATTTTGTGAGTTTGTGTTTTCTGAAAACGGTTGTGACTTCGATGAACGCTTTGATAAATATAATGTTTTCAACACCCATCTAGCTTATATTAACCATCTAGACTTCAAAACGAGTAGTGGTTTTGCTAAAATGAAAACTACCTAAAAGTGTCTAAAATCGACTGGAAATCACGAAATAAGCATTTTCAAGATTTGTTGCTTTTTCATGGTTATTTGCCAAATTTTATGAGTTTGTGTTTTCTGAAAACGGTTGTGACTTCGATGAACGCTTTGATAAAAATAATGTTTTCAACACCCATCTAGCTTATATTAACCATCCAGACTTCAAAACGAGTAGTGGTTTTGCTAAAATGAAAACTACCTAAAAGTGTCTAAAATCGACTGGAAATCACGAAATAAGCATTTTCAAATTTTGTTGCTTTTTCATGGTTATTTGCCAAATTTTGTGAGTTTGTGTTTTCTGAAAACGCTTGTGACTTCGATGAACGCTTTGATAAATATAATGTTTTCAACACCCATCTAGCTTATATTAACCATCTAGACTTCAAAAGGAGTAGTGGTTTTGCTAAAATGAAAACTACCTAAAAGTGTCTAAAATCGACTGGAAATCACGAAATAAGCATTTTCAAGATTTATTGTTTTTTCATGGTTATTTGCCAAATTTTGTGAGTTTGTGTTTTCTGAAAACGCTTGTGACTTCGATGAACGCTTTGATAAATATAATGTTTTCAACACCCATCTAGCTTATATTAACCATCTAGACTTCAAAACGAGTAGTGGTTTTGCTAAAATGAAAACTACCTAAAAGTGTCTAAAATCGACTGGAAATCACGAAATAAGCATTTTCAAGATTTGTTGCTTTTTCATGGTTATTTGCCAAATTTTGTGAGTTTGTGTTTTCTGAAAACGCTTGTGACTTCGATGAACGCTTTGATAAATATAATGTTTTCAACACCCATCTAGCTTATATTAACCATCTAGACTTCAAAAGGAGTAGTGGTTTTGCTAAAATGAAAACTACCTAAAAGTGTCTAAAATCGACTGGAAATCACGAAATAAGCATTTTCAAGATTTGTTGCTTTTTCATGGTTATTTGCCAAATTTTGTGAGTTTGTGTTTTCTGAAAACGCTTGTGACTTCGATGAACGCTTTGATAAATATAATGTTTTCAACACCCATCTAGCTTATATTAACCATCCAGACTTCAAAACGAGTAGTGGTTTTGCTAAAATGAAAACTACCTAAAAGTGTCTAAAATCGACTGGAAATCACGAAATAAGCATTTTCAAGATTTGTTGCTTTTTCATGGTTGTTTGCCAAATTTTGTGAGTTTGTGTTTTCTGAAAACGCTTGTGACTTCGATGAACGCTTTGATAAATATAATGTTTTCAACACCCATCTAGCTTATATTAACCATCCAGACTTCAAAACGAGTAGTGGTTTTGCTAAAATGAAAACTACCTAAAAGTGTCTAAAATCGACTGGAAATCACGAAATAAGCATTTTCAAGATTTGTTGCTTTTTCATGGTTATTTGCCAAATTTTGTGAGTTTGTGTTTTCTGAAAACGGTTGTGACTTCGATGAACGCTTTGATAAATATAATGTTTTCAACACCCATCTAGCTTATATTAACCATCCAGACTTCAAAACGAGTAGTGGTTTTGCTAAAATGAAAACTACCTAAAAGTGTCTAAAATCGACTGGAAATCACGAAATAAGCATTTTCAAGATTTGTTGCTTTTTCATGGTTGTTTGCCAAATTTTGTGAGTTTGTGTTTTCTGAAAACGGTTGTGACTTCGATGAACGCTTTGATAAATATAATGTTTTCAACACCCATCTAGCTTATATTAACCATCCAGACTTCAAAACGAGTAGTGGTTTTGCTAAAATGAAAACTACCTAAAAGTGTCTAAAATCGACTGGAAATCACGAAATAAGCATTTTCAAATTTTGTTGCTTTTTCATGGTTATTTGCCAAATTTTGTGAGTTTGTGTTTTCTGAAAACGCTTGTGACTTCGATGAACGCTTTGATAAATATAATGTTTTCAACACCCATCTAGCTTATATTAACCATCTAGACTTCAAAACGAGTAGTGGTTTTGCTAAAATGAAAACTACCTAAAAGTGTCTAAAATCGACTGGAAATCACGAAATAAGCATTTTCAAGATTTGTTGCTTTTTCATGGTTATTTGCCAAATTTTATGAGTTTGTGTTTTCTGAAAACGGTTGTGACTTCGATGAACGCTTTGATAAAAATAATGTTTTCAACCCCCATCTAGCTTATATTAACCATCCAGACTTCAAAACGAGTAGTGGTTTTGCTAAAATGAAAACTACCTAAAAGTGTCTAAAATCGACTGGAAATCACGAAATAAGCATTTTCAAATTTTGTTGCTTTTTCATGGTTATTTGCCAAATTTTGTGAGTTTGTGTTTTCTGAAAACGCTTGTGACTTCGATGAACGCTTTGATAAATATAATGTTTTCAACACCCATCTAGCTTATATTAACCATCCAGACTTCAAAACGAGTAGTGGTTTTGCTAAAATGAAAACTACCTAAAAGTGTCTAAAATCGACTGGAAATCACGAAATAAGCATTTTCAAGATTTGTTGCTTTTTCATGGTTTTTTGCCAAATTTTGTGAGTTTGTGTTTTCTGAAAACGGTTGTGACTTCGATGAACGCTTTGATAAATATAATGTTTTCAACACCCATCTAGCTTATATTAACCATCTAGACTTCAAAACGAGTAGTGGTTTTGCTAAAATGAAAACTACCTAAAAGTGTCTAAAATCGACTGGAAATCACGAAATAAGTATTTTCAAGATTTGTTGCTTTTTCATGGTTATTTGCCAAATTTTGTGAGTTTGTGTTTTCTGAAAACGCTTGTGACTTCGATGAACGCTTTGATAAAAATAATGTTTTCAACACCCATCTAGCTTATATTAACCATCCAGACTTCAAAACGAGTAGTGGTTTTGCTAAAATGAAAACTACCTAAAAGTGTCTAAAATCGACTGGAAATCACGAAATAAGCATTTTCAAGATTTGTTGCTTTTTCATGGTTATTTGCCAAATTTTGTGAGTTTGTGTTTTCTGAAAACGCTTGTGACTTCGATGAACGCTTTGATAAATATAATGTTTTCAACACCCATCTAGCTTATATTAACCATCCAGACTTCAAAACGAGTAGTGGTTTTGCTAAAATGAAAACTACCTAAAAGTGTCTAAAATCGACTGGAAATCACGAAATAAGCATTTTCAAGATTTGTTGCTTTTTCATGGTTGTTTGCCAAATTTTGTGAGTTTGTGTTTTCTGAAAACGCTTGTGACTTCGATGAACGCTTTGATAAATATAATGTTTTCAAACCCATCTAGCTTATATTAACCATCCAGACTTCAAAACGAGTAGTGGTTTTGCTAAAATGAAAACTACCTAAAAGTGTCTAAAATCGACTGGAAATCACGAAATAAGCATTTTCAAGATTTCTTGCTTTTTCATGGTTATTTGCCAAATTTTGTGAGTTTGTGTTTTCTGAAAACGCTTGTGACTTCGATGAACGCTTTGATAAAAATAATGTTTTCAACACCCATCTAGCTTATATTAACCATCCAGACTTCAAAACGAGTAGTGGTTTTGCTAAAATGAAAACTACCTAAAAGTGTCTAAAATCGACTGGAAATCACGAAATAAGCATTTTCAAGATTTGTTGCTTTTTCATGGTTATTTGCCAAATTTTGTGAGTTTGTGTTTTCTGAAAACGCTTGTGACTTCGATGAACGCTTTGATAAATATAATGTTTTCAACACCCATCTAGCTTATATTAACCATCCAGACTTCAAAACGAGTAGTGGTTTTGCTAAAATGAAAACTACCTAAAAGTGTCTAAAATCGACTGGAAATCACGAAATAAGCATTTTCAAGATTTGTTGCTTTTTCATGGTTGTTTGCCAAATTTTGTGAGTTTGTGTTTTCTGAAAACGGTTGTGACTTCGATGAACGCTTTGATAAATATAATGTTTTCAACACCCATCTAGCTTATATTAACCATCCAGACTTCAAAACGAGTAGTGGTTTTGTTAAAATGAAAACTACCTAAAAGTGTCTAAAATCGACTGGAAATCACGAAATAAGCATTTTCAAGATTTGTTGCTTTTTCATGGTTATTTGCCAAATTTTGTGAGTTTGTGTTTTCTGAAAACGGTTGTGACTTCGATGAACGCTTTGATAAATATATGTTTTCAACACCCATCTAGCTTATATTAACCATCCAGACTTCAAAACGAGTAGTGGTTTTGCTAAAATGAAAACTACCTAAAAGTGTCTAAAATCGACTGGAAATCACGAAATAAGCATTTTCAAGATTTGTTGCTTTTTCATGGTTATTTGCCAAATTTTATGAGTTTGTGTTTTCTGAAAACGGTTGTGACTTCGATGAACGCTTTGATAAAAATAATGTTTTCAACACCCATCTAGCTTATATTAACCATCCAGACTTCAAAACGAGTAGTGGTTTTGCTAAAATGAAAACTACCTAAAAGTGTCTAAAATCGACTGGAAATCACGAAATAAGCATTTTCAAGATTTGTTGCTTTTTCATGGTTATTTGCCAAATTTTGTGAGTTTGTGTTTTCTGAAAACGCTTGTGACTTCGATGAACGCTTTGATAAAAATAATGTTTTCAACACCCATCTAGCTTATATTAACCATCCAGACTTCAAAACGAGTAGTGGTTTTGCTAAAATGAAAACTACCTAAAAGTGTCTAAAATCGACTGGAAATCACGAAATAAGCATTTTCAAGATTTGTTGCTTTTTCATGGTTATTTGCCAAATTTTGTGAGTTTGTGTTTTCTGAAAACGCTTGTGACTTCGATGAACGCTTTGATAAATATAATGTTTTCAACACCCATCTAGCTTATATTAACCATCCAGACTTCAAAACGAGTAGTGGTTTTGCTAAAATGAAAACTACCTAAAAGTGTCCTAAAATCGACTGGAAATCACGAAATAAGCATTTTCAAGATTTGTTGCTTTTTCATGGTTGTTTGCCAAATTTTGTGAGTTTGTGTTTTCTGAAAACGGTTGTGACTTCGATGAACGCTTTGATAAATATAATGTTTTCAACACCCATCTAGCTTATATTAACCATCCAGACTTCAAAACGAGTAGTGGTTTTGTTAAAATGAAACTACCTAAAAGTGTCTAAAATCGACTGGAAATCACGAAATAAGCATTTTCAAGATTTGTTGCTTTTTCATGGTTATTTGCCAAATTTTGTGAGTTTGTGTTTTCTGAAAACGGTTGTGACTTCGATGAACGCTTTGATAAATATAATGTTTTCAACACCCATCTAGCTTATATTAACCATCCAGACTTCAAAACGAGTAGTGGTTTTGCTAAAATGAAAACTACCTAAAAGTGTCTAAAATCGACTGGAAATCACGAAATAAGCATTTTCAAGATTTGTTGCTTTTTCATGGTTATTTGCCAAATTTTATGAGTTTGTGTTTTCTGAAAACGGTTGTGACTTCGATGAACGCTTTGATAAAATTAATGTTTTCAACACCCATCTAGCTTATATTAACCATCCAGACTTCAAAACGAGTAGTGGTTTTGCTAAAATGAAAACTACCTAAAAGTGTCTAAAATCGACTGGAAATCACGAAATAAGCATTTTCAAGATTTGTTGCTTTTTCATGGTTATTTGCCAAATTTTGTGAGTTTGTGTTTTCTGAAAACGCTTGTGACTTCGATGAACGCTTTGATAAAAATAATGTTTTCAACACCCATCTAGCTTATATTAACCATCCAGACTTCAAAACGAGTAGTGGTTTTGCTAAAATGAAAACTACCTAAAAGTGTCTAAAATCGACTGGAAATCACGAAATAAGCATTTTCAAGATTTGTTGCTTTTTCATGGTTATTTGCCAAATTTTGTGAGTTTGTGTTTTCTGAAAACGCTTGTGACTTCGATGAACGCTTTGATAAATATAATGTTTTCAACACCCATCTAGCTTATATTAACCATCCAGACTTCAAAACGAGTAGTGGTTTTGCTAAAATGAAAACTACCTAAAAGTGTCTAAAATCGACTGGAAATCACGAAATAAGCATTTTCAAGATTTGTTGCTTTTTCATGGTTGTTTGCCAAATTTTGTGAGTTTGTGTTTTCTGAAAACGGTTGTGACTTCGATGAACGCTTTGATAAATATAATGTTTTCAACACCCATCTAGCTTATATTAACCATCCAGACTTCAAAACGAGTAGTGGTTTTGCTAAAATGAAAACTACCTAAAAGTGTCTAAAATCGACTGGAAATCACGAAATAAGCATTTTCAAGATTTGTTGCTTTTTCATGGTTATTTGCCAAATTTTGTGAGTTTGTGTTTTCTGAAAACGGTTGTGACTTCGATGAACGCTTTGATAAATATAATGTTTTCAACACCCATCTAGCTTATATTAACCATCCAGACTTCAAAACGAGTAGTGGTTTTGCTAAAATGAAAACTACCTAAAAGTGTCTAAAATCGACTGGAAATCACGAAATAAGCATTTTCAAGATTTGTTGCTTTTTCATGGTTGTTTGCCAAATTTTGTGAGTTTGTGTTTTCTGAAAACGGTTGTGACTTCGATGAACGCTTTGATAAATATAATGTTTTCAACACCCATCTAGCTTATTATTAACCATCCAGACTTCAAAACGAGTAGTGGTTTTGCTAAAATGAAAACTACCTAAAAGTGTCTAAAATCGACTGGAAATCACGAAATAAGCATTTTCAAATTTTGTTGCTTTTTCATGGTTATTTGCCAAATTTTGTGAGTTTGTGTTTTCTGAAAACGCTTGTGACTTCGATGAACGCTTTGATAAATATAATGTTTTCAACACCCATCTAGCTTATATTAACCATCTAGACTTCAAAACGAGTAGTGGTTTTGCTAAAATGAAAACTACCTAAAAGTGTCTAAAATCGACTGGAAATCACGAAATAAGCATTTTCAAGATTTGTTGCTTTTTCATGGTTATTTGCCAAATTTTATGAGTTTGTGTTTTCTGAAAACGGTTGTGACTTCGATGAACGCTTTGATAAAAATAATGTTTTCAACACCCATCTAGCTTATATTAACCATCCAGACTTCAAAACGAGTAGTGGTTTTGCTAAAATGAAAACTACCTAAAAGTGTCTAAAATCGACTGGAAATCACGAAATAAGCATTTTCAAATTTTGTTGCTTTTTCATGGTTATTTGACAAATTTTGTGAGTTTGTGTTTTCTGAAAACGCTTGTGACTTCGATGAACGCTTTGATAAATATAATGTTTTCAACACCCATCTAGCTTATATTAACCATCCAGACTTCAAAACGAGTAGTGGTTTTGCTAAAATGAAAACTACCTAAAAGTGTCTAAAATCGACTGGAAATCACGAAATAAGCATTTTCAAGATTTGTTGCTTTTTCATGGTTGTTTGCCAAATTTTGTGAGTTTGTGTTTTCTGAAAACGGTTGTGACTTCGATGAACGCTTTGATAAATATAATGTTTTCAACACCCATCTAGCTTATATTAACCATCTAGACTTCAAAACGAGTAGTGGTTTTGCTAAAATGAAAACTACCTAAAAGTGTCTAAAATCGACTGGAAATCACGAAATAAGCATTTTCAAGATTTGTTGCTTTTTCATGGTTATTTGCCAAATTTTGTGAGTTTGTGTTTTCTGAAAACGCTTGTGACTTCGATGAACGCTTTGATAAAAATAATGTTTTCAACACCCATCTAGCTTATATTAACCATCCAGACTTCAAAACGAGTAGTGGTTTTGCTAAAATGAAAACTACCTAAAAGTGTCTAAAATCGACTGGAAATCACGAAATAAGCATTTTCAAGATTTGTTGCTTTTTCATGGTTGTTTGCCAAATTTTGTGAGTTTGTGTTTTCTGAAAACGGTTGTGACTTCGATGAACGCTTTGATAAATATAATGTTTTCAACACCCATCTAGCTTATTATTAACCATCCAGACTTCAAAACGAGTAGTGGTTTTGCTAAAATGAAAACTACCTAAAAGTGTCTAAAATCGACTGGAAATCACGAAATAAGCATTTTCAAATTTTGTTGCTTTTTCATGGTTATTTGCCAAATTTTGTGAGTTTGTGTTTTCTGAAAACGCTTGTGACTTCGATGAACGCTTTGATAAATATAATGTTTTCAACACCCATCTAGCTTATATTAACCATCTAGACTTCAAAACGAGTAGTGGTTTTGCTAAAATGAAAACTACCTAAAAGTGTCTAAAATCGACTGGAAATCACGAAATAAGCATTTTCAAGATTTGTTGCTTTTTCATGGTTATTTGCCAAATTTTATGAGTTTGTGTTTTCTGAAAACGGTTGTGACTTCGATGAACGCTTTGATAAAAATAATGTTTTCAACACCCATCTAGCTTATATTAACCATCCAGACTTCAAAACGAGTAGTGGTTTTGCTAAAATGAAAACTACCTAAAAGTGTCTAAAATCGACTGGAAATCACGAAATAAGCATTTTCAAATTTTGTTGCTTTTTCATGGTTATTTGACAAATTTTGTGAGTTTGTGTTTTCTGAAAACGCTTGTGACTTCGATGAACGCTTTGATAAATATAATGTTTTCAACACCCATCTAGCTTATATTAACCATCCAGACTTCAAAACGAGTAGTGGTTTTGCTAAAATGAAAACTACCTAAAAGTGTCTAAAATCGACTGGAAATCACGAAATAAGCATTTTCAAGATTTGTTGCTTTTTCATGGTTGTTTGCCAAATTTTGTGAGTTTGTGTTTTCTGAAAACGGTTGTGACTTCGATGAACGCTTTGATAAATATAATGTTTTCAACACCCATCTAGCTTATATTAACCATCTAGACTTCAAAACGAGTAGTGGTTTTGCTAAAATGAAAACTACCTAAAAGTGTCTAAAATCGACTGGAAATCACGAAATAAGCATTTTCAAGATTTGTTGCTTTTTCATGGTTATTTGCCAAATTTTGTGAGTTTGTGTTTTCTGAAAACGCTTGTGACTTCGATGAACGCTTTGATAAAAATAATGTTTTCAACACCCATCTAGCTTATATTAACCATCCAGACTTCAAAACGAGTAGTGGTTTTGCTAAAATGAAAACTACCTAAAAGTGTCTAAAATCGACTGGAAATCACGAAATAAGCATTTTCAAGATTTGTTGCTTTTTCATGGTTATTTGCCAAATTTTGTGAGTTTGTGTTTTCTGAAAACGCTTGTGACTTCGATGAACGCTTTGATAAATATAATGTTTTCAACACCCATCTAGCTTATATTAACCATCCAGACTTCAAAACGAGTAGTGGTTTTGCTAAAATGAAAACTACCTAAAAGTGTCTAAAATCGACTGGAAATCACGAAATAAGCATTTTCAAGATTTGTTGCTTTTTCATGGTTGTTTGCCAAATTTTGTGAGTTTGTGTTTTCTGAAAACGGTTGTGACTTCGATGAACGCTTTGATAAATATAATGTTTTCAACACCCATCTAGCTTATATTAACCATCCAGACTTCAAAACGAGTAGTGGTTTTGCTAAAATGAAAACTACCTAAAAGTGTCTAAAATCGACTGGAAATCACGAAATAAGCATTTTCAAGATTTGTTGCTTTTTCATGGTTATTTGCCAAATTTTGTGAGTTTGTGTTTTCTGAAAACGCTTGTGACTTCGATGAACGCTTTGATAAATATAATGTTTTCAACACCCATCTAGCTTATATTAACCATCCAGACTTCAAAACGAGTAGTGGTTTTGCTAAAATGAAAACTACCTAAAAGTGTCTAAAATCGACTGGAAATCACGAAATAAGCATTTTCAAGATTTGTTGCTTTTTCATGGTTGTTTGCCAAATTTTGTGAGTTTGTGTTTTCTGAAAACGGTTGTGACTTCGATGAACGCTTTGATAAATATAATGTTTTCAACACCCATCTAGCTTATATTAACCATCCAGACTTCAAAACGAGTAGTGGTTTTGCTAAAATGAAAACTACCTAAAAGTGTCTAAAATCGACTGGAAATCACGAAATAAGCATTTTCAAATTTTGTTGCTTTTTCATGGTTATTTGCCAAATTTTGTGAGTTTGTGTTTTCTGAAAACGGTTGTGACTTCGATGAACGCTTTGATAAATATAATGTTTTCAACACCCATCTAGCTTATATTAACCATCTAGACTTCAAAACGAGTAGTGGTTTTGCTAAAATGAAAACTACCTAAAAGTGTCTAAAATCGACTGGAAATCACGAAATAAGCATTTTCAAGATTTGTTGCTTTTTCATGGTTATTTGCCAAATTTTATGAGTTTGTGTTTTCTGAAAACGGTTGTGACTTCGATGAACGCTTTGATAAAAATAATGTTTTCAACACCCATCTAGCTTATATTAACCATCCAGACTTCAAAACGAGTAGTGGTTTTGCTAAAATGAAAACTACCTAAAAGTGTCTAAAATCGACTGGAAATCACGAAATAAGCATTTTCAAATTTTGTTGCTTTTTCATGGTTATTTGCCAAATTTTGTGAGTTTGTGTTTTCTGAAAACGCTTGTGACTTCGATGAACGCTTTGATAAATATAATGTTTTCAACACCCATCTAGCTTATATTAACCATCTAGACTTCAAAAGGAGTAGTGGTTTTGCTAAAATGAAAACTACCTAAAAGTGTCTAAAATCGACTGGAAATCACGAAATAAGCATTTTCAAGATTTGTTGCTTTTTCATGGTTATTTGCCAAATTTTGTGAGTTTGTGTTTTCTGAAAACGCTTGTGACTTCGATGAACGCTTTGATAAATATAATGTTTTCAACACCCATCTAGCTTATATTAACCATCTAGACTTCAAAACGAGTAGTGGTTTTGCTAAAATGAAAACTACCTAAAAGTGTCTAAAATCGACTGGAAATCACGAAATAAGCATTTTCAAGATTTGTTGCTTTTTCATGGTTATTTGCCAAATTTTGTGAGTTTGTGTTTTCTGAAAACGCTTGTGACTTCGATGAACGCTTTGATAAATATAATGTTTTCAACACCCATCTAGCTTATATTAACCATCTAGACTTCAAAAGTTGTAGTGGTTTTGCTAAAATGAAAACTACCTAAAAGTGTCTAAAATCGACTGGAAATCACGAAATAAGCATTTTCAAGATTTGTTGCTTTTTCATGGTTATTTGCCAAATTTTGTGAGTTTGTGTTTTCTGAAAACGCTTGTGACTTCGATGAACGCTTTGATAAATATAATGTTTTCAACACCCATCTAGCTTATATTAACCATCCAGACTTCAAAACGAGTAGTGGTTTTGCTAAAATGAAAACTACCTAAAAGTGTCTAAAATCGACTGGAAATCACGAAATAAGCATTTTCAAGATTTGTTGCTTTTTCATGGTTGTTTGCCAAATTTTGTGAGTTTGTGTTTTCTGAAAACGCTTGTGACTTCGATGAACGCTTTGATAAATATAATGTTTTCAACACCCATCTAGCTTATATTAACCATCCAGACTTCAAAACGAGTAGTGGTTTTGCTAAAATGAAAACTACCTAAAAGTGTCTAAAATCGACTGGAAATCACGAAATAAGCATTTTCAAGATTTGTTGCTTTTTCATGGTTATTTGCCAAATTTTGTGAGTTTGTGTTTTCTGAAAACGGTTGTGACTTCGATGAACGCTTTGATAAATATAATGTTTTCAACACCCATCTAGCTTATATTAACCATCCAGACTTCAAAACGAGTAGTGGTTTTGCTAAAATGAAAACTACCTAAAAGTGTCTAAAATCGACTGGAAATCACGAAATAAGCATTTTCAAGATTTGTTGCTTTTTCATGGTTGTTTGCCAAATTTTGTGAGTTTGTGTTTTCTGAAAACGGTTGTGACTTCGATGAACGCTTTGATAAATATAATGTTTTCAACACCCATCTAGCTTATATTAACCATCCAGACTTCAAAACGAGTAGTGGTTTTGCTAAAATGAAAACTACCTAAAAGTGTCTAAAATCGACTGGAAATCACGAAATAAGCATTTTCAAATTTTGTTGCTTTTTCATGGTTATTTGCCAAATTTTGTGAGTTTGTGTTTTCTGAAAACGCTTGTGACTTCGATGAACGCTTTGATAAATATAATGTTTTCAACACCCATCTAGCTTATATTAACCATCTAGACTTCAAAACGAGTAGTGGTTTTGCTAAAATGAAAACTACCTAAAAGTGTCTAAAATCGACTGGAAATCACGAAATAAGCATTTTCAAGATTTGTTGCTTTTTCATGGTTATTTGCCAAATTTTATGAGTTTGTGTTTTCTGAAAACGGTTGTGACTTCGATGAACGCTTTGATAAAAATAATGTTTTCAACCCCCATCTAGCTTATATTAACCATCCAGACTTCAAAACGAGTAGTGGTTTTGCTAAAATGAAAACTACCTAAAAGTGTCTAAAATCGACTGGAAATCACGAAATAAGCATTTTCAAATTTTGTTGCTTTTTCATGGTTATTTGCCAAATTTTGTGAGTTTGTGTTTTCTGAAAACGCTTGTGACTTCGATGAACGCTTTGATAAATATAATGTTTTCAACACCCATCTAGCTTATATTAACCATCCAGACTTCAAAACGAGTAGTGGTTTTGCTAAAATGAAAACTACCTAAAAGTGTCTAAAATCGACTGGAAATCACGAAATAAGCATTTTCAAGATTTGTTGCTTTTTCATGGTTGTTTGCCAAATTTTGTGAGTTTGTGTTTTCTGAAAACGGTTGTGACTTCGATGAACGCTTTGATAAATATAATGTTTTCAACACCCATCTAGCTTATATTAACCATCTAGACTTCAAAACGAGTAGTGGTTTTGCTAAAATGAAAACTACCTAAAAGTGTCTAAAATCGACTGGAAATCACGAAATAAGTATTTTCAAGATTTGTTGCTTTTTCATGGTTATTTGCCAAATTTTGTGAGTTTGTGTTTTCTGAAAACGCTTGTGACTTCGATGAACGCTTTGATAAAAATAATGTTTTCAACACCCATCTAGCTTATATTAACCATCCAGACTTCAAAACGAGTAGTGGTTTTGCTAAAATGAAAACTACCTAAAAGTGTCTAAAATCGACTGGAAATCACGAAATAAGCATTTTCAAGATTTGTTGCTTTTTCATGGTTATTTGCCAAATTTTGTGAGTTTGTGTTTTCTGAAAACGCTTGTGACTTCGATGAACGCTTTGATAAATATAATGTTTTCAACACCCATCTAGCTTATATTAACCATCCAGACTTCAAAACGAGTAGTGGTTTTGCTAAAATGAAAACTACCTAAAAGTGTCTAAAATCGACTGGAAATCACGAAATAAGCATTTTCAAGATTTGTTGCTTTTTCATGGTTGTTTGCCAAATTTTGTGAGTTTGTGTTTTCTGAAAACGGTTGTGACTTCGATGAACGCTTTGATAAATATAATGTTTTCAACACCCATCTAGCTTATATTAACCATCCAGACTTCAAAACGAGTAGTGGTTTTGCTAAAATGAAAACTACCTAAAAGTGTCTAAAATCGACTGGAAATCACGAAATAAGCATTTTCAAGATTTGTTGCTTTTTCATGGTTATTTGCCAAATTTTGTGAGTTTGTGTTTTCTGAAAACGCTTGTGACTTCGATGAACGCTTTGATAAATATAATGTTTTCAACACCCATCTAGCTTATATTAACCATCCAGACTTCAAAACGAGTAGTGGTTTTGCTAAAATGAAAACTACCTAAAAGTGTCTAAAATCGACTGGAAATCACGAAATAAGCATTTTCAAGATTTGTTGCTTTTTCATGGTTGTTTGCCAAATTTTGTGAGTTTGTGTTTTCTGAAAACGGTTGTGACTTCGATGAACGCTTTGATAAATATAATGTTTTCAACACCCATCTAGCTTATATTAACCATCCAGACTTCAAAACGAGTAGTGGTTTTGCTAAAATGAAAACTACCTAAAAGTGTCTAAAATCGACTGGAAATCACGAAATAAGCATTTTCAAATTTTGTTGCTTTTTCATGGTTATTTGCCAAATTTTGTGAGTTTGTGTTTTCTGAAAACGGTTGTGACTTCGATGAACGCTTTGATAAATATAATGTTTTCAACACCCATCTAGCTTATATTAACCATCTAGACTTCAAAACGAGTAGTGGTTTTGCTAAAATGAAAACTACCTAAAAGTGTCTAAAATCGACTGGAAATCACGAAATAAGCATTTTCAAGATTTGTTGCTTTTTCATGGTTATTTGCCAAATTTTATGAGTTTGTGTTTTCTGAAAACGGTTGTGACTTCGATGAACGCTTTGATAAAAATAATGTTTTCAACACCCATCTAGCTTATATTAACCATCCAGACTTCAAAACGAGTAGTGGTTTTGCTAAAATGAAAACTACCTAAAAGTGTCTAAAATCGACTGGAAATCACGAAATAAGCATTTTCAAATTTTGTTGCTTTTTCATGGTTATTTGCCAAATTTTGTGAGTTTGTGTTTTCTGAAAACGCTTGTGACTTCGATGAACGCTTTGATAAATATAATGTTTTCAACACCCATCTAGCTTATATTAACCATCTAGACTTCAAAAGGAGTAGTGGTTTTGCTAAAATGAAAACTACCTAAAAGTGTCTAAAATCGACTGGAAATCACGAAATAAGCATTTTCAAGATTTGTTGCTTTTTCATGGTTATTTGCCAAATTTTGTGAGTTTGTGTTTTCTGAAAACGCTTGTGACTTCGATGAACGCTTTGATAAATATAATGTTTTCAACACCCATCTAGCTTATATTAACCATCTAGACTTCAAAACGAGTAGTGGTTTTGCTAAAATGAAAACTACCTAAAAGTGTCTAAAATCGACTGGAAATCACGAAATAAGCATTTTCAAGATTTGTTGCTTTTTCATGGTTATTTGCCAAATTTTGTGAGTTTGTGTTTTCTGAAAACGCTTGTGACTTCGATGAACGCTTTGATAAATATAATGTTTTCAACACCCATCTAGCTTATATTAACCATCTAGACTTCAAAAGGAGTAGTGGTTTTGCTAAAATGAAAACTACCTAAAAGTGTCTAAAATCGACTGGAAATCACGAAATAAGCATTTTCAAGATTTGTTGCTTTTTCATGGTTATTTGCCAAATTTTGTGAGTTTGTGTTTTCTGAAAACGCTTGTGACTTCGATGAACGCTTTGATAAATATAATGTTTTCAACACCCATCTAGCTTATATTAACCATCCAGACTTCAAAACGAGTAGTGGTTTTGCTAAAATGAAAACTACCTAAAAGTGTCTAAAATCGACTGGAAATCACGAAATAAGCATTTTCAAGATTTGTTGCTTTTTCATGGTTGTTTGCCAAATTTTGTGAGTTTGTGTTTTCTGAAAACGCTTGTGACTTCGATGAACGCTTTGATAAATATAATGTTTTCAACACCCATCTAGCTTATATTAACCATCCAGACTTCAAAACGAGTAGTGGTTTTGCTAAAATGAAAACTACCTAAAAGTGTCTAAAATCGACTGGAAATCACGAAATAAGCATTTTCAAGATTTGTTGCTTTTTCATGGTTATTTGCCAAATTTTGTGAGTTTGTGTTTTCTGAAAACGGTTGTGACTTCGATGAACGCTTTGATAAATATAATGTTTTCAACACCCATCTAGCTTATATTAACCATCCAGACTTCAAAACGAGTAGTGGTTTTGCTAAAATGAAAACTACCTAAAAGTGTCTAAAATCGACTGGAAATCACGAAATAAGCATTTTCAAGATTTGTTGCTTTTTCATGGTTGTTTGCCAAATTTTGTGAGTTTGTGTTTTCTGAAAACGGTTGTGACTTCGATGAACGCTTTGATAAATATAATGTTTTCAACACCCATCTAGCTTATATTAACCATCCAGACTTCAAAACGAGTAGTGGTTTTGCTAAAATGAAAACTACCTAAAAGTGTCTAAAATCGACTGGAAATCACGAAATAAGCATTTTCAAATTTTGTTGCTTTTTCATGGTTATTTGCCAAATTTTGTGAGTTTGTGTTTTCTGAAAACGCTTGTGACTTCGATGAACGCTTTGATAAATATAATGTTTTCAACACCCATCTAGCTTATATTAACCATCTAGACTTCAAAACGAGTAGTGGTTTTGCTAAAATGAAAACTACCTAAAAGTGTCTAAAATCGACTGGAAATCACGAAATAAGCATTTTCAAGATTTGTTGCTTTTTCATGGTTATTTGCCAAATTTTATGAGTTTGTGTTTTCTGAAAACGGTTGTGACTTCGATGAACGCTTTGATAAAAATAATGTTTTCAACCCCCATCTAGCTTATATTAACCATCCAGACTTCAAAACGAGTAGTGGTTTTGCTAAAATGAAAACTACCTAAAAGTGTCTAAAATCGACTGGAAATCACGAAATAAGCATTTTCAAATTTTGTTGCTTTTTCATGGTTATTTGCCAAATTTTGTGAGTTTGTGTTTTCTGAAAACGCTTGTGACTTCGATGAACGCTTTGATAAATATAATGTTTTCAACACCCATCTAGCTTATATTAACCATCCAGACTTCAAAACGAGTAGTGGTTTTGCTAAAATGAAAACTACCTAAAAGTGTCTAAAATCGACTGGAAATCACGAAATAAGCATTTTCAAGATTTGTTGCTTTTTCATGGTTGTTTGCCAAATTTTGTGAGTTTGTGTTTTCTGAAAACGGTTGTGACTTCGATGAACGCTTTGATAAATATAATGTTTTCAACACCCATCTAGCTTATATTAACCATCTAGACTTCAAAACGAGTAGTGGTTTTGCTAAAATGAAAACTACCTAAAAGTGTCTAAAATCGACTGGAAATCACGAAATAAGTATTTTCAAGATTTGTTGCTTTTTCATGGTTATTTGCCAAATTTTGTGAGTTTGTGTTTTCTGAAAACGCTTGTGACTTCGATGAACGCTTTGATAAAAATAATGTTTTCAACACCCATCTAGCTTATATTAACCATCCAGACTTCAAAACGAGTAGTGGTTTTGCTAAAATGAAAACTACCTAAAAGTGTCTAAAATCGACTGGAAATCACGAAATAAGCATTTTCAAGATTTGTTGCTTTTTCATGGTTATTTGCCAAATTTTGTGAGTTTGTGTTTTCTGAAAACGCTTGTGACTTCGATGAACGCTTTGATAAATATAATGTTTTCAACACCCATCTAGCTTATATTAACCATCCAGACTTCAAAACGAGTAGTGGTTTTGCTAAAATGAAAACTACCTAAAAGTGTCTAAAATCGACTGGAAATCACGAAATAAGCATTTTCAAGATTTGTTGCTTTTTCATGGTTGTTTGCCAAATTTTGTGAGTTTGTGTTTTCTGAAAACGGTTGTGACTTCGATGAACGCTTTGATAAATATAATGTTTTCAACACCCATCTAGCTTATATTAACCATCCAGACTTCAAAACGAGTAGTGGTTTTGCTAAAATGAAAACTACCTAAAAGTGTCTAAAATCGACTGGAAATCACGAAATAAGCATTTTCAAGATTTGTTGCTTTTTCATGGTTATTTGCCAAATTTTGTGAGTTTGTGTTTTCTGAAAACGGTTGTGACTTCGATGAACGCTTTGATAAATATAATGTTTTCAACACCCATCTAGCTTATATTAACCATCCAGACTTCAAAACGAGTAGTGGTTTTGCTAAAATGAAAACTACCTAAAAGTGTCTAAAATCGACTGGAAATCACGAAATAAGCATTTTCAAGATTTGTTGCTTTTTCATGGTTGTTTGCCAAATTTTGTGAGTTTGTGTTTTCTGAAAACGGTTGTGACTTCGATGAACGCTTTGATAAATATAATGTTTTCAACACCCATCTAGCTTATTATTAACCATCCAGACTTCAAAACGAGTAGTGGTTTTGCTAAAATGAAAACTACCTAAAAGTGTCTAAAATCGACTGGAAATCACGAAATAAGCATTTTCAAATTTTGTTGCTTTTTCATGGTTATTTGCCAAATTTTGTGAGTTTGTGTTTTCTGAAAACGCTTGTGACTTCGATGAACGCTTTGATAAATATAATGTTTTCAACACCCATCTAGCTTATATTAACCATCTAGACTTCAAAACGAGTAGTGGTTTTGCTAAAATGAAAACTACCTAAAAGTGTCTAAAATCGACTGGAAATCACGAAATAAGCATTTTCAAGATTTGTTGCTTTTTCATGGTTATTTGCCAAATTTTATGAGTTTGTGTTTTCTGAAAACGGTTGTGACTTCGATGAACGCTTTGATAAAAATAATGTTTTCAACACCCATCTAGCTTATATTAACCATCCAGACTTCAAAACGAGTAGTGGTTTTGCTAAAATGAAAACTACCTAAAAGTGTCTAAAATCGACTGGAAATCACGAAATAAGCATTTTCAAATTTTGTTGCTTTTTCATGGTTATTTGACAAATTTTGTGAGTTTGTGTTTTCTGAAAACGCTTGTGACTTCGATGAACGCTTTGATAAATATAATGTTTTCAACACCCATCTAGCTTATATTAACCATCCAGACTTCAAAACGAGTAGTGGTTTTGCTAAAATGAAAACTACCTAAAAGTGTCTAAAATCGACTGGAAATCACGAAATAAGCATTTTCAAGATTTGTTGCTTTTTCATGGTTGTTTGCCAAATTTTGTGAGTTTGTGTTTTCTGAAAACGGTTGTGACTTCGATGAACGCTTTGATAAATATAATGTTTTCAACACCCATCTAGCTTATATTAACCATCTAGACTTCAAAACGAGTAGTGGTTTTGCTAAAATGAAAACTACCTAAAAGTGTCTAAAATCGACTGGAAATCACGAAATAAGCATTTTCAAGATTTGTTGCTTTTTCATGGTTATTTGCCAAATTTTGTGAGTTTGTGTTTTCTGAAAACGCTTGTGACTTCGATGAACGCTTTGATAAAAATAATGTTTTCAACACCCATCTAGCTTATATTAACCATCCAGACTTCAAAACGAGTAGTGGTTTTGCTAAAATGAAAACTACCTAAAAGTGTCTAAAATCGACTGGAAATCACGAAATAAGCATTTTCAAGATTTGTTGCTTTTTCATGGTTGTTTGCCAAATTTTGTGAGTTTGTGTTTTCTGAAAACGGTTGTGACTTCGATGAACGCTTTGATAAATATAATGTTTTCAACACCCATCTAGCTTATTATTAACCATCCAGACTTCAAAACGAGTAGTGGTTTTGCTAAAATGAAAACTACCTAAAAGTGTCTAAAATCGACTGGAAATCACGAAATAAGCATTTTCAAATTTTGTTGCTTTTTCATGGTTATTTGCCAAATTTTGTGAGTTTGTGTTTTCTGAAAACGCTTGTGACTTCGATGAACGCTTTGATAAATATAATGTTTTCAACACCCATCTAGCTTATATTAACCATCTAGACTTCAAAACGAGTAGTGGTTTTGCTAAAATGAAAACTACCTAAAAGTGTCTAAAATCGACTGGAAATCACGAAATAAGCATTTTCAAGATTTGTTGCTTTTTCATGGTTATTTGCCAAATTTTATGAGTTTGTGTTTTCTGAAAACGGTTGTGACTTCGATGAACGCTTTGATAAAAATAATGTTTTCAACACCCATCTAGCTTATATTAACCATCCAGACTTCAAAACGAGTAGTGGTTTTGCTAAAATGAAAACTACCTAAAAGTGTCTAAAATCGACTGGAAATCACGAAATAAGCATTTTCAAATTTTGTTGCTTTTTCATGGTTATTTGACAAATTTTGTGAGTTTGTGTTTTCTGAAAACGCTTGTGACTTCGATGAACGCTTTGATAAATATAATGTTTTCAACACCCATCTAGCTTATATTAACCATCCAGACTTCAAAACGAGTAGTGGTTTTGCTAAAATGAAAACTACCTAAAAGTGTCTAAAATCGACTGGAAATCACGAAATAAGCATTTTCAAGATTTGTTGCTTTTTCATGGTTGTTTGCCAAATTTTGTGAGTTTGTGTTTTCTGAAAACGGTTGTGACTTCGATGAACGCTTTGATAAATATAATGTTTTCAACACCCATCTAGCTTATATTAACCATCTAGACTTCAAAACGAGTAGTGGTTTTGCTAAAATGAAAACTACCTAAAAGTGTCTAAAATCGACTGGAAATCACGAAATAATCATTTTCAAGATTTGTTGCTTTTTCATGGTTATTTGCCAAATTTTGTGAGTTTGTGTTTTCTGAAAACGCTTGTGACTTCGATGAACGCTTTGATAAAAATAATGTTTTCAACACCCATCTAGCTTATATTAACCATCCAGACTTCAAAACGAGTAGTGGTTTTGCTAAAATGAAAACTACCTAAAAGTGTCTAAAATCGACTGGAAATCACGAAATAAGCATTTTCAAGATTTGTTGCTTTTTCATGGTTATTTGCCAAATTTTGTGAGTTTGTGTTTTCTGAAAACGCTTGTGACTTCGATGAACGCTTTGATAAATATAATGTTTTCAACACCCATCTAGCTTATATTAACCATCCAGACTTCAAAACGAGTAGTGGTTTTGCTAAAATGAAAACTACCTAAAAGTGTCTAAAATCGACTGGAAATCACGAAATAAGCATTTTCAAGATTTGTTGCTTTTTCATGGTTGTTTGCCAAATTTTGTGAGTTTGTGTTTTCTGAAAACGGTTGTGACTTCGATGAACGCTTTGATAAATATAATGTTTTCAACACCCATCTAGCTTATATTAACCATCCAGACTTCAAAACGAGTAGTGGTTTTGCTAAAATGAAAACTACCTAAAAGTGTCTAAAATCGACTGGAAATCACGAAATAAGCATTTTCAAGATTTGTTGCTTTTTCATGGTTATTTGCCAAATTTTGTGAGTTTGTGTTTTCTGAAAACGCTTGTGACTTCGATGAACGCTTTGATAAATATAATGTTTTCAACACCCATCTAGCTTATATTAACCATCCAGACTTCAAAACGAGTAGTGGTTTTGCTAAAATGAAAACTACCTAAAAGTGTCTAAAATCGACTGGAAATCACGAAATAAGCATTTTCAAGATTTGTTGCTTTTTCATGGTTGTTTGCCAAATTTTGTGAGTTTGTGTTTTCTGAAAACGGTTGTGACTTCGATGAACGCTTTGATAAATATAATGTTTTCAACACCCATCTAGCTTATATTAACCATCCAGACTTCAAAACGAGTAGTGGTTTTGCTAAAATGAAAACTACCTAAAAGTGTCTAAAATCGACTGGAAATCACGAAATAAGCATTTTCAAATTTTGTTGCTTTTTCATGGTTATTTGCCAAATTTTGTGAGTTTGTGTTTTCTGAAAACGGTTGTGACTTCGATGAACGCTTTGATAAATATAATGTTTTCAACACCCATCTAGCTTATATTAACCATCTAGACTTCAAAACGAGTAGTGGTTTTGCTAAAATGAAAACTACCTAAAAGTGTCTAAAATCGACTGGAAATCACGAAATAAGCATTTTCAAGATTTGTTGCTTTTTCATGGTTATTTGCCAAATTTTATGAGTTTGTGTTTTCTGAAAACGGTTGTGACTTCGATGAACGCTTTGATAAAAATAATGTTTTCAACACCCATCTAGCTTATATTAACCATCCAGACTTCAAAACGAGTAGTGGTTTTGCTAAAATGAAAACTACCTAAAAGTGTCTAAAATCGACTGGAAATCACGAAATAAGCATTTTCAAATTTTGTTGCTTTTTCATGGTTATTTGCCAAATTTTGTGAGTTTGTGTTTTCTGAAAACGCTTGTGACTTCGATGAACGCTTTGATAAATATAATGTTTTCAACACCCATCTAGCTTATATTAACCATCTAGACTTCAAAAGGAGTAGTGGTTTTGCTAAAATGAAAACTACCTAAAAGTGTCTAAAATCGACTGGAAATCACGAAATAAGCATTTTCAAGATTTGTTGCTTTTTCATGGTTATTTGCCAAATTTTGTGAGTTTGTGTTTTCTGAAAACGCTTGTGACTTCGATGAACGCTTTGATAAATATAATGTTTTCAACACCCATCTAGCTTATATTAACCATCTAGACTTCAAAACGAGTAGTGGTTTTGCTAAAATGAAAACTACCTAAAAGTGTCTAAAATCGACTGGAAATCACGAAATAAGCATTTTCAAGATTTGTTGCTTTTTCATGGTTATTTGCCAAATTTTGTGAGTTTGTGTTTTCTGAAAACGCTTGTGACTTCGATGAACGCTTTGATAAATATAATGTTTTCAACACCCATCTAGCTTATATTAACCATCTAGACTTCAAAAGGAGTAGTGGTTTTGCTAAAATGAAAACTACCTAAAAGTGTCTAAAATCGACTGGAAATCACGAAATAAGCATTTTCAAGATTTGTTGCTTTTTCATGGTTATTTGCCAAATTTTGTGAGTTTGTGTTTTCTGAAAACGCTTGTGACTTCGATGAACGCTTTGATAAATATAATGTTTTCAACACCCATCTAGCTTATATTAACCATCCAGACTTCAAAACGAGTAGTGGTTTTGCTAAAATGAAAACTACCTAAAAGTGTCTAAAATCGACTGGAAATCACGAAATAAGCATTTTCAAGATTTGTTGCTTTTTCATGGTTGTTTGCCAAATTTTGTGAGTTTGTGTTTTCTGAAAACGCTTGTGACTTCGATGAACGCTTTGATAAATATAATGTTTTCAACACCCATCTAGCTTATATTAACCATCCAGACTTCAAAACGAGTAGTGGTTTTGCTAAAATGAAAACTACCTAAAAGTGTCTAAAATCGACTGGAAATCACGAAATAAGCATTTTCAAGATTTGTTGCTTTTTCATGGTTATTTGCCAAATTTTGTGAGTTTGTGTTTTCTGAAAACGGTTGTGACTTCGATGAACGCTTTGATAAATATAATGTTTTCAACACCCATCTAGCTTATATTAACCATCCAGACTTCAAAACGAGTAGTGGTTTTGCTAAAATGAAAACTACCTAAAAGTGTCTAAAATCGACTGGAAATCACGAAATAAGCATTTTCAAGATTTGTTGCTTTTTCATGGTTGTTTGCCAAATTTTGTGAGTTTGTGTTTTCTGAAAACGGTTGTGACTTCGATGAACGCTTTGATAAATATAATGTTTTCAACACCCATCTAGCTTATATTAACCATCCAGACTTCAAAACGAGTAGTGGTTTTGCTAAAATGAAAACTACCTAAAAGTGTCTAAAATCGACTGGAAATCACGAAATAAGCATTTTCAAATTTTGTTGCTTTTTCATGGTTATTTGCCAAATTTTGTGAGTTTGTGTTTTCTGAAAACGCTTGTGACTTCGATGAACGCTTTGATAAATATAATGTTTTCAACACCCATCTAGCTTATATTAACCATCTAGACTTCAAAACGAGTAGTGGTTTTGCTAAAATGAAAACTACCTAAAAGTGTCTAAAATCGACTGGAAATCACGAAATAAGCATTTTCAAGATTTGTTGCTTTTTCATGGTTATTTGCCAAATTTTATGAGTTTGTGTTTTCTGAAAACGGTTGTGACTTCGATGAACGCTTTGATAAAAATAATGTTTTCAACCCCCATCTAGCTTATATTAACCATCCAGACTTCAAAACGAGTAGTGGTTTTGCTAAAATGAAAACTACCTAAAAGTGTCTAAAATCGACTGGAAATCACGAAATAAGCATTTTCAAATTTTGTTGCTTTTTCATGGTTATTTGCCAAATTTTGTGAGTTTGTGTTTTCTGAAAACGCTTGTGACTTCGATGAACGCTTTGATAAATATAATGTTTTCAACACCCATCTAGCTTATATTAACCATCCAGACTTCAAAACGAGTAGTGGTTTTGCTAAAATGAAAACTACCTAAAAGTGTCTAAAATCGACTGGAAATCACGAAATAAGCATTTTCAAGATTTGTTGCTTTTTCATGGTTGTTTGCCAAATTTTGTGAGTTTGTGTTTTCTGAAAACGGTTGTGACTTCGATGAACGCTTTGATAAATATAATGTTTTCAACACCCATCTAGCTTATATTAACCATCTAGACTTCAAAACGAGTAGTGGTTTTGCTAAAATGAAAACTACCTAAAAGTGTCTAAAATCGACTGGAAATCACGAAATAAGTATTTTCAAGATTTGTTGCTTTTTCATGGTTATTTGCCAAATTTTGTGAGTTTGTGTTTTCTGAAAACGCTTGTGACTTCGATGAACGCTTTGATAAAAATAATGTTTTCAACACCCATCTAGCTTATATTAACCATCCAGACTTCAAAACGAGTAGTGGTTTTGCTAAAATGAAAACTACCTAAAAGTGTCTAAAATCGACTGGAAATCACGAAATAAGCATTTTCAAGATTTGTTGCTTTTTCATGGTTATTTGCCAAATTTTGTGAGTTTGTGTTTTCTGAAAACGCTTGTGACTTCGATGAACGCTTTGATAAATATAATGTTTTCAACACCCATCTAGCTTATATTAACCATCCAGACTTCAAAACGAGTAGTGGTTTTGCTAAAATGAAAACTACCTAAAAGTGTCTAAAATCGACTGGAAATCACGAAATAAGCATTTTCAAGATTTGTTGCTTTTTCATGGTTGTTTGCCAAATTTTGTGAGTTTGTGTTTTCTGAAAACGGTTGTGACTTCGATGAACGCTTTGATAAATATAATGTTTTCAACACCCATCTAGCTTATATTAACCATCCAGACTTCAAAACGAGTAGTGGTTTTGCTAAAATGAAAACTACCTAAAAGTGTCTAAAATCGACTGGAAATCACGAAATAAGCATTTTCAAGATTTGTTGCTTTTTCATGGTTATTTGCCAAATTTTGTGAGTTTGTGTTTTCTGAAAACGCTTGTGACTTCGATGAACGCTTTGATAAATATAATGTTTTCAACACCCATCTAGCTTATATTAACCATCCAGACTTCAAAACGAGTAGTGGTTTTGCTAAAATGAAAACTACCTAAAAGTGTCTAAAATCGACTGGAAATCACGAAATAAGCATTTTCAAGATTTGTTGCTTTTTCATGGTTGTTTGCCAAATTTTGTGAGTTTGTGTTTTCTGAAAACGGTTGTGACTTCGATGAACGCTTTGATAAATATAATGTTTTCAACACCCATCTAGCTTATATTAACCATCCAGACTTCAAAACGAGTAGTGGTTTTGCTAAAATGAAAACTACCTAAAAGTGTCTAAAATCGACTGGAAATCACGAAATAAGCATTTTCAAATTTTGTTGCTTTTTCATGGTTATTTGCCAAATTTTGTGAGTTTGTGTTTTCTGAAAACGGTTGTGACTTCGATGAACGCTTTGATAAATATAATGTTTTCAACACCCATCTAGCTTATATTAACCATCTAGACTTCAAAACGAGTAGTGGTTTTGCTAAAATGAAAACTACCTAAAAGTGTCTAAAATCGACTGGAAATCACGAAATAAGCATTTTCAAGATTTGTTGCTTTTTCATGGTTATTTGCCAAATTTTATGAGTTTGTGTTTTCTGAAAACGGTTGTGACTTCGATGAACGCTTTGATAAAAATAATGTTTTCAACACCCATCTAGCTTATATTAACCATCCAGACTTCAAAACGAGTAGTGGTTTTGCTAAAATGAAAACTACCTAAAAGTGTCTAAAATCGACTGGAAATCACGAAATAAGCATTTTCAAATTTTGTTGCTTTTTCATGGTTATTTGCCAAATTTTGTGAGTTTGTGTTTTCTGAAAACGCTTGTGACTTCGATGAACGCTTTGATAAATATAATGTTTTCAACACCCATCTAGCTTATATTAACCATCTAGACTTCAAAAGGAGTAGTGGTTTTGCTAAAATGAAAACTACCTAAAAGTGTCTAAAATCGACTGGAAATCACGAAATAAGCATTTTCAAGATTTGTTGCTTTTTCATGGTTATTTGCCAAATTTTGTGAGTTTGTGTTTTCTGAAAACGCTTGTGACTTCGATGAACGCTTTGATAAATATAATGTTTTCAACACCCATCTAGCTTATATTAACCATCTAGACTTCAAAACGAGTAGTGGTTTTGCTAAAATGAAAACTACCTAAAAGTGTCTAAAATCGACTGGAAATCACGAAATAAGCATTTTCAAGATTTGTTGCTTTTTCATGGTTATTTGCCAAATTTTGTGAGTTTGTGTTTTCTGAAAACGCTTGTGACTTCGATGAACGCTTTGATAAATATAATGTTTTCAACACCCATCTAGCTTATATTAACCATCTAGACTTCAAAAGGAGTAGTGGTTTTGCTAAAATGAAAACTACCTAAAAGTGTCTAAAATCGACTGGAAATCACGAAATAAGCATTTTCAAGATTTGTTGCTTTTTCATGGTTATTTGCCAAATTTTGTGAGTTTGTGTTTTCTGAAAACGCTTGTGACTTCGATGAACGCTTTGATAAATATAATGTTTTCAACACCCATCTAGCTTATATTAACCATCCAGACTTCAAAACGAGTAGTGGTTTTGCTAAAATGAAAACTACCTAAAAGTGTCTAAAATCGACTGGAAATCACGAAATAAGCATTTTCAAGATTTGTTGCTTTTTCATGGTTGTTTGCCAAATTTTGTGAGTTTGTGTTTTCTGAAAACGCTTGTGACTTCGATGAACGCTTTGATAAATATAATGTTTTCAACACCCATCTAGCTTATATTAACCATCCAGACTTCAAAACGAGTAGTGGTTTTGCTAAAATGAAAACTACCTAAAAGTGTCTAAAATCGACTGGAAATCACGAAATAAGCATTTTCAAGATTTGTTGCTTTTTCATGGTTATTTGCCAAATTTTGTGAGTTTGTGTTTTCTGAAAACGGTTGTGACTTCGATGAACGCTTTGATAAATATAATGTTTTCAACACCCATCTAGCTTATATTAACCATCCAGACTTCAAAACGAGTAGTGGTTTTGCTAAAATGAAAACTACCTAAAAGTGTCTAAAATCGACTGGAAATCACGAAATAAGCATTTTCAAGATTTGTTGCTTTTTCATGGTTGTTTGCCAAATTTTGTGAGTTTGTGTTTTCTGAAAACGGTTGTGACTTCGATGAACGCTTTGATAAATATAATGTTTTCAACACCCATCTAGCTTATATTAACCATCCAGACTTCAAAACGAGTAGTGGTTTTGCTAAAATGAAAACTACCTAAAAGTGTCTAAAATCGACTGGAAATCACGAAATAAGCATTTTCAAATTTTGTTGCTTTTTCATGGTTATTTGCCAAATTTTGTGAGTTTGTGTTTTCTGAAAACGCTTGTGACTTCGATGAACGCTTTGATAAATATAATGTTTTCAACACCCATCTAGCTTATATTAACCATCTAGACTTCAAAACGAGTAGTGGTTTTGCTAAAATGAAAACTACCTAAAAGTGTCTAAAATCGACTGGAAATCACGAAATAAGCATTTTCAAGATTTGTTGCTTTTTCATGGTTATTTGCCAAATTTTATGAGTTTGTGTTTTCTGAAAACGGTTGTGACTTCGATGAACGCTTTGATAAAAATAATGTTTTCAACCCCCATCTAGCTTATATTAACCATCCAGACTTCAAAACGAGTAGTGGTTTTGCTAAAATGAAAACTACCTAAAAGTGTCTAAAATCGACTGGAAATCACGAAATAAGCATTTTCAAATTTTGTTGCTTTTTCATGGTTATTTGCCAAATTTTGTGAGTTTGTGTTTTCTGAAAACGCTTGTGACTTCGATGAACGCTTTGATAAATATAATGTTTTCAACACCCATCTAGCTTATATTAACCATCCAGACTTCAAAACGAGTAGTGGTTTTGCTAAAATGAAAACTACCTAAAAGTGTCTAAAATCGACTGGAAATCACGAAATAAGCATTTTCAAGATTTGTTGCTTTTTCATGGTTGTTTGCCAAATTTTGTGAGTTTGTGTTTTCTGAAAACGGTTGTGACTTCGATGAACGCTTTGATAAATATAATGTTTTCAACACCCATCTAGCTTATATTAACCATCTAGACTTCAAAACGAGTAGTGGTTTTGCTAAAATGAAAACTACCTAAAAGTGTCTAAAATCGACTGGAAATCACGAAATAAGTATTTTCAAGATTTGTTGCTTTTTCATGGTTATTTGCCAAATTTTGTGAGTTTGTGTTTTCTGAAAACGCTTGTGACTTCGATGAACGCTTTGATAAAAATAATGTTTTCAACACCCATCTAGCTTATATTAACCATCCAGACTTCAAAACGAGTAGTGGTTTTGCTAAAATGAAAACTACCTAAAAGTGTCTAAAATCGACTGGAAATCACGAAATAAGCATTTTCAAGATTTGTTGCTTTTTCATGGTTATTTGCCAAATTTTGTGAGTTTGTGTTTTCTGAAAACGCTTGTGACTTCGATGAACGCTTTGATAAATATAATGTTTTCAACACCCATCTAGCTTATATTAACCATCCAGACTTCAAAACGAGTAGTGGTTTTGCTAAAATGAAAACTACCTAAAAGTGTCTAAAATCGACTGGAAATCACGAAATAAGCATTTTCAAGATTTGTTGCTTTTTCATGGTTGTTTGCCAAATTTTGTGAGTTTGTGTTTTCTGAAAACGGTTGTGACTTCGATGAACGCTTTGATAAATATAATGTTTTCAACACCCATCTAGCTTATATTAACCATCCAGACTTCAAAACGAGTAGTGGTTTTGCTAAAATGAAAACTACCTAAAAGTGTCTAAAATCGACTGGAAATCACGAAATAAGCATTTTCAAGATTTGTTGCTTTTTCATGGTTGTTTGCCAAATTTTGTGAGTTTGTGTTTTCTGAAAACGGTTGTGACTTCGATGAACGCTTTGATAAATATAATGTTTTCAACACCCATCTAGCTTATATTAACCATCCAGACTTCAAAACGAGTAGTGGTTTTGCTAAAATGAAAACTACCTAAAAGTGTCTAAAATCGACTGGAAATCACGAAATAAGCATTTTCAAATTTTGTTGCTTTTTCATGGTTATTTGCCAAATTTTGTGAGTTTGTGTTTTCTGAAAACGGTTGTGACTTCGATGAACGCTTTGATAAATATAATGTTTTCAACACCCATCTAGCTTATATTAACCATCTAGACTTCAAAACGAGTAGTGGTTTTGCTAAAATGAAAACTACCTAAAAGTGTCTAAAATCGACTGGAAATCACGAAATAAGCATTTTCAAGATTTGTTGCTTTTTCATGGTTATTTGCCAAATTTTGTGAGTTTGTGTTTTCTGAAAACGCTTGTGACTTCGATGAACGCTTTGATAAATATAATGTTTTCAACACCCATCTAGCTTATATTAACCATCCAGACTTCAAAACGAGTAGTGGTTTTGCTAAAATGAAAACTACCTAAAAGTGTCTAAAATCGACTGGAAATCACGAAATAAGCATTTTCAAGATTTGTTGCTTTTTCATGGTTGTTTGCCAAATTTTGTGAGTTTGTGTTTTCTGAAAACGGTTGTGACTTCGATGAACGCTTTGATAAATATAATGTTTTCAACACCCATCTAGCTTATATTAACCATCTAGACTTCAAAACGAGTAGTGGTTTTGCTAAAATGAAAACTACCTAAAAGTGTCTAAAATCGACTGGAAATCACGAAATAAGTATTTTCAAGATTTGTTGCTTTTTCATGGTTATTTGCCAAATTTTGTGAGTTTGTGTTTTCTGAAAACGCTTGTGACTTCGATGAACGCTTTGATAAAAATAATGTTTTCAACACCCATCTAGCTTATATTAACCATCCAGACTTCAAAACGAGTAGTGGTTTTGCTAAAATGAAAACTACCTAAAAGTGTCTAAAATCGACTGGAAATCACGAAATAAGCATTTTCAAGATTTGTTGCTTTTTCATGGTTATTTGCCAAATTTTGTGAGTTTGTGTTTTCTGAAAACGCTTGTGACTTCGATGAACGCTTTGATAAATATAATGTTTTCAACACCCATCTAGCTTATATTAACCATCCAGACTTCAAAACGAGTAGTGGTTTTGCTAAAATGAAAACTACCTAAAAGTGTCTAAAATCGACTGGAAATCACGAAATAAGCATTTTCAAGATTTGTTGCTTTTTCATGGTTGTTTGCCAAATTTTGTGAGTTTGTGTTTTCTGAAAACGGTTGTGACTTCGATGAACGCTTTGATAAATATAATGTTTTCAACACCCATCTAGCTTATATTAACCATCCAGACTTCAAAACGAGTAGTGGTTTTGCTAAAATGAAAACTACCTAAAAGTGTCTAAAATCGACTGGAAATCACGAAATAAGCATTTTCAAGATTTGTTGCTTTTTCATGGTTGTTTGCCAAATTTTGTGAGTTTGTGTTTTCTGAAAACGGTTGTGACTTCGATGAACGCTTTGATAAATATAATGTTTTCAACACCCATCTAGCTTATATTAACCATCCAGACTTCAAAACGAGTAGTGGTTTTGCTAAAATGAAAACTACCTAAAAGTGTCTAAAATCGACTGGAAATCACGAAATAAGCATTTTCAAATTTTGTTGCTTTTTCATGGTTATTTGCCAAATTTTGTGAGTTTGTGTTTTCTGAAAACGGTTGTGACTTCGATGAACGCTTTGATAAATATAATGTTTTCAACACCCATCTAGCTTATATTAACCATCTAGACTTCAAAACGAGTAGTGGTTTTGCTAAAATGAAAACTACCTAAAAGTGTCTAAAATCGACTGGAAATCACGAAATAAGCATTTTCAAGATTTGTTGCTTTTTCATGGTTATTTGCCAAATTTTATGAGTTTGTGTTTTCTGAAAACGGTTGTGACTTCGATGAACGCTTTGATAAAAATAATGTTTTCAACACCCATCTAGCTTATATTAACCATCCAGACTTCAAAACGAGTAGTGGTTTTGCTAAAATGAAAACTACCTAAAAGTGTCTAAAATCGACTGGAAATCACGAAATAAGCATTTTCAAGATTTGTTGCTTTTTCATGGTTGTTTGCCAAATTTTGTGAGTTTGTGTTTTCTGAAAACGGTTGTGACTTCGATGAACGCTTTGATAAATATAATGTTTTCAACACCCATCTAGCTTATATTAACCATCTAGACTTCAAAACGAGTAGTGGTTTTGCTAAAATGAAAACTACCTAAAAGTGTCTAAAATCGACTGGAAATCACGAAATAAGCATTTTCAAGATTTGTTGCTTTTTCATGGTTGTTTGCCAAATTTTGTGAGTTTGTGTTTTCTGAAAACGGTTGTGACTTCGATGAACGCTTTGATAAATATAATGTTTTCAACACCCATCTAGCTTATATTAACCATCCAGACTTCAAAACGAGTAGTGGTTTTGCTAAAATGAAAACTACCTAAAAGTGTCTAAAATCGACAGGAAATCACGAAATAAGCATTTTCAAGATTTGTTGCTTTTTCATGGTTATTTGCCAAATTTTGTGAGTTTGTGTTTTCTGAAAACGCTTGTGACTTCGATGAACGCTTTGATAAATATAATGTTTTCAACACCCATCTAGCTTATATTAACCATCCAGACTTCAAAACGAGTAGTGGTTTTGCTAAAATGAAAACTACCTAAAAGTGTCTAAAATCGACTGGAAATCACGAAATAAGCATTTTCAAGATTTGTTGCTTTTTCAGGGTTATTTGCCAAATTTTATGAGTTTGTGTTTTCTGAAAACGGTTGTGACTTCGATGAACGCTTTGATAAAAATAATGTTTTCAACACCCATCTAGCTTATATTAACCATCTAGACTTCAAAACGAGTAGTGGTTTTGCTAAAATGAAAACTACCTAAAAGTGTCTAAAATCGACTGGAAATCACGAAATAAGCATTTTCAAATTTTGTTGCTTTTTCATGGTTATTTGCCAAATTTTGTGAGTTTGTGTTTTCTGAAAACGCTTGTGACTTCGATGAACGCTTTGATAAATATAATGTTTTCAACACCCATCTAGCTTATATTAACCATCTAGACTTCAAAAGGAGTTGTGGTTTTGCTAAAATGAAAACTACCTAAAAGTGTCTAAAATCGACTGGAAATCACGAAATAAGCATTTTCAAGATTTGTTGCTTTTTTATGGTTATTTGCCAAATTTTGTGAGTTTGTGTTTTCTGAAAACGCTTGTGACTTCGATGAACGCTTTGATAAATATAATGTTTTCAACACCCATCTAGCTTATATTAACCATCTAGACTTCGAAACGAGTAGTGGTTTTGCTAAAATGAAAACTACCTAAAAGTGTCTAAAATCGACTGGAAATCACGAAATAAGCATTTTCAATATTTGTTGCTTTTTCATGGTTATTTGCCAAATTTTGTGAGGTTGTGTTTTCTGAAAACGCTTGTGACTTCGATGAACGCTTTGATAAATATAATGTTTTCAAACCCATCTAGCTTATATTAACCATCCAGACTTCAAAACGAGTAGTGGTTTTGCTAAAATGAAAACTACCTAAAAGTGTCTAAAATCGACTGGAAATCACGAAATAAGCATTTTCAAGATTTGTTGCTTTTTCATGGTTATTTGACAAATTTTGTGAGTTTGTATTTTCTGAAAACGCTTGTGACTTCGATGAACGCTTTGATAAATATAATGTTTTCAACACCCATCTATCTTATATTAACCATCCAGACTTCAAAACGAGTAGTGGTTTTGCTAAAATGAAAACTACCTAAAAGTGTCTAAAATCGACTGGAAATCACGAAATAAGCATTTTCAAGATTTGTTGCTTTTTCATGGTTGTTTGCCAAATTTTGTGAGTTTGTGTTTTCTGAAAACGGTTGTGACTTCGATGAACGCTTTGATAAATATAATGTTTTCAACACCCATCTAGCTTATATTAACCATCTAGACTTCAAAACGAGTAGTGGTTTTGCTAAAATGAAAACTACCTAAAAGTGTCTAAAATCGACTGGAAATCACGAAATAAGCATTTTCAAGATTTGTTGCTTTTTCATGGTTATTTGCCAAATTTTGTGAGTTTGTGTTTTCTGAAAACGCTTGTGACTTCGATGAACGCTTTGATAAATATAATGTTTTCAACACCCATCTAGCTTATATTAACCATCTAGACTTCAAAACGAGTAGTGGTTTTGCTAAAATGAAAACTACCTAAAAGTGTCTAAAATCGACTGGAAATCACGAAATAAGCATTTTCAAGATTTGTTGCTTTTTCATGGTTATTTGCCAAATTTTATGAGTTTGTGTTTTCTGAAAACGGTTGTGACTTCGATGAACGCTTTGATAAAAATAATGTTTTCAACACCCATCTAGCTTATATTAACCATCCAGACTTCAAAACGAGTAGTGGTTTTGCTAAAATGAAAACTACCTAAAAGTGTCTAAAATCGACTGGAAATCACGAAATAAGCATTTTCAAATTTTGTTGCTTTTTCATGGTTATTTGCCAAATTTTGTGAGTTTGTGTTTTCTGAAAACGCTTGTGACTTCGATGAACGCTTTGATAAATATAATGTTTTCAACACCCATCTAGCTTATATTAACCATCTAGACTTCAAAACGAGTAGTGGTTTTGCTAAAATGAAAACTACCTAAAAGTGTCTAAAATCGACTGGAAATCACGAAATAAGCATTTTCAAGATTTGTTGCTTTTTCATGGTTATTTGCCAAATTTTGTGAGTTTGTGTTTTCTGAAAACGCTTGTGACTTCGATGAACGCTTTGATAAATATAATGTTTTCAAACCCATCTAGCTTATATTAACCATCCAGACTTCAAAACGAGTAGTGGTTTTGCTAAAATGAAAACTACCTAAAAGTGTCTAAAATCGACTGGAAATCACGAAATAAGCATTTTCAAGATTTGTTGCTTTTTCATGGTTATTTGCCAAATTTTGTGAGTTTGTGTTTTCTGAAAACGCTTGTGACTTCGATGAACGCTTTGATAAAAATAATGTTTTCAACACCCATCTAGCTTATATTAACCATCCAGACTTCAAAACGAGTAGTGGTTTTGCTAAAATGAAAACTACCTAAAAGTGTCTAAAATCGACTGGAAATCACGAAATAAGCATTTTCAAGATTTGTTGCTTTTTCATGGTTATTTGCCAAATTTTGTGAGTTTGTGTTTTCTGAAAACGCTTGTGACTTCGATGAACGCTTTGATAAATATAATGTTTTCAACACCCATCTAGCTTATATTAACCATCCAGACTTCAAAACGAGTAGTGGTTTTGCTAAAATGAAAACTACCTAAAAGTGTCTAAAATCGACTGGAAATCACGAAATAAGCATTTTCAAGATTTGTTGCTTTTTCATGGTTGTTTGCCAAATTTTGTGAGTTTGTGTTTTCTGAAAACGGTTGTGACTTCGATGAACGCTTTGATAAATATAATGTTTTCAACACCCATCTAGCTTATATTAACCATCCAGACTTCAAAACGAGTAGTGGTTTTGTTAAAATGAAAACTACCTAAAAGTGTCTAAAATCGACTGGAAATCACGAAATAAGCATTTTCAAGATTTGTTGCTTTTTCAGGGTTATTTGCCAAATTTTATGAGTTTGTGTTTTCTGAAAACGGTTGTGACTTCGATGAACGCTTTGATAAAAATAATGTTTTCAACACCCATCTAGCTTATATTAACCATCCAGACTTCAAAACGAGTAGTGGTTTTGCTAAAATGAAAACTACCTAAAAGTGTCTAAAATCGACTGGAAATCACGAAATAAGCATTTTCAAATTTTGTTGCTTTTTCATGGTTATTTGCCAAATTTTGTGAGTTTGTGTTTTCTGAAAACGCTTGTGACTTCGATGAACGCTTTGATAAATATAATGTTTTCAACACCCATCTAGCTTATATTAACCATCTAGACTTCAAAAGGAGTAGTGGTTTTGCTAAAATGAAAACTACCTAAAAGTGTCTAAAATCGACTGGAAATCACGAAATAAGCATTTTCAAGATTTGTTGCTTTTTCATGGTTATTTGCCAAATTTTGTGAGTTTGTGTTTTCTGAAAACGCTTGTGACTTCGATGAACGCTTTGATAAATATAATGTTTTCAACACCCATCTAGCTTATATTAACCATCTAGACTTCAAAACGAGTAGTGGTTTTGCTAAAATGAAAACTACCTAAAAGTGTCTAAAATCGACTGGAAATCACGAAATAAGCATTTTCAATATTTGTTGCTTTTTCATGGTTATTTGCCAAATTTTGTGAGGTTGTGTTTTCTGAAAACGCTTGTGACTTCGATGAACGCTTTGATAAATATGTTTTCAAACCCATCTAGCTTATATTAACCATCCAGACTTCAAAACGAGTAGTGGTTTTGCTAAAATGAAAACTACCTAAAAGTGTCTAAAATCGACTGGAAATCACGAAATAAGCATTTTCAAGATTTGTTGCTTTTTCATGGTTATTTGCCAAATTTTGTGAGTTTGTGTTTTCTGAAAACGCTTGTGACTTCGATGAACGCTTTGATAAATATAATGTTTTCAACACCCATCTAGCTTATATTAACCATCCAGACTTCAAAACGAGTAGTGGTTTTGCTAAAATGAAAACTACCTAAAAGTGTCTAAAATCGACTGGAAATCACGAAATAAGCATTTTCAAGATTTGTTGCTTTTTCATGGTTGTTTGCCAAATTTTGTGAGTTTGTGTTTTCTGAAAACGGTTGTGACTTCGATGAACGCTTTGATAAATATAATGTTTTCAACACCCATCTAGCTTATATTAACCATCTAGACTTCAAAACGAGTAGTGGTTTTGCTAAAATGAAAACTACCTAAAAGTGTCTAAAATCGACTGGAAATCACGAAATAAGTATTTTCAAGATTTGTTGCTTTTTCATGGTTATTTGCCAAATTTTGTGAGTTTGTGTTTTCTGAAAACGCTTGTGACTTCGATGAACGCTTTGATAAAAATAATGTTTTCAACACCCATCTAGCTTATATTAACCATCCAGACTTCAAAACGAGTAGTGGTTTTGCTAAAATGAAAACTACCTAAAAGTGTCTAAAATCGACTGGAAATCACGAAATAAGCATTTTCAAGATTTGTTGCTTTTTCATGGTTATTTGCCAAATTTTGTGAGTTTGTGTTTTCTGAAAACGCTTGTGACTTCGATGAACGCTTTGATAAATATAATGTTTTCAACACCCATCTAGCTTATATTAACCATCCAGACTTCAAAACGAGTAGTGGTTTTGCTAAAATGAAAACTACCTAAAAGTGTCTAAAATCGACTGGAAATCACGAAATAAGCATTTTCAAGATTTGTTGCTTTTTCATGGTTGTTTGCCAAATTTTGTGAGTTTGTGTTTTCTGAAAACGGTTGTGACTTCGATGAACGCTTTGATAAATATAATGTTTTCAACACCCATCTAGCTTATATTAACCATCCAGACTTCAAAACGAGTAGTGGTTTTGCTAAAATGAAAACTACCTAAAAGTGTCTAAAATCGACTGGAAATCACGAAATAAGCATTTTCAAGATTTGTTGCTTTTTCATGGTTGTTTGCCAAATTTTGTGAGTTTGTGTTTTCTGAAAACGGTTGTGACTTCGATGAACGCTTTGATAAATATAATGTTTTCAACACCCATCTAGCTTATATTAACCATCCAGACTTCAAAACGAGTAGTGGTTTTGCTAAAATGAAAACTACCTAAAAGTGTCTAAAATCGACTGGAAATCACGAAATAAGCATTTTCAAATTTTGTTGCTTTTTCATGGTTATTTGCCAAATTTTGTGAGTTTGTGTTTTCTGAAAACGGTTGTGACTTCGATGAACGCTTTGATAAATATAATGTTTTCAACACCCATCTAGCTTATATTAACCATCTAGACTTCAAAACGAGTAGTGGTTTTGCTAAAATGAAAACTACCTAAAAGTGTCTAAAATCGACTGGAAATCACGAAATAAGCATTTTCAAGATTTGTTGCTTTTTCATGGTTATTTGCCAAATTTTATGAGTTTGTGTTTTCTGAAAACGGTTGTGACTTCGATGAACGCTTTGATAAAAATAATGTTTTCAACACCCATCTAGCTTATATTAACCATCCAGACTTCAAAACGAGTAGTGGTTTTGCTAAAATGAAAACTACCTAAAAGTGTCTAAAATCGACTGGAAATCACGAAATAAGCATTTTCAAGATTTGTTGCTTTTTCATGGTTGTTTGCCAAATTTTGTGAGTTTGTGTTTTCTGAAAACGGTTGTGACTTCGATGAACGCTTTGATAAATATAATGTTTTCAACACCCATCTAGCTTATATTAACCATCTAGACTTCAAAACGAGTAGTGGTTTTGCTAAAATGAAAACTACCTAAAAGTGTCTAAAATCGACTGGAAATCACGAAATAAGCATTTTCAAGATTTGTTGCTTTTTCATGGTTGTTTGCCAAATTTTGTGAGTTTGTGTTTTCTGAAAACGGTTGTGACTTCGATGAACGCTTTGATAAATATAATGTTTTCAACACCCATCTAGCTTATATTAACCATCCAGACTTCAAAACGAGTAGTGGTTTTGCTAAAATGAAAACTACCTAAAAGTGTCTAAAATCGACAGGAAATCACGAAATAAGCATTTTCAAGATTTGTTGCTTTTTCATGGTTATTTGCCAAATTTTGTGAGTTTGTGTTTTCTGAAAACGCTTGTGACTTCGATGAACGCTTTGATAAATATAATGTTTTCAACACCCATCTAGCTTATATTAACCATCCAGACTTCAAAACGAGTAGTGGTTTTGCTAAAATGAAAACTACCTAAAAGTGTCTAAAATCGACTGGAAATCACGAAATAAGCATTTTCAAATTTTGTTGCTTTTTCATGGTTATTTGCCAAATTTTGTGAGTTTGTGTTTTCTGAAAACGGTTGTGACTTCGATGAACGCTTTGATAAATATAATGTTTTCAACACCCATCTAGCTTATATTAACCATCTAGACTTCAAAACGAGTAGTGGTTTTGCTAAAATGAAAACTACCTAAAAGTGTCTAAAATCGACTGGAAATCACGAAATAAGCATTTTCAAGATTTGTTGCTTTTTCAGGGTTATTTGCCAAATTTTATGAGTTTGTGTTTTCTGAAAACGGTTGTGACTTCGATGAACGCTTTGATAAAAATAATGTTTTCAACACCCATCTAGCTTATATTAACCATCTAGACTTCAAAACGAGTAGTGGTTTTGCTAAAATGAAAACTACCTAAAAGTGTCTAAAATCGACTGGAAATCACGAAATAAGCATTTTCAAATTTTGTTGCTTTTTCATGGTTATTTGCCAAATTTTGTGAGTTTGTGTTTTCTGAAAACGCTTGTGACTTCGATGAACGCTTTGATAAATATAATGTTTTCAACACCCATCTAGCTTATATTAACCATCTAGACTTCAAAAGGAGTTGTGGTTTTGCTAAAATGAAAACTACCTAAAAGTGTCTAAAATCGACTGGAAATCACGAAATAAGCATTTTCAAGATTTGTTGCTTTTTTATGGTTATTTGCCAAATTTTGTGAGTTTGTGTTTTCTGAAAACGCTTGTGACTTCGATGAACGCTTTGATAAATATAATGTTTTCAACACCCATCTAGCTTATATTAACCATCTAGACTTCGAAACGAGTAGTGGTTTTGCTAAAATGAAAACTACCTAAAAGTGTCTAAAATCGACTGGAAATCACGAAATAAGCATTTTCAATATTTGTTGCTTTTTCATGGTTATTTGCCAAATTTTGTGAGGTTGTGTTTTCTGAAAACGCTTGTGACTTCGATGAACGCTTTGATAAATATAATGTTTTCAAACCCATCTAGCTTATATTAACCATCCAGACTTCAAAACGAGTAGTGGTTTTGCTAAAATGAAAACTACCTAAAAGTGTCTAAAATCGACTGGAAATCACGAAATAAGCATTTTCAAGATTTGTTGCTTTTTCATGGTTATTTGACAAATTTTGTGAGTTTGTATTTTCTGAAAACGCTTGTGACTTCGATGAACGCTTTGATAAATATAATGTTTTCAACACCCATCTATCTTATATTAACCATCCAGACTTCAAAACGAGTAGTGGTTTTGCTAAAATGAAAACTACCTAAAAGTGTCTAAAATCGACTGGAAATCACGAAATAAGCATTTTCAAGATTTGTTGCTTTTTCAGGGTTATTTGCCAAATTTTATGAGTTTGTGTTTTCTGAAAACGGTTGTGACTTCGATGAACGCTTTGATAAAAATAATGTTTTCAACACCCATCTAGCTTATATTAACCATCTAGACTTCAAAACGAGTAGTGGTTTTGCTAAAATGAAAACTACCTAAAAGTGTCTAAAATCGACTGGAAATCACGAAATAAGCATTTTCAAATTTTGTTGCTTTTTCATGGTTATTTGCCAAATTTTGTGAGTTTGTGTTTTCTGAAAACGCTTGTGACTTCGATGAACGCTTTGATAAATATAATGTTTTCAACACCCATCTAGCTTATATTAACCATCTAGACTTCAAAAGGAGTTGTGGTTTTGCTAAAATGAAAACTACCTAAAAGTGTCTAAAATCGACTGGAAATCACGAAATAAGCATTTTCAAGATTTGTTGCTTTTTTATGGTTATTTGCCAAATTTTGTGAGTTTGTGTTTTCTGAAAACGCTTGTGACTTCGATGAACGCTTTGATAAATATAATGTTTTCAACACCCATCTAGCTTATATTAACCATCTAGACTTCGAAACGAGTAGTGGTTTTGCTAAAATGAAAACTACCTAAAAGTGTCTAAAATCGACTGGAAATCACGAAATAAGCATTTTCAATATTTGTTGCTTTTTCATGGTTATTTGCCAAATTTTGTGAGGTTGTGTTTTCTGAAAACGCTTGTGACTTCGATGAACGCTTTGATAAATATAATGTTTTCAAACCCATCTAGCTTATATTAACCATCCAGACTTCAAAACGAGTAGTGGTTTTGCTAAAATGAAAACTACCTAAAAGTGTCTAAAATCGACTGGAAATCACGAAATAAGCATTTTCAAGATTTGTTGCTTTTTCATGGTTATTTGACAAATTTTGTGAGTTTGTATTTTCTGAAAACGCTTGTGACTTCGATGAACGCTTTGATAAATATAATGTTTTCAACACCCATCTATCTTATATTAACCATCCAGACTTCAAAACGAGTAGTGGTTTTGCTAAAATGAAAACTACCTAAAAGTGTCTAAAATCGACTGGAAATCACGAAATAAGCATTTTCAAGATTTGTTGCTTTTTCATGGTTGTTTGCCAAATTTTGTGAGTTTGTGTTTTCTGAAAACGGTTGTGACTTCGATGAACGCTTTGATAAATATAATGTTTTCAACACCCATCTAGCTTATATTAACCATCTAGACTTCAAAACGAGTAGTGGTTTTGCTAAAATGAAAACTACCTAAAAGTGTCTAAAATCGACTGGAAATCACGAAATAAGCATTTTCAAGATTTGTTGCTTTTTCATGGTTATTTGCCAAATTTTGTGAGTTTGTGTTTTCTGAAAACGCTTGTGACTTCGATGAACGCTTTGATAAATATAATGTTTTCAACACCCATCTAGCTTATATTAACCATCTAGACTTCAAAACGAGTAGTGGTTTTGCTAAAATGAAAACTACCTAAAAGTGTCTAAAATCGACTGGAAATCACGAAATAAGCATTTTCAAGATTTGTTGCTTTTTCATGGTTATTTGCCAAATTTTATGAGTTTGTGTTTTCTGAAAACGGTTGTGACTTCGATGAACGCTTTGATAAAAATAATGTTTTCAACACCCATCTAGCTTATATTAACCATCCAGACTTCAAAACGAGTAGTGGTTTTGCTAAAATGAAAACTACCTAAAAGTGTCTAAAATCGACTGGAAATCACGAAATAAGCATTTTCAAATTTTGTTGCTTTTTCATGGTTATTTGCCAAATTTTGTGAGTTTGTGTTTTCTGAAAACGCTTGTGACTTCGATGAACGCTTTGATAAATATAATGTTTTCAACACCCATCTAGCTTATATTAACCATCTAGACTTCAAAAGGAGTTGTGGTTTTGCTAAAATGAAAACTACCTAAAAGTGTCTAAAATCGACTGGAAATCACGAAATAAGCATTTTCAAGATTTGTTGCTTTTTTATGGTTATTTGCCAAATTTTGTGAGTTTGTGTTTTCTGAAAACGCTTGTGACTTCGATGAACGCTTTGATAAATATAATGTTTTCAACACCCATCTAGCTTATATTAACCATCTAGACTTCGAAACGAGTAGTGGTTTTGCTAAAATGAAAACTACCTAAAAGTGTCTAAAATCGACTGGAAATCACGAAATAAGCATTTTCAATATTTGTTGCTTTTTCATGGTTATTTGCCAAATTTTGTGAGGTTGTGTTTTCTGAAAACGCTTGTGACTTCGATGAACGCTTTGATAAATATAATGTTTTCAAACCCATCTAGCTTATATTAACCATCCAGACTTCAAAACGAGTAGTGGTTTTGCTAAAATGAAAACTACCTAAAAGTGTCTAAAATCGACTGGAAATCACGAAATAAGCATTTTCAAGATTTGTTGCTTTTTCATGGTTATTTGACAAATTTTGTGAGTTTGTATTTTCTGAAAACGCTTGTGACTTCGATGAACGCTTTGATAAATATAATGTTTTCAACACCCATCTATCTTATATTAACCATCCAGACTTCAAAACGAGTAGTGGTTTTGCTAAAATGAAAACTACCTAAAAGTGTCTAAAATCGACTGGAAATCACGAAATAAGCATTTTCAAGATTTGTTGCTTTTTCATGGTTGTTTGCCAAATTTTGTGAGTTTGTGTTTTCTGAAAACGGTTGTGACTTCGATGAACGCTTTGATAAATATAATGTTTTCAACACCCATCTAGCTTATATTAACCATCTAGACTTCAAAACGAGTAGTGGTTTTGCTAAAATGAAAACTACCTAAAAGTGTCTAAAATCGACTGGAAATCACGAAATAAGCATTTTCAAGATTTGTTGCTTTTTCATGGTTATTTGCCAAATTTTGTGAGTTTGTGTTTTCTGAAAACGCTTGTGACTTCGATGAACGCTTTGATAAATATAATGTTTTCAACACCCATCTAGCTTATATTAACCATCTAGACTTCAAAACGAGTAGTGGTTTTGCTAAAATGAAAACTACCTAAAAGTGTCTAAAATCGACTGGAAATCACGAAATAAGCATTTTCAAGATTTGTTGCTTTTTCATGGTTATTTGCCAAATTTTATGAGTTTGTGTTTTCTGAAAACGGTTGTGACTTCGATGAACGCTTTGATAAAAATAATGTTTTCAACACCCATCTAGCTTATATTAACCATCCAGACTTCAAAACGAGTAGTGGTTTTGCTAAAATGAAAACTACCTAAAAGTGTCTAAAATCGACTGGAAATCACGAAATAAGCATTTTCAAATTTTGTTGCTTTTTCATGGTTATTTGCCAAATTTTGTGAGTTTGTGTTTTCTGAAAACGCTTGTGACTTCGATGAACGCTTTGATAAATATAATGTTTTCAACACCCATCTAGCTTATATTAACCATCTAGACTTCAAAACGAGTAGTGGTTTTGCTAAAATGAAAACTACCTAAAAGTGTCTAAAATCGACTGGAAATCACGAAATAAGCATTTTCAAGATTTGTTGCTTTTTCATGGTTATTTGCCAAATTTTGTGAGTTTGTGTTTTCTGAAAACGCTTGTGACTTCGATGAACGCTTTGATAAATATAATGTTTTCAAACCCATCTAGCTTATATTAACCATCCAGACTTCAAAACGAGTAGTGGTTTTGCTAAAATGAAAACTACCTAAAAGTGTCTAAAATCGACTGGAAATCACGAAATAAGCATTTTCAAGATTTGTTGCTTTTTCATGGTTATTTGCCAAATTTTGTGAGTTTGTGTTTTCTGAAAACGCTTGTGACTTCGATGAACGCTTTGATAAAAATAATGTTTTCAACACCCATCTAGCTTATATTAACCATCCAGACTTCAAAACGAGTAGTGGTTTTGCTAAAATGAAAACTACCTAAAAGTGTCTAAAATCGACTGGAAATCACGAAATAAGCATTTTCAAGATTTGTTGCTTTTTCATGGTTATTTGCCAAATTTTGTGAGTTTGTGTTTTCTGAAAACGCTTGTGACTTCGATGAACGCTTTGATAAATATAATGTTTTCAACACCCATCTAGCTTATATTAACCATCCAGACTTCAAAACGAGTAGTGGTTTTGCTAAAATGAAAACTACCTAAAAGTGTCTAAAATCGACTGGAAATCACGAAATAAGCATTTTCAAGATTTGTTGCTTTTTCATGGTTGTTTGCCAAATTTTGTGAGTTTGTGTTTTCTGAAAACGGTTGTGACTTCGATGAACGCTTTGATAAATATAATGTTTTCAACACCCATCTAGCTTATATTAACCATCCAGACTTCAAAACGAGTAGTGGTTTTGTTAAAATGAAAACTACCTAAAAGTGTCTAAAATCGACTGGAAATCACGAAATAAGCATTTTCAAGATTTGTTGCTTTTTCAGGGTTATTTGCCAAATTTTATGAGTTTGTGTTTTCTGAAAACGGTTGTGACTTCGATGAACGCTTTGATAAAAATAATGTTTTCAACACCCATCTAGCTTATATTAACCATCCAGACTTCAAAACGAGTAGTGGTTTTGCTAAAATGAAAACTACCTAAAAGTGTCTAAAATCGACTGGAAATCACGAAATAAGCATTTTCAAATTTTGTTGCTTTTTCATGGTTATTTGCCAAATTTTGTGAGTTTGTGTTTTCTGAAAACGCTTGTGACTTCGATGAACGCTTTGATAAATATAATGTTTTCAACACCCATCTAGCTTATATTAACCATCTAGACTTCAAAAGGAGTAGTGGTTTTGCTAAAATGAAAACTACCTAAAAGTGTCTAAAATCGACTGGAAATCACGAAATAAGCATTTTCAAGATTTGTTGCTTTTTCATGGTTATTTGCCAAATTTTGTGAGTTTGTGTTTTCTGAAAACGCTTGTGACTTCGATGAACGCTTTGATAAATATAATGTTTTCAACACCCATCTAGCTTATATTAACCATCTAGACTTCAAAACGAGTAGTGGTTTTGCTAAAATGAAAACTACCTAAAAGTGTCTAAAATCGACTGGAAATCACGAAATAAGCATTTTCAATATTTGTTGCTTTTTCATGGTTATTTGCCAAATTTTGTGAGGTTGTGTTTTCTGAAAACGCTTGTGACTTCGATGAACGCTTTGATAAATATGTTTTCAAACCCATCTAGCTTATATTAACCATCCAGACTTCAAAACGAGTAGTGGTTTTGCTAAAATGAAAACTACCTAAAAGTGTCTAAAATCGACTGGAAATCACGAAATAAGCATTTTCAAATTTTGTTGCTTTTTCATGGTTATTTGCCAAATTTTGTGAGTTTGTGTTTTCTGAAAACGGTTGTGACTTCGATGAACGCTTTGATAAAAATAATGTTTTCAACACCCATCTAGCTTATATTAACCATCTAGACTTCAAAACGAGTAGTGGTTTTGCTAAAATGAAAACTACCTAAAAGTGTCTAAAATCGACTGGAAATCACGAAATAAGCATTTTCAAATTTTGTTGCTTTTTCATGGTTATTTGCCAAATTTTGTGAGTTTGTGTTTTCTGAAAACGCTTGTGACTTCGATGAACGCTTTGATAAATATAATGTTTTCAACACCCATCTAGCTTATATTAACCATCTAGACTTCAAAAGGAGTAGTGGTTTTGCTAAAATGAAAACTACCTAAAAGTGTCTAAAATCGACTGGAAATCACGAAATAAGCATTTTCAAGATTTGTTGCTTTTTCATGGTTATTTGCCAAATTTTGTGAGTTTGTGTTTTCTGAAAACGCTTGTGACTTCGATGAACGCTTTGATAAATATAATGTTTTCAACACCCATCTAGCTTATATTAACCATCTAGACTTCAAAACGAGTAGTGGTTTTGCTAAAATGAAAACTACCTAAAAGTGTCTAAAATCGACTGGAAATCACGAAATAAGCATTTTCAATATTTGTTGCTTTTTTATGGTTATTTGCCAAATTTTGTGAGGTTGTGTTTTCTGAAAACGCTTGTGACTTCGATGAACGCTTTGATAAATATAATGTTTTCAAACCCATCTAGCTTATATTAACCATCCAGACTTCAAAACGAGTAGTGGTTTTGCTAAAATGAAAACTACCTAAAAGTGTCTAAAATCGACTGGAAATCACGAAATAAGCATTTTCAAGATTTGTTGCTTTTTCATGGTTATTTGACAAATTTTGTGAGTTTGTATTTTCTGAAAACGCTTGTGACTTCGATGAACGCTTTGATAAATATAATGTTTTCAACACCCATCTATCTTATATTAACCATCCAGACTTCAAAACGAGTAGTGGTTTTGCTAAAATGAAAACTACCTAAAAGTGTCTAAAATCGACTGGAAATCACGAAATAAGCATTTTCAAGATTTGTTGCTTTTTCATGGTTGTTTGCCAAATTTTGTGAGTTTGTGTTTTCTGAAAACGGTTGTGACTTCGATGAACGCTTTGATAAATATAATGTTTTCAACACCCATCTAGCTTATATTAACCATCTAGACTTCAAAACGAGTAGTGGTTTTGCTAAAATGAAAACTACCTAAAAGTGTCTAAAATCGACTGGAAATCACGAAATAAGCATTTTCAAGATTTGTTGCTTTTTCATGGTTATTTGCCAAATTTTGTGAGTTTGTGTTTTCTGAAAACGCTTGTGACTTCGATGAACGCTTTGATAAATATAATGTTTTCAACACCCATCTAGCTTATATTAACCATCTAGACTTCAAAACGAGTAGTGGTTTTGCTAAAATGAAAACTACCTAAAAGTGTCTAAAATCGACTGGAAATCACGAAATAAGCATTTTCAAGATTTGTTGCTTTTTCATGGTTATTTGCCAAATTTTATGAGTTTGTGTTTTCTGAAAACGGTTGTGACTTCGATGAACGCTTTGATAAAAATAATGTTTTCAACACCCATCTAGCTTATATTAACCATCCAGACTTCAAAACGAGTAGTTGTTTTGCTAAAATGAAAACTACCTAAAAGTGTCTAAAATCGACTGGAAATCACGAAATAAGCATTTTCAAATTTTGTTGCTTTTTCATGGTTATTTGCCAAATTTTGTGAGTTTGTGTTTTCTGAAAACGCTTGTGACTTCGATGAACGCTTTGATAAATATAATGTTTTCAACACCCATCTAGCTTATATTAACCATCTAGACTTCAAAAGGAGTAGTGGTTTTGCTAAAATGAAAACTACCTAAAAGTGTCTAAAATCGACTGGAAATCACGAAATAAGCATTTTCAAGATTTGTTGCTTTTTCATGGTTATTTGCCAAATTTTGTGAGTTTGTGTTTTCTGAAAACGCTTGTGACTTCGATGAACGCTTTGATAAATATAATGTTTTCAAACCCATCTAGCTTATATTAACCATCCAGACTTCAAAACGAGTAGTGGTTTTGCTAAAATGAAAACTACCTAAAAGTGTCTAAAATCGATTGGAAATCACGAAATAAGCATTTTCAAGATTTGTTGCTTTTTCATGGTTATTTGCCAAATTTTGTGAGTTTGTGTTTTCTGAAAACGCTTGTGACTTCGATGAACGCTTTGATAAAAATAATGTTTTCAACACCCATCTAGCTTATATTAACCATCCAGACTTCAAAACGAGTAGTGGTTTTGCTAAAATGAAAACTACCTAAAAGTGTCTAAAATCGACTGGAAATCACGAAATAAGCATTTTCAAGATTTGTTGCTTTTTCATGGTTATTTGCCAAATTTTGTGAGTTTGTGTTTTCTGAAAACGCTTGTGACTTCGATGAACGCTTTGATAAATATAATGTTTTCAACACCCATCTAGCTTATATTAACCATCCAGACTTCAAAACGAGTAGTGGTTTTGCTAAAATGAAAACTACCTAAAAGTGTCTAAAATCGACTGGAAATCACGAAATAAGCATTTTCAAGATTTGTTGCTTTTTCATGGTTGTTTGCCAAATTTTGTGAGTTTGTGTTTTCTGAAAACGGTTGTGACTTCGATGAACGCTTTGATAAAAATAATGTTTTCAACACCCATCTAGCTTATATTAACCATCCAGACTTCAAAACGAGTAGTGGTTTTGCTAAAATGAAAACTACCTAAAAGTGTCTAAAATCGACTGGAAATCACGAAATAAGCATTTTCAAATTTTGTTGCTTTTTCATGGTTATTTGCCAAATTTTGTGAGTTTGTGTTTTCTGAAAACGCTTGTGACTTCGATGAACGCTTTGATAAATATAATGTTTTCAACACCCATCTAGCTTATATTAACCATCTAGACTTCAAAAGGAGTAGTGGTTTTGCTAAAATGAAAACTACCTAAAAGTGTCTAAAATCGACTGGAAATCACGAAATAAGCATTTTCAAGATTTGTTGCTTTTTCATGGTTATTTGCCAAATTTTGTGAGTTTGTGTTTTCTGAAAACGCTTGTGACTTCGATGAACGCTTTGATAAATATAATGTTTTCAAACCCATCTAGCTTATATTAACCATCCAGACTTCAAAACGAGTAGTGGTTTTGCTAAAATGAAAACTACCTAAAAGTGTCTAAAATCGATTGGAAATCACGAAATAAGCATTTTCAAGATTTGTTGCTTTTTCATGGTTATTTGCCAAATTTTGTGAGTTTGTGTTTTCTGAAAACGCTTGTGACTTCGATGAACGCTTTGATAAAAATAATGTTTTCAACACCCATCTAGCTTATATTAACCATCCAGACTTCAAAACGAGTAGTGGTTTTGCTAAAATGAAAACTACCTAAAAGTGTCTAAAATCGACTGGAAATCACGAAATAAGCATTTTCAAGATTTGTTGCTTTTTCATGGTTATTTGCCAAATTTTGTGAGTTTGTGTTTTCTGAAAACGCTTGTGACTTCGATGAACGCTTTGATAAATATAATGTTTTCAACACCCATCTAGCTTATATTAACCATCCAGACTTCAAAACGAGTAGTGGTTTTGCTAAAATGAAAACTACCTAAAAGTGTCTAAAATCGACTGGAAATCACGAAATAAGCATTTTCAAGATTTGTTGCTTTTTCATGGTTGTTTGCCAAATTTTGTGAGTTTGTGTTTTCTGAAAACGGTTGTGACTTCGATGAACGCTTTGATAAATATAATATTTTCAACACCCATCTAGCTTATATTAACCATCCAGACTTCAAAACGAGTAGTGGTTTTGTTAAAATGAAAACTACCTAAAAGTGTCTAAAATCGACTGGAAATCACGAAATAAGCATTTTCAAGATTTGTTGCTTTTTCAGGGTTATTTGCCAAATTTTATGAGTTTGTGTTTTCTGAAAACGGTTGTGACTTCGATGAACGCTTTGATAAAAATAATGTTTTCAACACCCATCTAGCTTATATTAACCATCCAGACTTCAAAACGAGTAGTGGTTTTGCTAAAATGAAAACTACCTAAAAGTGTCTAAAATCGACTGGAAATCACGAAATAAGCATTTTCAAATTTTGTTGCTTTTTCATGGTTATTTGCCAAATTTTGTGAGTTTGTGTTTTCTGAAAACGCTTGTGACTTCGATGAACGCTTTGATAAATATAATGTTTTCAACACCCATCTAGCTTATATTAACCATCTAGACTTCAAAACGAGTAGTGGTTTTGCTAAAATGAAAACTACCTAAAAGTGTCTAAAATCGACTGGAAATCACGAAATAAGCATTTTCAAGATTTGTTGCTTTTTCATGGTTATTTGCCAAATTTTGTGAGTTTGTGTTTTCTGAAAACGCTTGTGACTTCGATGAACGCTTTGATAAATATAATGTTTTCAACACCCATCTAGCTTATATTAACCATCTAGACTTCAAAACGAGTAGTGGTTTTGCTAAAATGAAAACTACCTAAAAGTGTCTAAAATCGACTGGAAATCACGAAATAAGCATTTTCAATATTTGTTGCTTTTTCATGGTTATTTGCCAAATTTTGTGAGGTTGTGTTTTCTGAAAACGCTTGTGACTTCGATGAACGCTTTGATAAATATAATGTTTTCAAACCCATCTAGCTTATATTAACCATCCAGACTTCAAAACGAGTAGTGGTTTTGCTAAAATGAAAACTACCTAAAAGTGTCTAAAATCGACTGGAAATCACGAAATAAGCATTTTCAAGATTTGTTGCTTTTTCATGGTTATTTGACAAATTTTGTGAGTTTGTATTTTCTGAAAACGCTTGTGACTTCGATGAACGCTTTGATAAATATAATGTTTTCAACACCCATCTAGCTTATATTAACCATCCAGACTTCAAAACGAGTAGTGGTTTTGCTAAAATGAAAACTACCTAAAAGTGTCGAAAATCGACTGGAAATCACGAAATAAGCATTTTCAAGATTTGTTGCTTTTTCATGGTTGTTTGCCAAATTTTGTGAGTTTGTGTTTTCTGAAAACGGTTGTGACTTCGATGAACGCTTTGATAAATATAATGTTTTCAACACCCATCTAGCTTATATTAACCATCTAGACTTCAAAACGAGTAGTGGTTTTGCTAAAATGAAAACTACCTAAAAGTGTCTAAAATCGACTGGAAATCACGAAATAAGCATTTTCAAGATTTGTTGCTTTTTCATGGTTATTTGCCAAATTTTGTGAGTTTGTGTTTTCTGAAAACGCTTGTGACTTCGATGAACGCTTTGATAAATATAATGTTTTCAACACCCATCTAGCTTATATTAACCATCTAGACTTCAAAACGAGTAGTGGTTTTGCTAAAATGAAAACTACCTAAAAGTGTCTAAAATCGACTGGAAATCACGAAATAAGCATTTTGAAGATTTGTTGCTTTTTCATGGTTATTTGCCAAATTTTATGAGTTTGTGTTTTCTGAAAACGGTTGTGACTTCGATGAACGCTTTGATAAAAATAATGTTTTCAACACCCATCTAGCTTATATTAACCATCCAGACTTCAAAACGAGTAGTGGTTTTGCTAAAATGAAAACTACCTAAAAGTGTCTAAAATCGACTGGAAATCACGAAATAAGCATTTTCAAATTTTGTTGCTTTTTCATGGTTATTTGCCAAATTTTGTGAGTTTGTGTTTTCTGAAAACGCTTGTGACTTCGATGAACGCTTTGATAAATATAATGTTTTCAACACCCATCTAGCTTATATTAACCATCTAGACTTCAAAAGGAGTAGTGGTTTTGCTAAAATGAAAACTACCTAAAAGTGTCTAAAATCGACTGGAAATCACGAAATAAGCATTTTCAAGATTTGTTGCTTTTTCATGGTTATTTGCCAAATTTTGTGAGTTTGTGTTTTCTGAAAACGCTTGTGACTTCGATGAACGCTTTGATAAATATAATGTTTTCAAACCCATCTAGCTTATATTAACCATCCAGACTTCAAAACGAGTAGTGGTTTTGCTAAAATGAAAACTACCTAAAAGTGTCTAAAATCGACTGGAAATCACGAAATAAGCATTTTCAAGATTTGTTGCTTTTTCATGGTTATTTGCCAAATTTTGTGAGTTTGTGTTTTCTGAAAACGCTTGTGACTTCGATGAACGCTTTGATAAAAATAATGTTTTCAACACCCATCTAGCTTATATTAACCATCCAGACTTCAAAACGAGTAGTGGTTTTGCTAAAATGAAAACTACCTAAAAGTGTCTAAAATCGACTGGAAATCACGAAATAAGCATTTTCAAGATTTGTTGCTTTTTCATGGTTGTTTGCCAAATTTTGTGAGTTTGTGTTTTCTGAAAACGGTTGTGACTTCGATGAACGCTTTGATAAATATAATGTTTTCAACACCCATCTAGCTTATATTAACCATCCAGACTTCAAAACGAGTAGTGGTTTTGCTAAAATGAAAACTACCTAAAAGTGTCTAAAATCGACTGGAAATCACGAAATAAGCATTTTCAAGATTTGTTGCTTTTTCATGGTTGTTTGCCAAATTTTGTGAGTTTGTGTTTTCTGAAAACGGTTGTGACTTCGATGAACGCTTTGATAAATATAATGTTTTCAACACCCATCTAGCTTATATTAACCATCCAGACTTCAAAACGAGTAGTGGTTTTGTTAAAATGAAAACTACCTAAAAGTGTCTAAAATCGACTGGAAATCACGAAATAAGCATTTTCAAGATTTGTTGCTTTTTCATGGTTATTTGCCAAATTTTGTGAGTTTGTGTTTTCTGAAAACGGTTGTGACTTCGATGAACGCTTTGATAAAAATAATGTTTTCAACACCCATCTAGCTTATATTAACCATCCAGACTTCAAAACGAGTAGTGGTTTTGCTAAAATGAAAACTACCTAAAAGTGTCTAAAATCGACTGGAAATCACGAAATAAGCATTTTCAAATTTTGTTGCTTTTTCATGGTTATTTGCCAAATTTTGTGAGTTTGTGTTTTCTGAAAACGCTTGTGACTTCGATGAACGCTTTGATAAATATAATGTTTTCAACACCCATCTAGCTTATATTAACTATCTAGACTTCAAAAGGAGTAGTGGTTTTGCTAAAATGAAAACTACCTAAAAGTGTCTAAAATCGACTGGAAATCACGAAATAAGCATTTTCAAGATTTGTTGCTTTTTCATGGTTATTTGCCAAATTTTGTGAGTTTGTGTTTTCTGAAAACGCTTGTGACTTCGATGAACGCTTTGATAAATATAATGTTTTCAAACCCATCTAGCTTATATTAACCATCCAGACTTCAAAACGAGTAGTGGTTTTGCTAAAATGAAAACTACCTAAAAGTGTCTAAAATCGACTGGAAATCACGAAATAAGCATTTTCAAGATTTGTTGCTTTTTCATGGTTATTTGCCAAATTTTGTGAGTTTGTGTTTTCTGAAAACGCTTGTGACTTCGATGAACGCTTTGATAAAAATAATGTTTTCAACACCCATCTAGCTTATATTAACCATCCAGACTTCAAAACGAGTAGTGGTTTTGCTAAAATGAAAACTACCTAAAAGTGTCTAAAATCGACTGGAAATCACGAAATAAGCATTTTCAAGATTTGTTGCTTTTTCATGGTTATTTGCCAAATTTTGTGAGTTTGTGTTTTCTGAAAACGCTTGTGACTTCGATGAACGCTTTGATAAATATAATGTTTTCAACACCCATCTAGCTTATATTAACCATCCAGACTTCAAAACGAGTAGTGGTTTTGTTAAAATGAAAACTACCTAAAAGTGTCTAAAATCGACTGGAAATCACGAAATAAGCATTTTCAAGATTTGTTGCTTTTTCATGGTTATTTGCCAAATTTTGTGAGTTTGTGTTTTCTGAAAACGGTTGTGACTTCGATGAACGCTTTGATAAATATAATGTTTTCAACACCCATCTAGCTTATATTAACCATCCAGACTTCAAAACGAGTAGTGGTTTTGCTAAAATGAAAACTACCTAAAAGTGTCTAAAATCGACTGGAAATCACGAAATAAGCATTTTCAAGATTTGTTGCTTTTTCATGGTTATTTGCCAAATTTTGTGAGTTTGTGTTTTCTGAAAACGCTTGTGACTTCGATGAACGCTTTGATAAATATAATGTTTTCAAACCCATCTAGCTTATATTAACCATCCAGACTTCAAAACGAGTAGTGGTTTTGCTAAAATGAAAACTACCTAAAAGTGTCTAAAATCGACTGGAAATCACGAAATAAGCATTTTCAAGATTTGTTGCTTTTTCATGGTTATTTGCCAAATTTTGTGAGTTTGTGTTTTCTGAAAACGCTTGTGACTTCGATGAACGCTTTGATAAAAATAATGTTTTCAACACCCATCTAGCTTATATTAACCATCCAGACTTCAAAACGAGTAGTGGTTTTGCTAAAATGAAAACTACCTAAAAGTGTCTAAAATCGACTGGAAATCACGAAATAAGCATTTTCAAGATTTGTTGCTTTTTCATGGTTATTTGCCAAATTTTGTGAGTTTGTGTTTTCTGAAAACGCTTGTGACTTCGATGAACGCTTTGATAAATATAATGTTTTCAACACCCATCTAGCTTATATTAACCATCCAGACTTCAAAACGAGTAGTGGTTTTGCTAAAATGAAAACTACCTAAAAGTGTCTAAAATCGACTGGAAATCACGAAATAAGCATTTTCAAGATTTGTTGCTTTTTCATGGTTGTTTGCCAAATTTTGTGAGTTTGTGTTTTCTGAAAACGGTTGTGACTTCGATGAACGCTTTGATAAATATAATGTTTTCAACACCCATCTAGCTTATATTAACCATCCAGACTTCAAAACGAGTAGTGGTTTTGTTAAAATGAAAACTACCTAAAAGTGTCTAAAATCGACTGGAAATCACGAAATAAGCATTTTCAAGATTTGTTGCTTTTTCATGGTTATTTGCCAAATTTTGTGAGTTTGTGTTTTCTGAAAACGGTTGTGACTTCGATGAACGCTTTGATAAATATAATGTTTTCAACACCCATCTAGCTTATATTAACCATCCAGACTTCAAAACGAGTAGTGGTTTTGCTAAAATGAAAACTACCTAAAAGTGTCTAAAATCGACTGGAAATCACGAAATAAGCATTTTCAAGATTTGTTGCTTTTTCATGGTTATTTGCCAAATTTTATGAGTTTGTGTTTTCTGAAAACGGTTGTGACTTCGATGAACGCTTTGATAAAAATAATGTTTTCAACACCCATCTAGCTTATATTAACCATCCAGACTTCAAAACGAGTAGTGGTTTTGCTAAAATGAAAACTACCTAAAAGTGTCTAAAATCGACTGGAAATCACGAAATAAGCATTTTCAAATTTTGTTGCTTTTTCATGGTTATTTGCCAAATTTTGTGAGTTTGTGTTTTCTGAAAACGCTTGTGACTTCGATGAACGCTTTGATAAATATAATGTTTTCAACACCCATCTAGCTTATATTAACTATCTAGACTTCAAAAGGAGTAGTGGTTTTGCTAAAATGAAAACTACCTAAAAGTGTCTAAAATCGACTGGAAATCACGAAATAAGCATTTTCAAGATTTGTTGCTTTTTCATGGTTATTTGCCAAATTTTGTGAGTTTGTGTTTTCTGAAAACGCTTGTGACTTCGATGAACGCTTTGATAAATATAATGTTTTCAACACCCATCTAGCTTATATTAACCATCCAGACTTCAAAACGAGTAGTGGTTTTGTTAAAATGAAAACTACCTAAAAGTGTCTAAAATCGACTGGAAATCACGAAATAAGCATTTTCAAGATTTGTTGCTTTTTCATGGTTATTTGCCAAATTTTGTGAGTTTGTGTTTTCTGAAAACGGTTGTGACTTCGATGAACGCTTTGATAAATATAATGTTTTCAACACCCATCTAGCTTATATTAACCATCCAGACTTCAAAACGAGTAGTGGTTTTGCTAAAATGAAAACTACCTAAAAGTGTCTAAAATCGACTGGAAATCACGAAATAAGCATTTTCAAGATTTGTTGCTTTTTCATGGTTATTTGCCAAATTTTATGAGTTTGTGTTTTCTGAAAACGGTTGTGACTTCGATGAACGCTTTGATAAAAATAATGTTTTCAACACCCATCTAGCTTATATTAACCATCCAGACTTCAAAACGAGTAGTGGTTTTGCTAAAATGAAAACTACCTAAAAGTGTCTAAAATCGACTGGAAATCACGAAATAAGCATTTTCAAATTTTGTTGCTTTTTCATGGTTATTTGCCAAATTTTGTGAGTTTGTGTTTTCTGAAAACGCTTGTGACTTCGATGAACGCTTTGATAAATATAATGTTTTCAACACCCATCTAGCTTATATTAACCATCTAGACTTCAAAAGGAGTAGTGGTTTTGCTGAAATGAAAACTACCTAAAAGTGTCTAAAATCGACTGGAAATCACGAAATAAGCATTTTCAAGATTTGTTGCTTTTTCATGGTTATTTGCCAAATTTTGTGAGTTTGTGTTTTCTGAAAACGCTTGTGACTTCGATGAACGCTTTGATAAATATAATGTTTTCAAACCCATCTAGCTTATATTAACCATCCAGACTTCAAAACGAGTAGTGGTTTTGCTAAAATGAAAACTACCTAAAAGTGTCTAAAATCGACTGGAAATCACGAAATAAGCATTTTCAAGATTTGTTGCTTTTTCATGGTTATTTGCCAAATTTTGTGAGTTTGTGTTTTCTGAAAACGCTTGTGACTTCGATGAACGCTTTGATAAAAATAATGTTTTCAACACCCATCTAGCTTATATTAACCATCCAGACTTCAAAACGAGTAGTGGTTTTGCTAAAATGAAAACTACCTAAAAGTGTCTAAAATCGACTGGAAATCACGAAATAAGCATTTTCAAGATTTGTTGCTTTTTCATGGTTATTTGCCAAATTTTGTGAGTTTGTGTTTTCTGAAAACGCTTGTGACTTCGATGAACGCTTTGATAAATATAATGTTTTCAACACCCATCTAGCTTATATTAACCATCCAGACTTCAAAACGAGTAGTGGTTTTGCTAAAATGAAAACTACCTAAAAGTGTCTAAAATCGACTGGAAATCACGAAATAAGCATTTTCAAGATTTGTTGCTTTTTCATGGTTGTTTGCCAAATTTTGTGAGTTTGTGTTTTCTGAAAACGGTTGTGACTTCGATGAACGCTTTGATAAATATAATGTTTTCAACACCCATCTAGCTTATATTAACCATCCAGACTTCAAAACGAGTAGTGGTTTTGCTAAAATGAAAACTACCTAAAAGTGTCTAAAATCGACTGGAAATCACGAAATAAGCATTTTCAAGATTTGTTGCTTTTTCATGGTTATTTGCCAAATTTTGTGAGTTTGTGTTTTCTGAAAACGGTTGTGACTTCGATGAACGCTTTGATAAATATAATGTTTTCAACACCCATCTAGCTTATATTAACCATCCAGACTTCAAAACGAGTAGTGGTTTTGCTAAAATGAAAACTACCTAAAAGTGTCTAAAATCGACTGGAAATCACGAAATAAGCATTTTCAAGATTTGTTGCTTTTTCATGGTTGTTTGCCAAATTTTGTGAGTTTGTGTTTTCTGAAAACGGTTGTGACTTCGATGAACGCTTTGATAAATATAATGTTTTCAACACCCATCTAGCTTATATTAACCATCCAGACTTCAAAACGAGTAGTGGTTTTGCTAAAATGAAAACTACCTAAAAGTGTCTAAAATCGACTGGAAATCACGAAATAAGCATTTTCAAGATTTGTTGCTTTTTCATGGTTATTTGCCAAATTTTGTGAGTTTGTGTTTTCTGAAAACGGTTGTGACTTCGATGAACGCTTTGATAAATATAATGTTTTCAACACCCATCTAGCTTATATTAACCATCCAGACTTCAAAACGAGTAGTGGTTTTGCTAAAATGAAAACTACCTAAAAGTGTCTAAAATCGACTGGAAATCACGAAATAAGCATTTTCAAGATTTGTTGCTTTTTCATGGTTGTTTGCCAAATTTTGTGAGTTTGTGTTTTCTGAAAACGGTTGTGACTTCGATGAACGCTTTGATAAATATAATGTTTTCAACACCCATCTAGCTTATATTAACCATCCAGACTTCAAAACGAGTAGTGGTTTTGCTAAAATGAAAACTACCTAAAAGTGTCTAAAATCGACTGGAAATCACGAAATAAGCATTTTCAAATTTTGTTGCTTTTTCATGGTTATTTGCCAAATTTTGTGAGTTTGTGTTTTCTGAAAACGCTTGTGACTTCGATGAACGCTTTGATAAATATAATGTTTTCAACACCCATCTAGCTTATATTAACCATCTAGACTTCAAAACGAGTAGTGGTTTTGCTAAAATGAAAACTACCTAAAAGTGTCTAAAATCGACTGGAAATCACGAAATAAGCATTTTCAAGATTTGTTGCTTTTTCATGGTTATTTGCCAAATTTTGTGAGTTTGTGTTTTCTGAAAACGCTTGTGACTTCGATGAACGCTTTGATAAAAATAATGTTTTCAACACCCATCTAGCTTATATTAACCATCCAGACTTCAAAACGAGTAGTGGTTTTGCTAAAATGAAAACTACCTAAAAGTGTCTAAAATCGACTGGAAATCACGAAATAAGCATTTTCAAGATTTGTTGCTTTTTCATGGTTATTTGCCAAATTTTGTGAGTTTGTGTTTTCTGAAAACGCTTGTGACTTCGATGAACGCTTTGATAAATATAATGTTTTCAACACCCATCTAGCTTATATTAACCATCTAGACTTCAAAAGGAGTAGTGGTTTTGCTAAAATGAAAACTACCTAAAAGTGTCTAAAATCGACTGGAAATCACGAAATAAGCATTTTCAAGATTTGTTGCTTTTTCATGGTTGTTTGCCAAATTTTGTGAGTTTGTGTTTTCTGAAAACGGTTGTGACTTCGATGAACGCTTTGATAAATATAATGTTTTCAACACCCATCTAGCTTATATTAACCATCTAGACTTCAAAACGAGTAGTGGTTTTGCTAAAATGAAAACTACCTAAAAGTGTCTAAAATCGACTGGAAATCACGAAATAAGCATTTTCAAGATTTGTTGCTTTTTCATGGTTATTTGCCAAATTTTGTGAGTTTGTGTTTTCTGAAAACGCTTGTGACTTCGATGAACGCTTTGATAAATATAATGTTTTCAAACCCATCTAGCTTATATTAACCATCCAGACTTCAAAACGAGTAGTGGTTTTGCTAAAATGAAAACTACCTAAAAGTGTCTAAAATCGACTGGAAATCACGAAATAAGCATTTTCAAGATTTGTTGCTTTTTCATGGTTATTTGCCAAATTTTGTGAGTTTGTGTTTTCTGAAAACGCTTGTGACTTCGATGAACGCTTTGATAAAAATAATGTTTTCAACACCCATCTAGCTTATATTAACCATCCAGACTTCAAAACGAGTAGTGGTTTTGCTAAAATGAAAACTACCTAAAAGTGTCTAAAATCGACTGGAAATCACGAAATAAGCATTTTCAAGATTTGTTGCTTTTTCATGGTTATTTGCCAAATTTTGTGAGTTTGTGTTTTCTGAAAACGCTTGTGACTTCGATGAACGCTTTGATAAATATAATGTTTTCAACACCCATCTAGCTTATATTAACCATCCAGACTTCAAAACGAGTAGTGGTTTTGCTAAAATGAAAACTACCTAAAAGTGTCTAAAATCGACTGGAAATCACGAAATAAGCATTTTCAAGATTTGTTGCTTTTTCATGGTTGTTTGCCAAATTTTGTGAGTTTGTGTTTTCTGAAAACGGTTGTGACTTCGATGAACGCTTTGATAAATATAATGTTTTCAACACCCATCTAGCTTATATTAACCATCCAGACTTCAAAACGAGTAGTGGTTTTGCTAAAATGAAAACTACCTAAAAGTGTCTAAAATCGACTGGAAATCACGAAATAAGCATTTTCAAGATTTGTTGCTTTTTCATGGTTATTTGCCAAATTTTGTGAGTTTGTGTTTTCTGAAAACGGTTGTGACTTCGATGAACGCTTTGATAAATATAATGTTTTCAACACCCATCTAGCTTATATTAACCATCCAGACTTCAAAACGAGTAGTGGTTTTGCTAAAATGAAAACTACCTAAAAGTGTCTAAAATCGACTGGAAATCACGAAATAAGCATTTTCAAGATTTGTTGCTTTTTCATGGTTGTTTGCCAAATTTTGTGAGTTTGTGTTTTCTGAAAACGGTTGTGACTTCGATGAACGCATTGATAAATATAATGTTTTCAACACCCATCTAGCTTATATTAACCATCCAGACTTCAAAACGAGTAGTGGTTTTGCTAAAATGAAAACTACCTAAAAGTGTCTAAAATCGACTGGAAATCACGAAATAAGCATTTTCAAATTTTGTTGCTTTTTCATGGTTATTTGCCAAATTTTGTGAGTTTGTGTTTTCTGAAAACGCTTGTGACTTCGATGAACGCTTTGATAAATATAATGTTTTCAACACCCATCTAGCTTATATTAACCATCTAGACTTCAAAACGAGTAGTGGTTTTGCTAAAATGAAAACTACCTAAAAGTGTCTAAAATCGACTGGAAATCACGAAATAAGCATTTTCAAGATTTGTTGCTTTTTCATGGTTATTTGCCAAATTTTATGAGTTTGTGTTTTCTGAAAACGGTTGTGACTTCGATGAACGCTTTGATAAAAATAATGTTTTCAACACCCATCTAGCTTATATTAACCATCCAGACTTCAAAACGAGTAGTGGTTTTGCTAAAATGAAAACTACCTAAAAGAGTCTAAAATCGACTGGAAATCACGAAATAAGCATTTTCAAATTTTGTTGCTTTTTCATGGTTATTTGACAAATTTTGTGAGTTTGTGTTTTCTGAAAACGCTTGTGACTTCGATGAACGCTTTGATAAATATAATGTTTTCAACACCCATCTAGCTTATATTAACCATCCAGACTTCAAAACGAGTAGTGGTTTTGCTAAAATGAAAACTACCTAAAAGTGTCTAAAATCGACTGGAAATCACGAAATAAGCATTTTCAAGATTTGTTGCTTTTTCATGGTTGTTTGCCAAATTTTGTGAGTTTGTGTTTTCTGAAAACGGTTGTGACTTCGATGAACGCTTTGATAAATATAATGTTTTCAACACCCATCTAGCTTATATTAACCATCTAGACTTCAAAACGAGTAGTGGTTTTGCTAAAATGAAAACTACCTAAAAGTGTCTAAAATCGACTGGAAATCACGAAATAAGCATTTTCAAGATTTGTTGCTTTTTCATGGTTATTTGCCAAATTTTGTGAGTTTGTGTTTTCTGAAAACGCTTGTGACTTCGATGAACGCTTTGATAAAAATAATGTTTTCAACACCCATCTAGCTTATATTAACCATCCAGACTTCAAAACGAGTAGTGGTTTTGCTAAAATGAAAACTACCTAAAAGTGTCTAAAATCGACTGGAAATCACGAAATAAGCATTTTCAAGATTTGTTGCTTTTTCATGGTTATTTGCCAAATTTTGTGAGTTTGTGTTTTCTGAAAACGCTTGTGACTTCGATGAACGCTTTGATAAATATAATGTTTTCAACACCCATCTAGCTTATATTAACCATCCAGACTTCAAAACGAGTAGTGGTTTTGCTAAAATGAAAACTACCTAAAAGTGTCTAAAATCGACTGGAAATCACGAAATAAGCATTTTCAAGATTTGTTGCTTTTTCATGGTTGTTTGCCAAATTTTGTGAGTTTGTGTTTTCTGAAAACGGTTGTGACTTCGATGAACGCTTTGATAAATATAATGTTTTCAACACCCATCTAGCTTATATTAACCATCCAGACTTCAAAACGAGTAGTGGTTTTGCTAAAATGAAAACTACCTAAAAGTGTCTAAAATCGACTGGAAATCACGAAATAAGCATTTTCAAGATTTGTTGCTTTTTCATGGTTATTTGCCAAATTTTGTGAGTTTGTGTTTTCTGAAAACGCTTGTGACTTCGATGAACGCTTTGATAAATATAATGTTTTCAACACCCATCTAGCTTATATTAACCATCCAGACTTCAAAACGAGTAGTGGTTTTGCTAAAATGAAAACTACCTAAAAGTGTCTAAAATCGACTGGAAATCACGAAATAAGCATTTTCAAGATTTGTTGCTTTTTCATGGTTACTTGCCAAACTTTGTGAGTTTGTGTTTTCTGAAAACGGTTGTGACTTCGATGAACGCTTTGATAAATATAATGTTTTCAACACCCATCTAGCTTATATTAACCATCCAGACTTCAAAACGAGTAGTGGTTTTGCTAAAATGAAAACTACCTAAAAGTGTCTAAAATCGACTGGAAATCACGAAATAAGCATTTTCAAGATTTGTTGCTTTTTCATGGTTGTTTGCCAAATTTTGTGAGTTTGTGTTTTCTGAAAACGGTTGTGACTTCGATGAACGCTTTGATAAATATAATGTTTTCAACACCCATCTAGCTTATATTAACCATCCAGACTTCAAAACGAGTAGTGGTTTTGCTAAAATGAAAACTACCTAAAAGTGTCTAAAATCGACTGGAAATCACGAAATAAGCATTTTCAAATTTTGTTGCTTTTTCATGGTTATTTGCCAAATTTTGTTAGTTTGTGTTTTCTGAAAACGCTTGTGACTTCGATGAACGCTTTGATAAATATAATGTTTTCAACACCCATCTAGCTTATATTAACCATCTAGACTTCAAAACGAGTAGTGGTTTTGCTAAAATGAAAACTACCTAAAAGTGTCTAAAATCGACTGGAAATCACGAAATAAGCATTTTCAAGATTTGTTGCTTTTTCATGGTTATTTGCCAAATTTTATGAGTTTGTGTTTTCTGAAAACGGTTGTGACTTCGATGAACGCTTTGATAAAAATAATGTTTTCAACACCCATCTAGCTTATATTAACCATCCAGACTTCAAAACGAGTAGTGGTTTTGCTAAAATGAAAACTACCTAAAAGTGTCTAAAATCGACTGGAAATCACGAAATAAGCATTTTCAAATTTTGTTGCTTTTTCATGGTTATTTGACAAATTTTGTGAGTTTGTGTTTTCTGAAAACGCTTGTGACTTCGATGAACGCTTTGATAAATATAATGTTTTCAACACCCATCTAGCTTATATTAACCATCTAGACTTCAAAACGAGTAGTGGTTTTGCTAAAATGAAAACTACCTAAAAGTGTCTAAAATCGACTGGAAATCACGAAATAAGCATTTTCAAGATTTGTTGCTTTTTCATGGTTATTTGCCAAATTTTATGAGTTTGTGTTTTCTGAAAACGGTTGTGACTTCGATGAACGCTTTGATAAAAATAATGTTTTCAACACCCATCTAGCTTATATTAACCATCCAGACTTCAAAACGAGTAGTGGTTTTGCTAAAATGAAAACTACCTAAAAGAGTCTAAAATCGACTGGAAATCACGAAATAAGCATTTTCAAATTTTGTTGCTTTTTCATGGTTATTTGACAAATTTTGTGAGTTTGTGTTTTCTGAAAACGCTTGTGACTTCGATGAACGCTTTGATAAATATAATGTTTTCAACACCCATCTAGCTTATATTAACCATCCAGACTTCAAAACGAGTAGTGGTTTTGCTAAAATGAAAACTACCTAAAAGTGTCTAAAATCGACTGGAAATCACGAAATAAGCATTTTCAAGATTTGTTGCTTTTTCATGGTTGTTTGCCAAATTTTGTGAGTTTGTGTTTTCTGAAAACGGTTGTGACTTCGATGAACGCTTTGATAAATATAATGTTTTCAACACCCATCTAGCTTATATTAACCATCTAGACTTCAAAACGAGTAGTGGTTTTGCTAAAATGAAAACTACCTAAAAGTGTCTAAAATCGACTGGAAATCACGAAATAAGCATTTTCAAGATTTGTTGCTTTTTCATGGTTATTTGCCAAATTTTGTGAGTTTGTGTTTTCTGAAAACGCTTGTGACTTCGATGAACGCTTTGATAAAAATAATGTTTTCAACACCCATCTAGCTTATATTAACCATCCAGACTTCAAAACGAGTAGTGGTTTTGCTAAAATGAAAACTACCTAAAAGTGTCTAAAATCGACTGGAAATCACGAAATAAGCATTTTCAAGATTTGTTGCTTTTTCATGGTTATTTGCCAAATTTTGTGAGTTTGTGTTTTCTGAAAACGCTTGTGACTTCGATGAACGCTTTGATAAATATAATGTTTTCAACACCCATCTAGCTTATATTAACCATCCAGACTTCAAAACGAGTAGTGGTTTTGCTAAAATGAAAACTACCTAAAAGTGTCTAAAATCGACTGGAAATCACGAAATAAGCATTTTCAAGATTTGTTGCTTTTTCATGGTTGTTTGCCAAATTTTGTGAGTTTGTGTTTTCTGAAAACGGTTGTGACTTCGATGAACGCTTTGATAAATATAATGTTTTCAACACCCATCTAGCTTATATTAACCATCCAGACTTCAAAACGAGTAGTGGTTTTGCTAAAATGAAAACTACCTAAAAGTGTCTAAAATCGACTGGAAATCACGAAATAAGCATTTTCAAGATTTGTTGCTTTTTCATGGTTATTTGCCAAATTTTGTGAGTTTGTGTTTTCTGAAAACGCTTGTGACTTCGATGAACGCTTTGATAAATATAATGTTTTCAACACCCATCTAGCTTATATTAACCATCCAGACTTCAAAACGAGTAGTGGTTTTGCTAAAATGAAAACTACCTAAAAGTGTCTAAAATCGACTGGAAATCACGAAATAAGCATTTTCAAGATTTGTTGCTTTTTCATGGTTATTTGCCAAATTTTGTGAGTTTGTGTTTTCTGAAAACGGTTGTGACTTCGATGAACGCTTTGATAAATATAATGTTTTCAACACCCATCTAGCTTATATTAACCATCCAGACTTCAAAACGAGTAGTGGTTTTGCTAAAATGAAAACTACCTAAAAGTGTCTAAAATCGACTGGAAATCACGAAATAAGCATTTTCAAGATTTGTTGCTTTTTCATGGTTATTTGCCAAATTTTATGAGTTTGTGTTTTCTGAAAACGGTTGTGACTTCGATGAACGCTTTGATAAAAATAATGTTTTCAACACCCATCTAGCTTATATTAACCATCCAGACTTCAAAACGAGTAGTGGTTTTGCTAAAATGAAAACTACCTAAAAGTGTCTAAAATCGACTGGAAATCACGAAATAAGCATTTTCAAATTTTGTTGCTTTTTCATGGTTATTTGACAAATTTTGTGAGTTTGTGTTTTCTGAAAACGCTTGTGACTTCGATGAACGCTTTGATAAATATAATGTTTTCAACACCCATCTAGCTTATATTAACCATCCAGACTTCAAAACGAGTAGTGGTTTTGCTAAAATGAAAACTACCTAAAAGTGTCTAAAATCGACTGGAAATCACGAAATAAGCATTTTCAAGATTTGTTGCTTTTTCATGGTTGTTTGCCAAATTTTGTGAGTTTGTGTTTTCTGAAAACGGTTGTGACTTCGATGAACGCTTTGATAAATATAATGTTTTCAACACCCATCTAGCTTATATTAACCATCTAGACTTCAAAACGAGTAGTGGTTTTGCTAAAATGAAAACTACCTAAAAGTGTCTAAAATCGACTGGAAATCACGAAATAAGCATTTTCAAGATTTGTTGCTTTTTCATGGTTATTTGCCAAATTTTGTGAGTTTGTGTTTTCTGAAAACGCTTGTGACTTCGATGAACGCTTTGATAAATATAATGTTTTCAACACCCATCTAGCTTATATTAACCATCCAGACTTCAAAACGAGTAGTGGTTTTGCTAAAATGAAAACTACCTAAAAGTGTCTAAAATCGACTGGAAATCACGAAATAAGCATTTTCAAGATTTGTTGCTTTTTCATGGTTATTTGCCAAATTTTATGAGTTTGTGTTTTCTGAAAACGGTTGTGACTTCGATGAACGCTTTGATAAAAATAATGTTTTCAACACCCATCTAGCTTATATTAACCATCCAGACTTCAAAACGAGTAGTGGTTTTGCTAAAATGAAAACTACCTAAAAGTGTCTAAAATCGACTGGAAATCACGAAATAAGCATTTTCAAGATTTGTTGCTTTTTCATGGTTATTTGCCAAATTTTGTGAGTTTGTGTTTTCTGAAAACGCTTGTGACTTCGATGAACGCTTTGATAAATATAATGTTTTCAACACCCATCTAGCTTATATTAACCATCCAGACTTCAAAACGAGTAGTGGTTTTGCTAAAATGAAAACTACCTAAAAGTGTCTAAAATCGACTGGAAATCACGAAATAAGCATTTTCAAGATTTGTTGCTTTTTCATGTTTATTTGCCAAATTTTGTGAGTTTGTGTTTTCTGAAAACGGTTGTGACTTCGATGAACGCTTTGATAAATATAATGTTTTCAACACCCATCTAGCTTATATTAACCATCTAGAATTCAAAACGAGTAGTGGTTTTGCTAAAATGAAAACTACCTAAAAGTGTCTAAAATCGACTGGAAATCACGAAATAAGCATTTTCAAGATTTGTTGCTTTTTCATGGTTATTTGCCAAATTTTGTGAGTTTGTGTTTTCTGAAAACGCTTGTGACTTCGATGAACGCTTTGATAAATATAATGTTTTCAACACCCATCTAGCTTATATTAACCATCCAGACTTCAAAACGAGTAGTGGTTTTGCTAAAATGAAAACTACCTAAAAGTGTCTAAAATCGACTGGAAATCACGAAATAAGCATTTTCAAGATTTGTTGCTTTTTCATGGTTGTTTGCCAAATTTTGTGAGTTTGTGTTTTCTGAAAACGGTTGTGACTTCGATGAACGCTTTGATAAATATAATGTTTTCAACACCCATCTAGCTTATATTAACCATCCAGACTTCAAAACGAGTAGTGGTTTTGCTAAAATGAAAACTACCTAAAAGTGTCTAAAATCGACTGGAAATCACGAAATAAGCATTTTCAAATTTTGTTGCTTTTTCATGGTTATTTGCCAAATTTTGTGAGTTTGTGTTTTCTGAAAACGGTTGTGACTTCGATGAACGCTTTGATAAATATAATGTTTTCAACACCCATCTAGCTTATATTAACCATCTAGAATTCAAAACGAGTAGTGGTTTTGCTAAAATGAAAACTACCTAAAAGTGTCTAAAATCGACTGGAAATCACGAAATAAGCATTTTCAAGATTTGTTGCTTTTTCATGGTTATTTGCCAAATTTTATGAGTTTGTGTTTTCTGAAAACGGTTGTGACTTCGATGAACGCTTTGATAAAAATAATGTTTTCAACACCCATCTAGCTTATATTAACCATCCAGACTTCAAAACGAGTAGTGGTTTTGCTAAAATGAAAACTACCTAAAAGTGTCTAAAATCGACTGGAAATCACGAAATAAGCATTTTCAAATTTTGTTGCTTTTTCATGGTTATTTGCCAAATTTTGTGAGTTTGTGTTTTCTGAAAACGCTTGTGACTTCGATGAACGCTTTGATAAATATAATGTTTTCAACACCCATCTAGCTCATATTAACCATCTAGACTTCAAAACGAGTAGTGGTTTTGCTAAAATGAAAACTACCTAAAAGTGTCTAAAATCGACTGGAAATCACGAAATAAGCATTTTCAAGATTTGTTGCTTTTTCATGGTTGTTTGCCAAATTTTGTGAGTTTGTGTTTTCTGAAAACGGTTGTGACTTCGATGAACGCTTTGATAAATATAATGTTTTCAACACCCATCTAGCTTATATTAACCATCCAGACTTCAAAACGAGTAGTGGTTTTGCTAAAATGAAAACTACCTAAAAGTGTCTAAAATCGACTGGAAATCACGAAATAAGCATTTTCAAGATTTGTTGCTTTTTCATGGTTATTTGCCAAATTTTGTGAATTTGTGTTTTCTGAAAACGCTTGTGACTTCGATGAACGCTTTGATAAATATAATGTTTTCAACACCCATCTAGCTTATATTAACCATCCAGACTTCAAAACGAGTAGTGGTTTTGCTAAAATGAAAACTACCTAAAAGTGTCTAAAATCGACTGGAAATCACGAAATAAGCATTTTCAAGATTTGTTGCTTTTTCATGGTTATTTGCCAAATTTTGTGAGTTTGTGTTTTCTGAAAACGGTTGTGACTTCGATGAACGCTTTGATAAATATAATGTTTTCAACACCCATCTAGCTTATATTAACCATCCAGACTTCAAAACGAGTAGTGGTTTTGCTAAAATGAAAACTACCTAAAAGTGTCTAAAATCGACTGGAAATCACGAAATAAGCATTTTCAAGATTTGTTGCTTTTTCATGGTTGTTTGCCAAATTTTGTGAGTTTGTGTTTTCTGAAAACGGTTGTGACTTCGATGAACGCTTTGATAAATATAATGTTTTCAACACCCATCTAGCTTATATTAACCATCCAGACTTCAAAACGAGTAGTGGTTTTGCTAAAATGAAAACTACCTAAAAGTGTCTAAAATCGACTGGAAATCACGAAATAAGCATTTTCAAATTTTGTTGCTTTTTCATGGTTATTTGCCAAATTTTGTTAGTTTGTGTTTTCTGAAAACGCTTGTGACTTCGATGAACGCTTTGATAAATATAATGTTTTCAACACCCATCTAGCTTATATTAACCATCTAGACTTCAAAACGAGTAGTGGTTTTGCTAAAATGAAAACTACCTAAAAGTGTCTAAAATCGACTGGAAATCACGAAATAAGCATTTTCAAGATTTGTTGCTTTTTCATGGTTATTTGCCAAATTTTATGAGTTTGTGTTTTCTGAAAACGGTTGTGACTTCGATGAACGCTTTGATAAAAATAATGTTTTCAACACCCATCTAGCTTATATTAACCATCCAGACTTCAAAACGAGTAGTGGTTTTGCTAAAATGAAAACTACCTAAAAGTGTCTAAAATCGACTGGAAATCACGAAATAAGCATTTTCAAATTTTGTTGCTTTTTCATGGTTATTTGACAAATTTTGTGAGTTTGTGTTTTCTGAAAACGCTTGTGACTTCGATGAACGCTTTGATAAATATAATGTTTTCAACACCCATCTAGCTTATATTAACCATCCAGACTTCAAAACGAGTAGTGGTTTTGCTAAAATGAAAACTACCTAAAAGTGTCTAAAATCGACTGGAAATCACGAAATAAGCATTTTCAAGATTTGTTGCTTTTTCATGGTTGTTTGCCAAATTTTGTGAGTTTGTGTTTTCTGAAAACGGTTGTGACTTCGATGAACGCTTTGATAAATATAATGTTTTCAACACCCATCTAGCTTATATTAACCATCTAGACTTCAAAACGAGTAGTGGTTTTGCTAAAATGAAAACTACCTAAAAGTGTCTAAAATCGACTGGAAATCACGAAATAAGCATTTTCAAGATTTGTTGCTTTTTCATGGTTATTTGCCAAATTTTGTGAGTTTGTGTTTTCTGAAAACGCTTGTGACTTCGATGAACGCTTTGATAAATATAATGTTTTCAACACCCATCTAGCTTATATTAACCATCCAGACTTCAAAACGAGTAGTGGTTTTGCTAAAATGAAAACTACCTAAAAGTGTCTAAAATCGACTGGAAATCACGAAATAAGCATTTTCAAGATTTGTTGCTTTTTCATGGTTATTTGCCAAATTTTATGAGTTTGTGTTTTCTGAAAACGGTTGTGACTTCGATGAACGCTTTGATAAAAATAATGTTTTCAACACCCATCTAGCTTATATTAACCATCCAGACTTCAAAACGAGTAGTGGTTTTGCTAAAATGAAAACTACCTAAAAGTGTCTAAAATCGACTGGAAATCACGAAATAAGCATTTTCAAGATTTGTTGCTTTTTCATGGTTATTTGCCAAATTTTGTGAGTTTGTGTTTTCTGAAAACGCTTGTGACTTCGATGAACGCTTTGATAAATATAATGTTTTCAACACCCATCTAGCTTATATTAACCATCCAGACTTCAAAACGAGTAGTGGTTTTGCTAAAATGAAAACTACCTAAAAGTGTCTAAAATCGACTGGAAATCACGAAATAAGCATTTTCAAGATTTGTTGCTTTTTCATGTTTATTTGCCAAATTTTGTGAGTTTGTGTTTTCTGAAAACGGTTGTGACTTCGATGAACGCTTTGATAAATATAATGTTTTCAACACCCATCTAGCTTATATTAACCATCTAGAATTCAAAACGAGTAGTGGTTTTGCTAAAATGAAAACTACCTAAAAGTGTCTAAAATCGACTGGAAATCACGAAATAAGCATTTTCAAGATTTGTTGCTTTTTCATGGTTATTTGCCAAATTTTGTGAGTTTGTGTTTTCTGAAAACGCTTGTGACTTCGATGAACGCTTTGATAAATATAATGTTTTCAACACCCATCTAGCTTATATTAACCATCCAGACTTCAAAACGAGTAGTGGTTTTGCTAAAATGAAAACTACCTAAAAGTGTCTAAAATCGACTGGAAATCACGAAATAAGCATTTTCAAGATTTGTTGCTTTTTCATGGTTGTTTGCCAAATTTTGTGAGTTTGTGTTTTCTGAAAACGGTTGTGACTTCGATGAACGCTTTGATAAATATAATGTTTTCAACACCCATCTAGCTTATATTAACCATCCAGACTTCAAAACGAGTAGTGGTTTTGCTAAAATGAAAACTACCTAAAAGTGTCTAAAATCGACTGGAAATCACGAAATAAGCATTTTCAAATTTTGTTGCTTTTTCATGGTTATTTGCCAAATTTTGTGAGTTTGTGTTTTCTGAAAACGGTTGTGACTTCGATGAACGCTTTGATAAATATAATGTTTTCAACACCCATCTAGCTTATATTAACCATCTAGAATTCAAAACGAGTAGTGGTTTTGCTAAAATGAAAACTACCTAAAAGTGTCTAAAATCGACTGGAAATCACGAAATAAGCATTTTCAAGATTTGTTGCTTTTTCATGGTTATTTGCCAAATTTTATGAGTTTGTGTTTTCTGAAAACGGTTGTGACTTCGATGAACGCTTTGATAAAAATAATGTTTTCAACACCCATCTAGCTTATATTAACCATCCAGACTTCAAAACGAGTAGTGGTTTTGCTAAAATGAAAACTACCTAAAAGTGTCTAAAATCGACTGGAAATCACGAAATAAGCATTTTCAAATTTTGTTGCTTTTTCATGGTTATTTGCCAAATTTTGTGAGTTTGTGTTTTCTGAAAACGCTTGTGACTTCGATGAACGCTTTGATAAATATAATGTTTTCAACACCCATCTAGCTCATATTAACCATCTAGACTTCAAAACGAGTAGTGGTTTTGCTAAAATGAAAACTACCTAAAAGTGTCTAAAATCGACTGGAAATCACGAAATAAGCATTTTCAAGATTTGTTGCTTTTTCATGGTTATTTGCCAAATTTTGTGAGTTTGTGTTTTCTGAAAACGCTTGTGACTTCGATGAACGCTTTGATAAATATAATGTTTTCAACACCCATCTAGCTTATATTAACCATCCAGACTTCAAAACGAGTAGTGGTTTTGCTAAAATGAAAACTACCTAAAAGTGTCTAAAATCGACTGGAAATCACGAAATAAGCATTTTCAAGATTTGTTGCTTTTTCATGGTTATTTGCCAAATTTTGTGAGTTTGTGTTTTCTGAAAACGCTTGTGACTTCGATGAACGCTTTGATAAATATAATGTTTTCAACACCCATCTAGCTTATATTAACCATCTAGACTTCAAAACGAGTAGTGGTTTTGCTAAAATGAAAACTACCTAAAAGTGTCTAAAATCGACTGGAAATCACGAAATAAGCATTTTCAAGATTTGTTGCTTTTACATGGTTATTTGCCAAATTTTGTGAGTTTGTGTTTTCTGAAAACGCTTGTGACTTCGATGAACGCTTTGATAAATATAATGTTTTCAACACCCATCTAGCTTATATCAACCATCCAGACTTCAAAACGAGTAGTGGTTTTGCTAAAATGAAAACTACCTAAAATTGTCTAAAATCGACTGGAAATCACGAAATAAGCATTTTCAAGATTTGTTGCTTTTTCATGGTTATTTGCCAAATTTTGTGAGTTTGTGTTTTCTGAAAACGCTTGTGACTTCGATGAACGCTTTGATAAATATAATGTTTTCAACACCCATCTAGCTTATATTAACCATCCAGACTTCAAAACGAGTAGTGGTTTTGCTAAAATGAAAACTACCTAAAAGTGTCTAAAATCGACTGGAAATCACGAAATAAGCATTTTCAAGATTTGTTGCTTTTTCATGGTTGTTTGCCAAATTTTGTGAGTTTGTGTTTTCTGAAAACGGTTGTGACTTCGATGAACGCTTTGATAAATATAATGTTTTCAACACCCATCTAGCTTATATTAACCATCCAGACTTCAAAAGGAGTAGTGGTTTTGCTAAAATGAAAACTACCTAAAAGTGTCTAAAATCGACTGGAAATCACGAAATAAGCATTTTCAAATTTTGTTGCTTTTTCATGGTTATTTGCCAAATTTTGTGAGTTTGTGTTTTCTGAAAACGGTTGTGACTTCGATGAACGCTTTGATAAATATGTTTTCAACACCCATCTAGCTTATATTAACCATCTAGACTTCAAAACGAGTAGTGGTTTTGCTAAAATGAAAACTACCTAAAAGTGTCTAAAATCGACTGGAAATCACGAAATAAGCATTTTCAAGATTTGTTGCTTTTTCATGGTTATTTGCCAAATTTTGTGAGTTTGTGTTTTCTGAAAACGGTTGTGACTTCGATGAACGCTTTGATAAATATAATGTTTTCAACACCCATCTAGCTTATATTAACCATCTAGACTTCAAAACGAGTAGTGGTTTTGCTAAAATGAAAACTACCTAAAAGTGTCTAAAATCGACTGGAAATCACGAAATAAGCATTTTCAAGATTTGTTGCTTTTTCATGGTTATTTGCCAAATTTTGTGAGTTTGTGTTTTCTGAAAACGCTTGTGACTTCGATGAACGCTTTGATAAATATAATGTTTTCAACACCCATCTAGCTTATATTAACCATCCAGACTTCAAAACGAGTAGTGGTTTTGCTAAAATGAAAACTACCTAAAAGTGTCTAAAATCGACTGGAAATCACGAAATAAGCATTTTCAAGATTTGTTGCTTTTTCATGGTTGTTTGCCAAATTTTGTGAGTTTGTGTTTTCTGAAAACGGTTGTGACTTCGATGAACGCTTTGATAAATATAATGTTTTCAACACCCATCTAGCTTATATTAACCATCCAGACTTCAAAACGAGTAGTGGTTTTGCTAAAATGAAAACTACCTAAAAGTGTCTAAAATCGACTGGAAATCACGAAATAAGCATTTTCAAATTTTGTTGCTTTTTCATGGTTATTTGCCAAATTTTGTGAGTTTGTGTTTTCTGAAAACGGTTGTGACTTCGATGAACGCTTTGATAAATATAATGTTTTCAACACCCATCTAGCTTATATTAACCATCTAGAATTCAAAACGAGTAGTGGTTTTGCTAAAATGAAAACTACCTAAAAGTGTCTAAAATCGACTGGAAATCACGAAATAAGCATTTTCAAGATTTGTTGCTTTTTCATGGTTATTTGCCAAATTTTATGAGTTTGTGTTTTCTGAAAACGGTTGTGACTTCGATGAACGCTTTGATAAAAATAATGTTTTCAACACCCATCTAGCTTATATTAACCATCCAGACTTCAAAACGAGTAGTGGTTTTGCTAAAATGAAAACTACCTAAAAGTGTCTAAAATCGACTGGAAATCACGAAATAAGCATTTTCAAGATTTGTTGCTTTTTCATGGTTATTTGCCAAATTTTGTGAGTTTGTGTTTTCTGAAAACGCTTGTGACTTCGATGAACGCTTTGATAAATATAATGTTTTCAACACCCATCTAGCTTATATTAACCATCCAGACTTCAAAACGAGTAGTGGTTTTGCTAAAATGAAAACTACCTAAAAGTGTCTAAAATCGACTGGAAATCACGAAATAAGCATTTTCAAGATTTGTTGCTTTTTCATGGTTGTTTGCCAAATTTTGTGAGTTTGTGTTTTCTGAAAACGGTTGTGACTTCGATGAACGCTTTGATAAATATAATGTTTTCAACACCCATCTAGCTTATATTAACCATCCAGACTTCAAAACGAGTAGTGGTTTTGCTAAAATGAAAACTACCTAAAAGTGTCTAAAATCGACTGGAAATCACGAAATAAGCATTTTCAAATTTTGTTGCTTTTTCATGGTTATTTGCCAAATTTTGTGAGTTTGTGTTTTCTGAAAACGGTTGTGACTTCGATGAACGCTTTGATAAATATAATGTTTTCAACACCCATCTAGCTTATATTAACCATCTAGAATTCAAAACGAGTAGTGGTTTTGCTAAAATGAAAACTACCTAAAAGTGTCTAAAATCGACTGGAAATCACGAAATAAGCATTTTCAAGATTTGTTGCTTTTTCATGGTTATTTGCCAAATTTTATGAGTTTGTGTTTTCTGAAAACGGTTGTGACTTCGATGAACGCTTTGATAAAAATAATGTTTTCAACACCCATCTAGCTTATATTAACCATCCAGACTTCAAAACGAGTAGTGGTTTTGCTAAAATGAAAACTACCTAAAAGTGTCTAAAATCGACTGGAAATCACGAAATAAGCATTTTCAAATTTTGTTGCTTTTTCATGGTTATTTGCCAAATTTTGTGAGTTTGTGTTTTCTGAAAACGCTTGTGACTTCGATGAACGCTTTGATAAATATAATGTTTTCAACACCCATCTAGCTCATATTAACCATCTAGACTTCAAAACGAGTAGTGGTTTTGCTAAAATGAAAACTACCTAAAAGTGTCTAAAATCGACTGGAAATCACGAAATAAGCATTTTCAAGATTTGTTGCTTTTTCATGGTTATTTGCCAAATTTTGTGAGTTTGTGTTTTCTGAAAACGCTTGTGACTTCGATGAACGCTTTGATAAATATAATGTTTTCAACACCCATCTAGCTTATATTAACCATCCAGACTTCAAAACGAGTAGTGGTTTTGCTAAAATGAAAACTACCTAAAAGTGTCTAAAATCGACTGGAAATCACGAAATAAGCATTTTCAAGATTTGTTGCTTTTTCATGGTTATTTGCCAAATTTTGTGAGTTTGTGTTTTCTGAAAACGCTTGTGACTTCGATGAACGCTTTGATAAATATAATGTTTTCAACACCCATCTAGCTTATATTAACCATCTAGACTTCAAAACGAGTAGTGGTTTTGCTAAAATGAAAACTACCTAAAAGTGTCTAAAATCGACTGGAAATCACGAAATAAGCATTTTCAAGATTTGTTGCTTTTACATGGTTATTTGCCAAATTTTGTGAGTTTGTGTTTTCTGAAAACGCTTGTGACTTCGATGAACGCTTTGATAAATATAATGTTTTCAACACCCATCTAGCTTATATCAACCATCCAGACTTCAAAACGAGTAGTGGTTTTGCTAAAATGAAAACTACCTAAAATTGTCTAAAATCGACTGGAAATCACGAAATAAGCATTTTCAAGATTTGTTGCTTTTTCATGGTTATTTGCCAAATTTTGTGAGTTTGTGTTTTCTGAAAACGCTTGTGACTTCGATGAACGCTTTGATAAATATAATGTTTTCAACACCCATCTAGCTTATATTAACCATCCAGACTTCAAAACGAGTAGTGGTTTTGCTAAAATGAAAACTACCTAAAAGTGTCTAAAATCGACTGGAAATCACGAAATAAGCATTTTCAAGATTTGTTGCTTTTTCATGGTTGTTTGCCAAATTTTGTGAGTTTGTGTTTTCTGAAAACGGTTGTGACTTCGATGAACGCTTTGATAAATATAATGTTTTCAACACCCATCTAGCTTATATTAACCATCCAGACTTCAAAAGGAGTAGTGGTTTTGCTAAAATGAAAACTACCTAAAAGTGTCTAAAATCGACTGGAAATCACGAAATAAGCATTTTCAAATTTTGTTGCTTTTTCATGGTTATTTGCCAAATTTTGTGAGTTTGTGTTTTCTGAAAACGGTTGTGACTTCGATGAACGCTTTGATAAATATGTTTTCAACACCCATCTAGCTTATATTAACCATCTAGACTTCAAAACGAGTAGTGGTTTTGCTAAAATGAAAACTACCTAAAAGTGTCTAAAATCGACTGGAAATCACGAAATAAGCATTTTCAAGATTTGTTGCTTTTTCATGGTTATTTGCCAAATTTTGTGAGTTTGTGTTTTCTGAAAACGGTTGTGACTTCGATGAACGCTTTGATAAATATAATGTTTTCAACACCCATCTAGCTTATATTAACCATCTAGACTTCAAAACGAGTAGTGGTTTTGCTAAAATGAAAACTACCTAAAAGTGTCTAAAATCGACTGGAAATCACGAAATAAGCATTTTCAAGATTTGTTGCTTTTTCATGGTTATTTGCCAAATTTTGTGAGTTTGTGTTTTCTGAAAACGCTTGTGACTTCGATGAACGCTTTGATAAATATAATGTTTTCAACACCCATCTAGCTTATATTAACCATCCAGACTTCAAAACGAGTAGTGGTTTTGCTAAAATGAAAACTACCTAAAAGTGTCTAAAATCGACTGGAAATCACGAAATAAGCATTTTCAAGATTTGTTGCTTTTTCATGGTTGTTTGCCAAATTTTGTGAGTTTGTGTTTTCTGAAAACGGTTGTGACTTCGATGAACGCTTTGATAAATATAATGTTTTCAACACCCATCTAGCTTATATTAACCATCCAGACTTCAAAACGAGTAGTGGTTTTGCTAAAATGAAAACTACCTAAAAGTGTCTAAAATCGACTGGAAATCACGAAATAAGCATTTTCAAATTTTGTTGCTTTTTCATGGTTATTTGCCAAATTTTGTGAGTTTGTGTTTTCTGAAAACGGTTGTGACTTCGATGAACGCTTTGATAAATATAATGTTTTCAACACCCATCTAGCTTATATTAACCATCTAGAATTCAAAACGAGTAGTGGTTTTGCTAAAATGAAAACTACCTAAAAGTGTCTAAAATCGACTGGAAATCACGAAATAAGCATTTTCAAGATTTGTTGCTTTTTCATGGTTATTTGCCAAATTTTATGAGTTTGTGTTTTCTGAAAACGGTTGTGACTTCGATGAACGCTTTGATAAAAATAATGTTTTCAACACCCATCTAGCTTATATTAACCATCCAGACTTCAAAACGAGTAGTGGTTTTGCTAAAATGAAAACTACCTAAAAGTGTCTAAAATCGACTGGAAATCACGAAATAAGCATTTTCAAATTTTGTTGCTTTTTCATGGTTATTTGCCAAATTTTGTGAGTTTGTGTTTTCTGAAAACGCTTGTGACTTCGATGAACGCTTTGATAAATATAATGTTTTCAACACCCATCTAGCTCATATTAACCATCTAGACTTCAAAACGAGTAGTGGTTTTGCTAAAATGAAAACTACCTAAAAGTGTCTAAAATCGACTGGAAATCACGAAATAAGCATTTTCAAGATTTGTTGCTTTTTCATGGTTATTTGCCAAATTTTGTGAGTTTGTGTTTTCTGAAAACGCTTGTGACTTCGATGAACGCTTTGATAAATATAATGTTTTCAACACCCATCTAGCTTATATTAACCATCCAGACTTCAAAACGAGTAGTGGTTTTGCTAAAATGAAAACTACCTAAAAGTGTCTAAAATCGACTGGAAATCACGAAATAAGCATTTTCAAGATTTGTTGCTTTTTCATGGTTATTTGCCAAATTTTGTGAGTTTGTGTTTTCTGAAAACGCTTGTGACTTCGATGAACGCTTTGATAAATATAATGTTTTCAACACCCATCTAGCTTATATTAACCATCTAGACTTCAAAACGAGTAGTGGTTTTGCTAAAATGAAAACTACCTAAAAGTGTCTAAAATCGACTGGAAATCACGAAATAAGCATTTTCAAGATTTGTTGCTTTTACATGGTTATTTGCCAAATTTTGTGAGTTTGTGTTTTCTGAAAACGCTTGTGACTTCGATGAACGCTTTGATAAATATAATGTTTTCAACACCCATCTAGCTTATATCAACCATCCAGACTTCAAAACGAGTAGTGGTTTTGCTAAAATGAAAACTACCTAAAATTGTCTAAAATCGACTGGAAATCACGAAATAAGCATTTTCAAGATTTGTTGCTTTTTCATGGTTATTTGCCAAATTTTGTGAGTTTGTGTTTTCTGAAAACGCTTGTGACTTCGATGAACGCTTTGATAAATATAATGTTTTCAACACCCATCTAGCTTATATTAACCATCCAGACTTCAAAACGAGTAGTGGTTTTGCTAAAATGAAAACTACCTAAAAGTGTCTAAAATCGACTGGAAATCACGAAATAAGCATTTTCAAGATTTGTTGCTTTTTCATGGTTGTTTGCCAAATTTTGTGAGTTTGTGTTTTCTGAAAACGGTTGTGACTTCGATGAACGCTTTGATAAATATAATGTTTTCAACACCCATCTAGCTTATATTAACCATCCAGACTTCAAAAGGAGTAGTGGTTTTGCTAAAATGAAAACTACCTAAAAGTGTCTAAAATCGACTGGAAATCACGAAATAAGCATTTTCAAATTTTGTTGCTTTTTCATGGTTATTTGCCAAATTTTGTGAGTTTGTGTTTTCTGAAAACGGTTGTGACTTCGATGAACGCTTTGATAAATATGTTTTCAACACCCATCTAGCTTATATTAACCATCTAGACTTCAAAACGAGTAGTGGTTTTGCTAAAATGAAAACTACCTAAAAGTGTCTAAAATCGACTGGAAATCACGAAATAAGCATTTTCAAGATTTGTTGCTTTTTCATGGTTATTTGCCAAATTTTGTGAGTTTGTGTTTTCTGAAAACGGTTGTGACTTCGATGAACGCTTTGATAAATATAATGTTTTCAACACCCATCTAGCTTATATTAACCATCTAGACTTCAAAACGAGTAGTGGTTTTGCTAAAATGAAAACTACCTAAAAGTGTCTAAAATCGACTGGAAATCACGAAATAAGCATTTTCAAGATTTGTTGCTTTTTCATGGTTATTTGCCAAATTTTGTGAGTTTGTGTTTTCTGAAAACGCTTGTGACTTCGATGAACGCTTTGATAAATATAATGTTTTCAACACCCATCTAGCTTATATTAACCATCCAGACTTCAAAACGAGTAGTGGTTTTGCTAAAATGAAAACTACCTAAAAGTGTCTAAAATCGACTGGAAATCACGAAATAAGCATTTTCAAATTTTGTTGCTTTTTCATGGTTATTTGCCAAATTTTGTGAGTTTGTGTATTCTGAAAACGGTTGTGACTTCGATGAACGCTTTGATAAATATAATGTTTTCAACACCCATCTAGCTTATATTAACCATCTAGACTTCAAAACGAGTAGTGGTTTTGCTAAAATGAAAACTACCTAAAAGTGTCTAAAATCGATTGGAAATCACGAAATAAGCATTTTCAAGATTTGTTGCTTTTTCATGGTTATTTGCCAAATTTTGTGAGTTTGTGTTTTCTGAAAACGCTTGTGACTTCGATGAACGCTTTGATAAATATAATGTTTTCAACACCCATCTAGCTTATATTAACCATCCAGACTTCAAAACGAGTAGTGGTTTTGCTAAAATGAAAACTACCTAAAAGTGTCTAAAATCGACTGGAAATCACGAAATAAGCATTTTCAAGATTTGTTGCTTTTTCATGGTTATTTGCTAAATTTTGTGAGTTTGTGTTTTCTGAAAACGGTTGTGACTTCGATGAACGCTTTGATAAATATAATGTTTTCAACACCCATCTAGCTTATATTAACCATCCAGACTTCAAAACGAGTAGTGGTTTTGCTAAAATGAAAACTACCTAAAAGTGTCTAAAATCGACTGGAAATCACGAAATAAGCATTTTCAAATTTTGTTGCTTTTTCATGGTTATTTGCCAAATTTTGTGAGTTTGTGTTTTCTGAAAACGGTTGTGACTTCGATGAACGCTTTGATAAATATAATGTTTTCAACACCCATCTAGCTTATATTAACCATCTAGACTTCAAAACGAGTAGTGGTTTTGCTAAAATGAAAACTACCTAAAAGTGTCTAAAATCGACTGGAAATCACGAAATAAGCATTTTCAAGATTTGTTGCTTTTTCATGGTTATTTGCCAAATTTTGTGAGTTTGTGTTTTCTGAAAACGGTTGTGACTTCGATGAACGCTTTGATAAATATAATGTTTTCAACACCCATCTAGCTTATATTAACCATCTAGACTTCAAAACGAGTAGTGGTTTTGCTAAAATGAAAACTACCTAAAAGTGTCTAAAATCGACTGGAAATCACGAAATAAGCATTTTCAATATTTGTTGCTTTTTCATGGTTATTTGCCAAATTTTGTGAGTTTGTGTTTTCTGAAAACGCTTGTGACTTCGATGAACGCTTTGATAAATATAATGTTTTCAAACCCATCTAGCTTATATTAACCATCCAGACTTCAAAACGAGTAGTGGTTTTGCTAAAATGAAAACTACCTAAAAGTGTCTAAAATCGACTGGAAATCACGAAATAAGCATTTTCAAGATTTGTTGCTTTTTCATGGTTGTTTGCCAAATTTTGTGAGTTTGTGTTTTCTGAAAACGCTTGTGACTTCGATGAACGCTTTGATAAATATAATGTTTTCAACACCCATCTAGCTTATATTAACCATCCAGACTTCAAAACGAGTAGTGGTTTTGCTAAAATGAAAACTACCTAAAAGTGTCTAAAATCGACTGGAAATCACGAAATAAGCATTTTCAAGATTTGTTGCTTTTTCATGGTTATTTGACAAATTTTGTGAGTTTGTATTTTCTGAAAACGCTTGTGACTTCGATGAACGCTTTGATAAATATAATGTTTTCAACACCCATCTAGCTTATATTAACCATCCAGACTTCAAAACGAGTAGTGGTTTTGCTAAAATGAAAACTACCTAAAAGTGTCTAAAATCGACTGGAAATCACGAAATAAGCATTTTCAAGATTTGTTGCTTTTTCATGGTTGTTTGCCAAATTTTGTGAGTTTGTGTTTTCTGAAAACGGTTGTGACTTCGATGAACGCTTTGATAAATATAATGTTTTCAACACCCATCTAGCTTATATTAACCATCTAGACTTCAAAACGAGTAGTGGTTTTGCTAAAATGAAAACTACCTAAAAGTGTCTAAAATCGACTGGAAATCACGAAATAAGCATTTTCAAGATTTGTTGCTTTTTCATGGTTATTTGCCAAATTTTGTGAGTTTGTGTTTTCTGAAAACGCTTGTGACTTCGATGAACGCTTTGATAAATATAATGTTTTCAAACCCATCTAGCTTATATTAACCATCCAGACTTCAAAACGAGTAGTGGTTTTGCTAAAATGAAAACTACCTAAAAGTGTCTAAAATCGACTGGAAATCACGAAATAAGCATTTTCAAATTTTGTTGCTTTTTCATGGTTATTTGCCAAATTTTGTGAGTTTGTGTTTTCTGAAAACGCTTGTGACTTCGATGAACGCTTTGATAAATATAATGTTTTCAACACCCATCTAGCTTATATTAACCATCTAGACTTCAAAAGGAGTAGTGGTTTTGCTAAAATGAAAACTACCTAAAAGTGTCTAAAATCGACTGGAATTCACGAAATAAGCATTTTCAAGATTTGTTGCTTTTTCATGGTTATTTGCCAAATTTTGTGAGTTTGTGTTTTCTGAAAACGCTTGTGACTTCGATGAACGCTTTGATAAATATAATGTTTTCAACACCCATCTAGCTTATATTAACCATCTAGACTTCAAAACGAGTAGTGGTTTTGCTAAAATGAAAACTACCTAAAAGTGTCTAAAATCGACTGGAAATCACGAAATAAGCATTTTCAATATTTGTTGCTTTTTCATGGTTATTTGCCAAATTTTGTGAGTTTGTGTTTTCTGAAAACGCTTGTGACTTCGATGAACGCTTTGATAAATATAATGTTTTCAAACCCATCTAGCTTATATTAACCATCCAGACTTCAAAACGAGTAGTGGTTTTGCTAAAATGAAAACTACCTAAAAGTGTCTAAAATCGACTGGAAATCACGAAATAAGCATTTTCAAGATTTGTTGCTTTTTCATGGTTATTTGCCAAATTTTGTGAGTTTGTGTTTTCTGAAAACGCTTGTGACTTCGATGAACGCTTTGATAAATATAATGTTTTCAACACCCATCTAGCTTATATTAACCATCCAGACTTCAAAACGAGTAGTGGTTTTGCTAAAATGAAAACTACCTAAAAGTGTCTAAAATCGACTGGAAATCACGAAATAAGCATTTTCAAGATTTGTTGCTTTTTCATGGTTGTTTGCCAAATTTTGTGAGTTTGTGTTTTCTGAAAACGGTTGTGACTTCGATGAACGCTTTGATAAATATAATGTTTTCAACACCCATCTAGCTTATATTAACCATCCAGACTTCAAAACGAGTAGTGGTTTTGCTAAAATGAAAACTACCTAAAAGTGTCTAAAATCGACTGGAAATCACGAAATAAGCATTTTCAAGATTTGTTGCTTTTTCATGGTTATTTGCCAAATTTTGTGAGTTTGTGTTTTCTGAAAACGGTTGTGACTTCGATGAACGCTTTGATAAATATAATGTTTTCAACACCCATCTAGCTTATATTAACCATCCAGACTTCAAAACGAGTAGTGGTTTTGCTAAAATGAAAACTACCTAAAAGTGTCTAAAATCGACTGGAAATCACGAAATAAGCATTTTCAAGATTTGTTGCTTTTTCATGGTTGTTTGCCAAATTTTGTGAGCTTGTGTTTTCTGAAAACGGTTGTGACTTCGATGAACGCTTTGATAAATATAATGTTTTCAACACCCATCTAGCTTATATTAACCATCCAGACTTCAAAACGAGTAGTGGTTTTGCTAAAATGAAAACTACCTAAAAGTGTCTAAAATCGACTGGAAATCACGAAATAAGCATTTTCAAATTTTGTTGCTTTTTCATGGTTATTTGCCAAATTTTGTGAGTTTGTGTTTTCTGAAAACGGTTGTGACTTCGATGAACGCTTTGATAAATATAATGTTTTCAACACCCATCTAGCTTATATTAACCATCTAGAATTCAAAACGAGTAGTGGTTTTGCTAAAATGAAAACTACCTAAAAGTGTCTAAAATCGACTGGAAATCACGAAATAAGCATTTTCAAGATTTGTTGCTTTTTCATGGTTATTTGCCAAATTTTATGAGTTTGTGTTTTCTGAAAACGGTTGTGACTTCGATGAACGCTTTGATAAAAATAATGTTTTCAACACCCATCTAGCTTATATTAACCATCCAGACTTCAAAACGAGTAGTGGTTTTGCTAAAATGAAAACTACCTAAAAGTGTCTAAAATCGACTGGAAATCACGAAATAAGCATTTTCAAATTTTGTTGCTTTTTCATGGTTATTTGCCAAATTTTGTGAGTTTGTGTTTTCTGAAAACGCTTGTGACTTCGATGAACGCTTTGATAAATATAATGTTTTCAACACCCATCTAGCTTATATTAACCATCTAGACTTCAAAACGAGTAGTGGTTTTGCTAAAATGAAAACTACCTAAAAGTGTCTAAAATCGACTGGAAATCACGAAATAAGCATTTTCAAGATTTGTTGCTTTTACATGGTTATTTGCCAAATTTTGTGAGTTTGTGTTTTCTGAAAACGCTTGTGACTTCGATGAACGCTTTGATAAATATAATGTTTTCAACACCCATCTAGCTTATATCAACCATCCAGACTTCAAAACGAGTAGTGGTTTTGCTAAAATGAAAACTACCTAAAATTGTCTAAAATCGACTGGAAATCACGAAATAAGCATTTTCAAGATTTGTTGCTTTTTCATGGTTATTTGCCAAATTTTGTGAGTTTGTGTTTTCTGAAAACGCTTGTGACTTCGATGAACGCTTTGATAAATATAATGTTTTCAACACCCATCTAGCTTATATTAACCATCCAGACTTCAAAACGAGTAGTGGTTTTGCTAAAATGAAAACTACCTAAAAGTGTCTAAAATCGACTGGAAATCACGAAATAAGCATTTTCAAGATTTGTTGCTTTTTCATGGTTGTTTGCCAAATTTTGTGAGTTTGTGTTTTCTGAAAACGGTTGTGACTTCGATGAACGCTTTGATAAATATAATGTTTTCAACACCCATCTAGCTTATATTAACCATCCAGACTTCAAAAGGAGTAGTGGTTTTGCTAAAATGAAAACTACCTAAAAGTGTCTAAAATCGACTGGAAATCACGAAATAAGCATTTTCAAATTTTGTTGCTTTTTCATGGTTATTTGCCAAATTTTGTGAGTTTGTGTTTTCTGAAAACGGTTGTGACTTCGATGAACGCTTTGATAAATATGTTTTCAACACCCATCTAGCTTATATTAACCATCTAGACTTCAAAACGAGTAGTGGTTTTGCTAAAATGAAAACTACCTAAAAGTGTCTAAAATCGACTGGAAATCACGAAATAAGCATTTTCAAGATTTGTTGCTTTTTCATGGTTATTTGCCAAATTTTGTGAGTTTGTGTTTTCTGAAAACGGTTGTGACTTCGATGAACGCTTTGATAAATATAATGTTTTCAACACCCATCTAGCTTATATTAACCATCTAGACTTCAAAACGAGTAGTGGTTTTGCTAAAATGAAAACTACCTAAAAGTGTCTAAAATCGACTGGAAATCACGAAATAAGCATTTTCAAGATTTGTTGCTTTTTCATGGTTATTTGCCAAATTTTGTGAGTTTGTGTTTTCTGAAAACGCTTGTGACTTCGATGAACGCTTTGATAAATATAATGTTTTCAACACCCATCTAGCTTATATTAACCATCCAGACTTCAAAACGAGTAGTGGTTTTGCTAAAATGAAAACTACCTAAAAGTGTCTAAAATCGACTGGAAATCACGAAATAAGCATTTTCAAATTTTGTTGCTTTTTCATGGTTATTTGCCAAATTTTGTGAGTTTGTGTATTCTGAAAACGGTTGTGACTTCGATGAACGCTTTGATAAATATAATGTTTTCAACACCCATCTAGCTTATATTAACCATCTAGACTTCAAAACGAGTAGTGGTTTTGCTAAAATGAAAACTACCTAAAAGTGTCTAAAATCGACTGGAAATCACGAAATAAGCATTTTCAAGATTTGTTGCTTTTTCATGGTTATTTGCCAAATTTTGTGAGTTTGTGTTTTCTGAAAACGCTTGTGACTTCGATGAACGCTTTGATAAATATAATGTTTTCAACACCCATCTAGCTTATATTAACCATCCAGACTTCAAAACGAGTAGTGGTTTTGCTAAAATGAAAACTACCTAAAAGTGTCTAAAATCGACTGGAAATCACGAAATAAGCATTTTCAAGATTTGTTGCTTTTTCATGGTTATTTGCTAAATTTTGTGAGTTTGTGTTTTCTGAAAACGGTTGTGACTTCGATGAACGCTTTGATAAATATAATGTTTTCAACACCCATCTAGCTTATATTAACCATCCAGACTTCAAAACGAGTAGTGGTTTTGCTAAAATGAAAACTACCTAAAAGTGTCTAAAATCGACTGGAAATCACGAAATAAGCATTTTCAAATTTTGTTGCTTTTTCATGGTTATTTGCCAAATTTTGTGAGTTTGTGTTTTCTGAAAACGGTTGTGACTTCGATGAACGCTTTGATAAATATAATGTTTTCAACACCCATCTAGCTTATATTAACCATCTAGACTTCAAAACGAGTAGTGGTTTTGCTAAAATGAAAACTACCTAAAAGTGTCTAAAATCGACTGGAAATCACGAAATAAGCATTTTCAAGATTTGTTGCTTTTTCATGGTTATTTGCCAAATTTTGTGAGTTTGTGTTTTCTGAAAACGGTTGTGACTTCGATGAACGCTTTGATAAATATAATGTTTTCAACACCCATCTAGCTTATATTAACCATCTAGACTTCAAAACGAGTAGTGGTTTTGCTAAAATGAAAACTACCTAAAAGTGTCTAAAATCGACTGGAAATCACGAAATAAGCATTTTCAATATTTGTTGCTTTTTCATGGTTATTTGACAAATTTTGTGAGTTTGTATTTTCTGAAAACGCTTGTGACTTCGATGAACGCTTTGATAAATATAATGTTTTCAAACCCATCTAGCTTATATTAACCATCCAGACTTCAAAACGAGTAGTGGTTTTGCTAAAATGAAAACTACCTAAAAGTGTCTAAAATCGACTGGAAATCACGAAATAAGCATTTTCAAGATTTGTTGCTTTTTCATGGTTGTTTGCCAAATTTTGTGAGTTTGTGTTTTCTGAAAACGCTTGTGACTTCGATGAACGCTTTGATAAATATAATGTTTTCAACACCCATCTAGCTTATATTAACCATCCAGACTTCAAAACGAGTAGTGGTTTTGCTAAAATGAAAACTACCTAAAAGTGTCTAAAATCGACTGGAAATCACGAAATAAGCATTTTCAAGATTTGTTGCTTTTTCATGGTTATTTGACAAATTTTGTGAGTTTGTATTTTCTGAAAACGCTTGTGACTTCGATGAACGCTTTGATAAATATAATGTTTTCAACACCCATCTAGCTTATATTAACCATCCAGACTTCAAAACGAGTAGTGGTTTTGCTAAAATGAAAACTACCTAAAAGTGTCTAAAATCGACTGGAAATCACGAAATAAGCATTTTCAAGATTTGTTGCTTTTTCATGGTTGTTTGCCAAATTTTGTGAGTTTGTGTTTTCTGAAAACGGTTGTGACTTCGATGAACGCTTTGATAAATATAATGTTTTCAACACCCATCTAGCTTATATTAACCATCTAGACTTCAAAACGAGTAGTGGTTTTGCTAAAATGAAAACTACCTAAAAGTGTCTAAAATCGACTGGAAATCACGAAATAAGCATTTTCAAGATTTGTTGCTTTTTCATGGTTATTTGCCAAATTTTGTGAGTTTGTGTTTTCTGAAAACGCTTGTGACTTCGATGAACGCTTTGATAAATATAATGTTTTCAAACCCATCTAGCTTATATTAACCATCCAGACTTCAAAACGAGTAGTGGTTTTGCTAAAATGAAAACTACCTAAAAGTGTCTAAAATCGACTGGAAATCACGAAATAAGCATTTTCAAATTTTGTTGCTTTTTCATGGTTATTTGCCAAATTTTGTGAGTTTGTGTTTTCTGAAAACGCTTGTGACTTCGATGAACGCTTTGATAAATATAATGTTTTCAACACCCATCTAGCTTATATTAACCATCTAGACTTCAAAAGGAGTAGTGGTTTTGCTAAAATGAAAACTACCTAAAAGTGTCTAAAATCGACTGGAATTCACGAAATAAGCATTTTCAAGATTTGTTGCTTTTTCATGGTTATTTGCCAAATTTTGTGAGTTTGTGTTTTCTGAAAACGCTTGTGACTTCGATGAACGCTTTGATAAATATAATGTTTTCAACACCCATCTAGCATATATTAACCATCTAGACTTCAAAACGAGTAGTGGTTTTGCTAAAATGAAAACTACCTAAAAGTGTCTAAAATCGACTGGAAATCACGAAATAAGCATTTTCAATATTTGTTGCTTTTTCATGGTTATTTGCCAAATTTTGTGAGTTTGTGTTTTCTGAAAACGCTTGTGACTTCGATGAACGCTTTGATAAATATAATGTTTTCAAACCCATCTAGCTTATATTAACCATCCAGACTTCAAAACGAGTAGTGGTTTTGCTAAAATGAAAACTACCTAAAAGTGTCTAAAATCGACTGGAAATCACGAAATAAGCATTTTCAAGATTTGTTGCTTTTTCATGGTTATTTGCCAAATTTTGTGAGTTTGTGTTTTCTGAAAACGCTTGTGACTTCGATGAACGCTTTGATAAATATAATGTTTTCAACACCCATCTAGCTTATATTAACCATCCAGACTTCAAAACGAGTAGTGGTTTTGCTAAAATGAAAACTACCTAAAAGTGTCTAAAATCGACTGGAAATCACGAAATAAGCATTTTCAAGATTTGTTGCTTTTTCATGGTTGTTTGCCAAATTTTGTGAGTTTGTGTTTTCTGAAAACGGTTGTGACTTCGATGAACGCTTTGATAAATATAATGTTTTCAACACCCATCTACCTTATATTAACCATCCAGACTTCAAAACGAGTAGTGGTTTTGCTAAAATGAAAACTACCTAAAAGTGTCTAAAATCGACTGGAAATCACGAAATAAGCATTTTCAAGATTTGTTGCTTTTTCATGGTTATTTGCCAAATTTTGTGAGTTTGTGTTTTCTGAAAACGGTTGTGACTTCGATGAACGCTTTGATAAATATAATGTTTTCAACACCCATCTAGCTTATATTAACCATCCAGACTTCAAAACGAGTAGTGGTTTTGCTAAAATGAAAACTACCTAAAAGTGTCTAAAATCGACTGGAAATCACGAAATAAGCATTTTCAAGATTTGTTGCTTTTTCATGGTTGTTTGCCAAATTTTGTGAGTTTGTGTTTTCTGAAAACGGTTGTGACTTCGATGAACGCTTTGATAAATATAATGTTTTCAACACCCATCTAGCTTATATTAACCATCCAGACTTCAAAACGAGTAGTGGTTTTGCTAAAATGAAAACTACCTAAAAGTGTCTAAAATCGACTGGAAATCACGAAATAAGCATTTTCAAATTTTGTTGCTTTTTCATGGTTATTTGCCAAATTTTGTGAGTTTGTGTTTTCTGAAAACGGTTGTGACTTCGATGAACGCTTTGATAAATATAATGTTTTCAACACCCATCTAGCTTATATTAACCATCTAGACTTCAAAACGAGTAGTGGTTTTGCTAAAATGAAAACTACCTAAAAGTGTCTAAAATCGACTGGAAATCACGAAATTAGCATTTTCAAGATTTGTTGCTTTTTCATGGTTATTTGCCAAATTTTATGAGTTTGTGTTTTCTGAAAACGGTTGTGACTTCGATGAACGCTTTGATAAAAATAATGTTTTCAACACCCATCTAGCTTATATTAACCATCCAGACTTCAAAACGAGTAGTGGTTTTGCTAAAATGAAAACTACCTAAAAGTGTCTAAAATCGACTGGAAATCACGAAATAAGCATTTTCAAGATTTGTTGCTTTTTCATGGTTATTTGCCAAATTTTGTGAGTTTGTGTTTTCTGAAAACGCTTGTGACTTCGATGAACGCTTTGATAAATATAATGTTTTCAACACCCATCTAGCTTATATTAACCATCTAGACTTCAAAACGAGTAGTGGTTTTGCTAAAATGAAAACTACCTAAAAGTGTCTAAAATCGACTGGAAATCACGAAATAAGCATTTTCAATATTTGTTGCTTTTTCATGGTTATTTGCCAAATTTTGTGAGTTTGTGTTTTCTGAAAACGCTTGTGACTTCGATGAACGCTTTGATAAATATAATGTTTTCAAACCCATCTAGCTTATATTAACCATCCAGACTTCACAACGAGTAGTGGTTTTGCTAAAATGAAAACTACCTAAAAGTGTCTAAAATCGACTGGAAATCACGAAATAAGCATTTTCAAGATTTGTTGCTTTTTCATGGTTGTTTGCCAAATTTTGTGAGTTTGTGTTTTCTGAAAACGGTTGTGACTTCGATGAACGCTTTGATAAATATAATGTTTTCAACACCCATCTAGCTTATATTAACCATCCAGACTTCAAAACGAGTAGTGGTTTTGCTAAAATGAAAACTACCTAAAAGTGTCTAAAATCGACTGGAAATCACGAAATAAGCATTTTCAAGATTTGTTGCTTTTTCATGGTTATTTGCCAAATTTTGTGAGTTTGTGTTTTCTGAAAACGCTTGTGACTTCGATGAACGCTTTGATAAATATAATGTTTTCAACACCCATCTAGCTTATATTAACCATCCAGACTTCAAAACGAGTAGTGGTTTTGCTAAAATGAAAACTACCTAAAAGTGTCTAAAATCGACTGGAAATCACGAAATAAGCATTTTCAAGATTTGTTGCTTTTTCATGGTTGTTTGCCAAATTTTGTGAGTTTGTGTTTTCTGAAAACGGTTGTGACTTCGATGAACGCTTTGATAAATATAATGTTTTCAACACCCATCTAGCTTATATTAACCATCTAGACTTCAAAACGAGTAGTGGTTTTGCTAAAATGAAAACTACCTAAAAGTGTCTAAAATCGACTGGAAATCACGAAATAAGCATTTTCAAGATTTGTTGCTTTTTCATGGTTATTTGCCAAATTTTGTGAGTTTGTGTTTTCTGAAAACGCTTGTGACTTCGATGAACGCTTTGATAAAAATAATGTTTTCAACACCCATCTAGCTTATATTAACCATCCAGACTTCAAAACGAGTAGTGGTTTTGCTAAAATGAAAACTACCTAAAAGTGTCTAAAATCGACTGGAAATCACGAAATAAGCATTTTCAAGATTTGTTGCTTTTTCATGGTTATTTGCCAAATTTTATGAGTTTGTGTTTTCTGAAAACGGTTGTGACTTCGATGAACGCTTTGATAAAAATAATGTTTTCAACACCCATCTAGCTTATATTAACCATCCAGACTTCAAAACGAGTAGTGGTTTTGCTAAAATGAAAACTACCTAAAAGTGTCTAAAATCGACTGGAAATCACGAAATAAGCATTTTCAAATTTTGTTGCTTTTTCATGGTTATTTGCCAAATTTTGTGAGTTTGTGTTTTCTGAAAACGCTTGTGACTTCGATGAACGCTTTGATAAATATAATGTTTTCAACACCCATCTAGCTTATATTAACCATCTAGACTTCACAACGAGTAGTGGTTTTGCTAAAATGAAAACTACCTAAAAGTGTCTAAAATCGACTGGAAATCACGAAATAAGCATTTTCAAGATTTGTTGCTTTTTCATGGTTGTTTGCCAAATTTTGTGAGTTTGTGTTTTCTGAAAACGGTTGTGACTTCGATGAACGCTTTGATAAATATAATGTTTTCAACACCCATCTAGCTTATATTAACCATCCAGACTTCAAAACGAGTAGTGGTTTTGCTAAAATGAAAACTACCTAAAAGTGTCTAAAATCGACTGGAAATCACGAAATAAGCATTTTCAAGATTTGTTGCTTTTTCATGGTTATTTGCCAAATTTTGTGAGTTTGTGTTTTCTGAAAACGCTTGTGACTTCGATGAACGCTTTGATAAATATAATGTTTTCAACACCCATCTAGCTTATATTAACCATCCAGACTTCAAAACGAGTAGTGGTTTTGCTAAAATGAAAACTACCTAAAAGTGTCTAAAATCGACTGGAAATCACGAAATAAGCATTTTCAAGATTTGTTGCTTTTTCATGGTTGTTTGCCAAATTTTGTGAGTTTGTGTTTTCTGAAAACGGTTGTGACTTCGATGAACGCTTTGATAAATATAATGTTTTCAACACCCATCTAGCTTATATTAACCATCTAGACTTCAAAACGAGTAGTGGTTTTGCTAAAATGAAAACTACCTAAAAGTGTCTAAAATCGACTGGAAATCACGAAATAAGCATTTTCAAGATTTGTTGCTTTTTCATGGTTATTTGCCAAATTTTGTGAGTTTGTGTTTTCTGAAAACGCTTGTGACTTCGATGAACGCTTTGATAAAAATAATGTTTTCAACACCCATCTAGCTTATATTAACCATCCAGACTTCAAAACGAGTAGTGGTTTTGCTAAAATGAAAACTACCTAAAAGTGTCTAAAATCGACTGGAAATCACGAAATAAGCATTTTCAAGATTTGTTGCTTTTTCATGGTTATTTGCCAAATTTTATGAGTTTGTGTTTTCTGAAAACGGTTGTGACTTCGATGAACGCTTTGATAAAAATAATGTTTTCAACACCCATCTAGCTTATATTAACCATCCAGACTTCAAAACGAGTAGTGGTTTTGCTAAAATGAAAACTACCTAAAAGTGTCTAAAATCGACTGGAAATCACGAAATAAGCATTTTCAAATTTTGTTGCTTTTTCATGGTTATTTGCCAAATTTTGTGAGTTTGTGTTTTCTGAAAACGCTTGTGACTTCGATGAACGCTTTGATAAATATAATGTTTTCAACACCCATCTAGCTTATATTAACCATCTAGACTTCAAAACGAGTAGTGGTTTTGCTAAAATGAAAACTACCTAAAAGTGTCTAAAATCGACTGGAAATCACGAAATAAGCATTTTCAAGATTTGTTGCTTTTTCATGGTTATTTGCCAAATTTTGTGAGTTTGTGTTTTCTGAAAACGCTTGTGACTTCGATGAACGCTTTGATAAATATAATGTTTTCAACACCCATCTAGCTTATATTAACCATCTAGACTTCAAAACGAGTAGTGGTTTTGCTAAAATGAAAACTACCTAAAAGTGTCTAAAATCGACTGGAAATCACGAAATAAGCATTTTCAATATTTGTTGCTTTTTCATGGTTATTTGCCAAATTTTGTGAGTTTGTGTTTTCTGAAAACGCTTGTGACTTCGATGAACGCTTTGATAAATATAATGTTTTCAAACCCATCTAGCTTATATTAACCATCCAGACTTCACAACGAGTAGTGGTTTTGCTAAAATGAAAACTACCTAAAAGTGTCTAAAATCGACTGGAAATCACGAAATAAGCATTTTCAAGATTTGTTGCTTTTTCATGGTTGTTTGCCAAATTTTGTGAGTTTGTGTTTTCTGAAAACGGTTGTGACTTCGATGAACGCTTTGATAAATATAATGTTTTCAACACCCATCTAGCTTATATTAACCATCCAGACTTCAAAACGAGTAGTGGTTTTGCTAAAATGAAAACTACCTAAAAGTGTCTAAAATCGACTGGAAATCACGAAATAAGCATTTTCAAGATTTGTTGCTTTTTCATGGTTATTTGCCAAATTTTGTGAGTTTGTGTTTTCTGAAAACGCTTGTGACTTCGATGAACGCTTTGATAAATATAATGTTTTCAACACCCATCTAGCTTATATTAACCATCCAGACTTCAAAACGAGTAGTGGTTTTGCTAAAATGAAAACTACCTAAAAGTGTCTAAAATCGACTGGAAATCACGAAATAAGCATTTTCAAGATTTGTTGCTTTTTCATGGTTGTTTGCCAAATTTTGTGAGTTTGTGTTTTCTGAAAACGGTTGTGACTTCGATGAACGCTTTGATAAATATAATGTTTTCAACACCCATCTAGCTTATATTAACCATCTAGACTTCAAAACGAGTAGTGGTTTTGCTAAAATGAAAACTACCTAAAAGTGTCTAAAATCGACTGGAAATCACGAAATAAGCATTTTCAAGATTTGTTGCTTTTTCATGGTTATTTGCCAAATTTTGTGAGTTTGTGTTTTCTGAAAACGCTTGTGACTTCGATGAACGCTTTGATAAAAATAATGTTTTCAACACCCATCTAGCTTATATTAACCATCCAGACTTCAAAACGAGTAGTGGTTTTGCTAAAATGAAAACTACCTAAAAGTGTCTAAAATCGACTGGAAATCACGAAATAAGCATTTTCAAGATTTGTTGCTTTTTCATGGTTATTTGCCAAATTTTGTGAGTTTGTGTTTTCTGAAAACGCTTGTGACTTCGATGAACGCTTTGATAAATATAATGTTTTCAACACCCATCTAGCTTATATTAACCATCCAGACTTCAAAACGAGTAGTGGTTTTGCTAAAATGAAAACTACCTAAAAGTGTCTAAAATCGACTGGAAATCACGAAATAAGCATTTTCAAGATTTGTTGCTTTTTAATGGTTGTTTGCCAAATTTTGTGAGTTTGTGTTTTCTGAAAACGGTTGTGACTTCGATGAACGCTTTGATAAATATAATGTTTTCAACACCCATCTAGCTTATATTAACCATCCAGACTTCAAAACGAGTAGTGGTTTTGCTAAAATGAAAACTACCTAAAAGTGTCTAAAATCGACTGGAAATCACGAAATAAGCATTTTCAAGATTTGTTGCTTTTTCATGGTTGTTTGCCAAATTTTGTGAGTTTGTGTTTTCTGAAAACGCTTGTGACTTCGATGAACGCTTTGATAAATATAATGTTTTCAACACCCATCTAGCTTATATTAACCATCCAGACTTCAAAACGAGTAGTGGTTTTGCTAAAATGAAAACTACCTAAAAGTGTCTAAAATCGACTGGAAATCACGAAATAAGCATTTTCAAGATTTGTTGCTTTTTCATGGTTATTTGCCAAATTTTGTGAGTTTGTGTTTTCTGAAAACGCTTGTGACTTCGATGAACGCTTTGATAAATATAATGTTTTCAACACCCATCTAGCTTATATTAACCATCCAGACTTCAAAACGAGTAGTGGTTTTGCTAAAATGAAAACTACCTAAAAGTGTCTAAAATCGACTGGAAATCACGAAATAAGCATTTTCAAGATTTGTTGCTTTTTCATGGTTGTTTGCCAAATTTTGTGAGTTTGTGTTTTCTGAAAACGGTTGTGACTTCGATGAACGCTTTGATAAAAATAATGTTTTCAACACCCATCTAGCTTATATTAACCATCTAGACTTCAAAACGAGTAGTGGTTTTGCTAAAATGAAAACTACCTAAAAGTGTCTAAAATCGACTGGAAATCACGAAATAAGCATTTTCAAGATTTGTTGCTTTTTCATGGTTATTTGCCAAATTTTGTGAGTTTGTGTTTTCTGAAAACGCTTGTGACTTCGATGAACGCTTTGATAAAAATAATGTTTTCAACACCCATCTAGCTTATATTAACCATCCAGACTTCAAAACGAGTAGTGGTTTTGCTAAAATGAAAACTACCTAAAAGTGTCTAAAATCGACTGGAAATCACGAAATAAGCATTTTCAAGATTTGTTGCTTTTTCATGGTTATTTGCCAAATTTTGTGAGTTTGTGTTTTCTGAAAACGCTTGTGACTTCGATGAACGCTTTGATAAATATAATGTTTTCAACACCCATCTAGCTTATATTAACCATCCAGACTTCAAAACGAGTAGTGGTTTTGCTAAAATGAAAACTACCTAAAAGTGTCTAAAATCGACTGGAAATCACGAAATAAGCATTTTCAAGATTTGTTGCTTTTTAATGGTTGTTTGCCAAATTTTGTGAGTTTGTGTTTTCTGAAAACGGTTGTGACTTCGATGAACGCTTTGATAAATATAATGTTTTCAACACCCATCTAGCTTATATTAACCATCCAGACTTCAAAACGAGTAGTGGTTTTGCTAAAATGAAAACTACCTAAAAGTGTCTAAAATCGACTGGAAATCACGAAATAAGCATTTTCAAGATTTGTTGCTTTTTAATGGTTGTTTGCCAAATTTTGTGAGTTTGTGTTTTCTGAAAACGGTTGTGACTTCGATGAACGCTTTTATAAATATAATGTTTTCAACACCCATCTAGCTTATATTAACCATCCAGACTTCAAAACGAGTAGTGGTTTTGCTAAAATGAAAACTACCTAAAAGTGTCTAAAATCGACTGGAAATCACGAAATAAGCATTTTCAAGATTTGTTGCTTTTTCATGGTTATTTGCCAAATTTTGTGAGTTTGTGTTTTCTGAAAACGCTTGTGACTTCGATGAACGCTTTGATAAATATAATGTTTTCAACACCCATCTAGCTTATATTAACCATCCAGACTTCAAAACGAGTAGTGGTTTTGCTAAAATGAAAACTACCTAAAAGTGTCTAAAATCGACTGGAAATCACGAAATAAGCATTTTCAAGATTTGTTGCTTTTTCATGGTTGTTTGCCAAATTTTGTGAGTTTGTGTTTTCTGAAAACGCTTGTGACTTCGATGAACGCTTTGATAAATATAATGTTTTCAACACCCATCTAGCTTATATTAACCATCCAGACTTCAAAACGAGTAGTGGTTTTGCTAAAATGAAAACTACCTAAAAGTGTCTAAAATCGACTGGAAATCACGAAATAAGCATTTTCAAATTTTGTTGCTTTTTCATGGTTATTTGCCAAATTTTGTGAGTTTGTGTTTTCTGAAAACGCTTGTGACTTCGATGAACGCTTTGATAAATATAATGTTTTCAACACCCATCTAGCTTATATTAACCATCTAGAATTCAAAACGAGTAGTGGTTTTGCTAAAATGAAAACTACCTAAAAGTGTCTAAAATCGACTGGAAATCACGAAATAAGCATTTTCAAGATTTGTTGCTTTTTCATGGTTATTTGCCAAATTTTATGAGTTTGTGTTTTCTGAAAACGGTTGTGACTTCGATGAACGCTTTGATAAAAATAATGTTTTCAACACCCATCTAGCTTATATTAACCATCCAGACTTCAAAACGAGTAGTGGTTTTGCTAAAATGAAAACTACCTAAAAGTGTCTAAAATCGACTGGAAATCACGAAATAAGCATTTTCAAATTTTGTTGCTTTTTCATGGTTATTTGCCAAATTTTGTGAGTTTGTGTTTTCTGAAAACGCTTGTGACTTCGATGAACGCTTTGATAAATATAATGTTTTCAACACCCATCTAGCTTATATTAACCATCTAGACTTCAAAAGGAGTAGTGGTTTTGCTAAAATGAAAACTACCTAAAAGTGTCTAAAATCGACTGGAAATCACGAAATAAGCATTTTCAAGATTTGTTGCTTTTTCATGGTTATTTGCCAAATTTTGTGAGTTTGTGTTTTCTGAAAACGCTTGTGACTTCGATGAACGCTTTGATAAATATAATGTTTTCAACACCCATCTAGCTTATATTAACCATCCAGACTTCAAAACGAGTAGTGGTTTTGCTAAAATGAAAACTACCTAAAAGTGTCTAAAATCGACTGGAAATCACGAAATAAGCATTTTCAAGATTTGTTGCTTTTTCATGGTTGTTTGCCAAATTTTGTGAGTTTGTGTTTTCTGGAAACGGTTGTGACTTCGATGAACGCTTTGATAAATATAATGTTTTCAACACCCATCTAGCTTATATTAACCATCCAGACTTCAAAACGAGTAGTGGTTTTGCTAAAATGAAAACTACCTAAAAGTGTCTAAAATCGACTGGAAATCACGAAATAAGCATTTTCAAGATTTGTTGCTTTTTCATGGTTGTTTGCCAAATTTTGTGAGTTTGTGTTTTCTGGAAACGGTTGTGACTTCGATGAACGCTTTGATAAATATAATGTTTTCAACACCCATCTAGCTTATATTAACCATCCAGACTTCAAAACGAGTAGTGGTTTTGCTAAAATGAAAACTACCTAAAAGTGTCTAAAATCGACTGGAAATCACGAAATAAGCATTTTCAAGATTTGTTGCTTTTTCATGGTTGTTTGCCAAATTTTGTGAGTTTGTGTTTTCTGAAAACGGTTGTGACTTCGATGAACGCTTTTATAAATATAATGTTTTCAACACCCATCTAGCTTATATTAACCATCCAGACTTCAAAACGAGTAGTGGTTTTGCTAAAATGAAAACTACCTAAAAGTGTCTAAAATCGACTGGAAATCACGAAATAAGCATTTTCAAGATTTGTTGCTTTTTCATGGTTATTTGCCAAATTTTGTGAGTTTGTGTTTTCTGAAAACGCTTGTGACTTCGATGAACGCTTTGATAAATATAATGTTTTCAACACCCATCTAGCTTATATTAACCATCCAGACTTCAAAACGAGTAGTGGTTTTGCTAAAATGAAAACTACCTAAAAGTGTCTAAAATCGACTGGAAATCACGAAATAAGCATTTTCAAGATTTGTTGCTTTTTCATGGTTGTTTGCCAAATTTTGTGAGTTTGTGTTTTCTGAAAACGCTTGTGACTTCGATGAACGCTTTGATAAATATAATGTTTTCAACACCCATCTAGCTTATATTAACCATCTAGAATTCAAAACGAGTAGAGGTTTTGCTAAAATGAAAACTACCTAAAAGTGTCTAAAATCGACTGGAAATCACGAAATAAGCATTTTCAAGATTTGTTGCTTTTTCATGGTTATTTGCCAAATTTTATGAGTTTGTGTTTTCTGAAAACGGTTGTGACTTCGATGAACGCTTTGATAAAAATAATGTTTTCAACACCCATCTAGCTTATATTAACCATCCAGACTTCAAAACGAGTAGTGGTTTTGCTAAAATGAAAACTACCTAAAAGTGTCTAAAATCGACTGGAAATCACGAAATAAGCATTTTCAAATTTTGTTGCTTTTTCATGGTTATTTGCCAAATTTTGTGAGTTTGTGTTTTCTGAAAACGCTTGTGACTTCGATGAACGCTTTGATAAATATAATGTTTTCAACACCCATCTAGCTTATATTAACCATCTAGACTTCAAAAGGAGTAGTGGTTTTGCTAAAATGAAAACTACCTAAAAGTGTCTAAAATCGACTGGAAATCACGAAATAAGCATTTTCAAGATTTGTTGCTTTTTCATGGTTATTTGCCAAATTTTGTGAGTTTGTGTTTTCTGAAAACGCTTGTGACTTCGATGAACGCTTTGATAAATATAATGTTTTCAACACCCATCTAGCTTATATTAACCATCCAGACTTCAAAACGAGTAGTGGTTTTGCTAAAATGAAAACTACCTAAAAGTGTCTAAAATCGACTGGAAATCACGAAATAAGCATTTTCAAGATTTGTTGCTTTTTCATGGTTGTTTGCCAAATTTTGTGAGTTTGTGTTTTCTGGAAACGGTTGTGACTTCGATGAACGCTTTGATAAATATAATGTTTTCAACACCCATCTAGCTTATATTAACCATCCAGACTTCAAAACGAGTAGTGGTTTTGCTAAAATGAAAACTACCTAAAAGTGTCTAAAATCGACTGGAAATCACGAAATAAGCATTTTCAAGATTTGTTGCTTTTTCATGGTTGTTTGCCAAATTTTGTGAGTTTGTGTTTTCTGGAAACGGTTGTGACTTCGATGAACGCTTTGATAAATATAATGTTTTCAACACCCATCTAGCTTATATTAACCATCCAGACTTCAAAACGAGTAGTGGTTTTGCTAAAATGAAAACTACCTAAAAGTGTCTAAAATCGACTGGAAATCACGAAATAAGCATTTTCAAGATTTGTTGCTTTTTCATGGTTGTTTGCCAAATTTTGTGAGTTTGTGTTTTCTGAAAACGGTTGTGACTTCGATGAACGCTTTGATAAATATAATGTTTTCAACACCCATCTAGCTTATATTAACCATCCAGACTTCAAAACGAGTAGTGGTTTTGCTAAAATGAAAACTACCTAAAAGTGTCTAAAATCGACTGGAAATCACGAAATAAGCATTTTCAAATTTTGTTGCTTTTTCATGGTTATTTGCCAAATTTTGTGAGTTTGTGTTTTCTGAAAACGGTTGTGACTTCGATGAACGCTTTGATAAATATAATGTTTTCAACACCCATCTAGCTTATATTAACCATCCAGACTTCAAAACGAGTAGTGGTTTTGCTAAAATGAAAACTACCTAAAAGTGTCTAAAATCGACTGGAAATCACGAAATAAGCATTTTCAAGATTTGTTGCTTTTTCATGGTTGTTTGCCAAATTTTGTGAGTTTGTATTTTCTGAAAACGGTTGTGACTTCGATGAACGCTTTGATAAATATAATGTTTTCAACACCCATCTAGCTTATATTAACCATCTAGACTTCAAAACGAGTAGTGGTTTTGCTAAAATGAAAACTACCTAAAAGTGTCTAAAATCGACTGGAAATCACGAAATAAGCATTTTCAAGATTTGTTGCTTTTTCATGGTTATTTGCCAAATTTTGTGAGTTTGTGTTTTCTGAAAACGCTTGTGACTTCGATGAACGCTTTGATAAAAATAATGTTTTCAACACCCATCTAGCTTATATTAACCATCCAGACTTCAAAACGAGTAGTGGTTTTGCTAAAATGAAAACTACCTAAAAGTGTCTAAAATCGACTGGAAATCACGAAATAAGCATTTTCAAGATTTGTTGCTTTTTCATGGTTATTTGCCAAATTTTGTGAGTTTGTGTTTTCTGAAAACGCTTGTGACTTCGATGAACGCTTTGATAAATATAATGTTTTCAACACCCATCTAGCTTATATTAACCATCTAGACTTCAAAAGGAGTAGCGGTTTTGCTAAAATGAAAACTACCTAAAAGTGTCTAAAATCGACTGGAAATCACGAAATAAGCATTTTCAAGATTTGTTGCTTTTTCATGGTTGTTTGCCAAATTTTGTGAGTTTGTTTTTTTCCTGAAAACGGTTGTGACTTCGATGAACGCTTTGATAAATATAATGTTTTCAACACCCATCTAGCTTATATTAACCATCTAGACTTCAAAAGGAGTAGTGGTTTTGCTAAAATGAAAACTACCTAAAAGTGTCTAAAATCGACTGGAAATCACGAAATAAGCATTTTCAAGATTTGTTGCTTTTTCATGGTTATTTGCCAAATTTTGTGAGTTTGTGTTTTCTGAAAACGCTTGTGACTTCGATGAACGCTTTGATAAAAATAATGTTTTCAACACCCATCTAGCTTATATTAACCATCCAGACTTCAAAACGAGTAGTGGTTTTGCTAAAATGAAAACTACCTAAAAGTGTCTAAAATCGACTGGAAATCACGAAATAAGCATTTTCAAGATTTGTTGCTTTTTCATGGTTATTTGCCAAATTTTGTGAGTTTGTGTTTTCTGAAAACGGTTGTGACTTCGATGAACGCTTTGATAAATATAATGTTTTCAACACCCATCTAGCTTATATTAACCATCCAGACTTCAAAACGAGTAGTGGTTTTGCTAAAATGAAAACTACCTAAAAGTGTCTAAAATCGACTGGAAATCACGAAATAAGCATTTTCAAATTTTGTTGCTTTTTCATGGTTATTTGCCAAATTTTGTGAGTTTGTGTTTTCTGAAAACGGTTGTGACTTCGATGAACGCTTTGATAAATATAATGTTTTCAACACCCATCTAGCTTATATTAACCATCTAGACTTCAAAACGAGTAGTGGTTTTGCTAAAATGAAAACTACCTAAAAGTGTCTAAAATCGACTGGAAATCACGAAATAAGCATTTTCAAGATTTGTTGCTTTTTCATGGTTATTTGCCAAATTTTGTGAGTTTGTGTTTTCTGAAAACGGTTGTGACTTCGATGAACGCTTTGATAAAAATAATGTTTTCAACACCCATCTAGCTTATATTAACCATCCAGACTTCAAAACGAGTAGTGGTTTTGCTAAAATGAAAACTACCTAAAAGTGTCTAAAATCGACTGGAAATCACGAAATAAGCATTTTCAAATTTTGTTGCTTTTTCATGGTTATTTGCCAAATTTTGTGAGTTTGTGTTTTCTGAAAACGCTTGTGACTTCGATGAACGCTTTGATAAATATAATGTTTTCAACACCCATCTAGCTTATATTAACCATCTAGACTTCAAAAGGAGTAGTGGTTTTGCTAAAATGAAAACTACCTAAAAGTGTCTAAAATCGACTGGAAATCACGAAATAAGCATTTTCAAGATTTGTTGCTTTTTCATGGTTATTTGCCAAATTTTGTGAGTTTGTGTTTTCTGAAAACGCTTGTGACTTCGATGAACGCTTTGATAAATATAATGTTTTCAACACCCATCTAGCTTATATTAACCATCCAGACTTCAAAACGAGTAGTGGTTTTGCTAAAATGAAAACTACCTAAAAGTGTCTAAAATCGAGTGGAAATCACGAAATAAGCATTTTCAAGATTTGTTGCTTTTTCATGGTTGTTTGCCAAATTTTGTGAGTTTGTGTTTTCTGGAAACGGTTGTGACTTCGATGAACGCTTTGATAAATATAATGTTTTCAACACCCATCTAGCTTATATTAACCATCCAGACTTCAAAACGACTAGTGGTTTTGCTAAAATGAAAACTACCTAAAAGTGTCTAAAATCGACTGGAAATCACGAAATAAGCATTTTCAAATTTTGTTGCTTTTTCATGGTTATTTGCCAAATTTTGTGAGTTTGTGTTTTCTGAAAACGGTTGTGACTTCGATGAACGCTTTGATAAATATAATGTTTTCAACACCCATCTAGCTTATATTAACCATCTAGACTTCAAAACGAGTAGTGGTTTTGCTAAAATGAAAACTACCTAAAAGTGTCTAAAATCGACTGGAAATCACGAAATAAGCATTTTCAAGATTTGTTGCTTTTTCATGGTTATTTGCCAAATTTTGTGAGTTTGTGTTTTCTGAAAACGCTTGTGACTTCGATGAACGCTTTGATAAATATAATGTTTTCAACACCCATCTAGCTTATATCAACCATCCAGACTTCAAAACGAGTAGTGGTTTTGCTAAAATGAAAACTACCTAAAAGTGTCTAAAATCGACTGGAAATCACGAAATAAGCATTTTCAAGATTTGTTGCTTTTTCAGGGTTATTTGCCAAATTTTGTGAGTTTGTGTTTTCTGAAAACGGTTGTGACTTCGATGAACGCTTTGATAAAAATAATGTTTTCAACACCCATCTAGCTTATATTAACCATCCAGACTTCAAAACGAGTAGTGGTTTTGCTAAAATGAAAACTACCTAAAAGTGTCTAAAATCGACTGGAAATCACGAAATAAGCATTTTCAAATTTTGTTGCTTTTTCATGGTTATTTGCCAAATTTTGTGAGTTTGTGTTTTCTGAAAACGCTTGTGACTTCGATGAACGCTTTGATAAATATAATGTTTTCAACACCCATCTAGCTTATATTAACCATCTAGACTTCAAAAGGAGTAGTGGTTTTGCTAAAATGAAAACTACCTAAAAGTGTCTAAAATCGACTGGAAATCACGAAATAAGCATTTTCAAGATTTGTTGCTTTTTCATGGTTATTTGCCAAATTTTGTGAGTTTGTGTTTTCTGAAAACGCTTGTGACTTCGATGAACGCTTTGATAAATATAATGTTTTCAACACCCATCTAGCTTATATTAACCATCCAGACTTCAAAACGAGTAGTGGTTTTGCTAAAATGAAAACTACCTAAAAGTGTCTAAAATCGAGTGGAAATCACGAAATAAGCATTTTCAAGATTTGTTGCTTTTTCATGGTTGTTTGCCAAATTTTGTGAGTTTGTGTTTTCTGGAAACGGTTGTGACTTCGATGAACGCTTTGATAAATATAATGTTTTCAACACCCATCTAGCTTATATTAACCATCCAGACTTCAAAACGACTAGTGGTTTTGCTAAAATGAAAACTACCTAAAAGTGTCTAAAATCGACTGGAAATCACGAAATAAGCATTTTCAAATTTTGTTGCTTTTTCATGGTTATTTGCCAAATTTTGTGAGTTTGTGTTTTCTGAAAACGGTTGTGACTTCGATGAACGCTTTGATAAATATAATGTTTTCAACACCCATCTAGCTTATATTAACCATCTAGACTTCAAAACGAGTAGTGGTTTTGCTAAAATGAAAACTACCTAAAAGTGTCTAAAATCGACTGGAAATCACGAAATAAGCATTTTCAAGATTTGTTGCTTTTTCATGGTTATTTGCCAAATTTTGTGAGTTTGTGTTTTCTGAAAACGCTTGTGACTTCGATGAACGCTTTGATAAATATAATGTTTTCAACACCCATCTAGCTTATATCAACCATCCAGACTTCAAAACGAGTAGTGGTTTTGCTAAAATGAAAACTACCTAAAAGTGTCTAAAATCGACTGGAAATCACGAAATAAGCATTTTCAAGATTTGTTGCTTTTTCATGGTTGTTTGCCAAATTTTGTGAGTTTGTGTTTTTCTGAAAACGGTTGTGACTTCGATGAACGCTTTGAGAAATATAATGTTTTCAACACCCATCTAGCTTATATTAACCATCCAGACTTCAAAACGAGTAGTGGTTTTGCTAAAATGAAAACTACCTAAAAGTGTCTAAAATCGACTGAAAATCACGAAATAAGCATTTTCAAGATTTGTTGCTTTTTCATGGTTGTTTGCCAAATTTTGTGAGTTTGTGTTTTCTGAAAACGGTTGTGACTTCGATGAACGCTTTGATAAATATAATGTTTTCAACACCCATCTAGCTTATATTAACCATCCAGACTTCAAAACGAGTAGTGGTTTTGCTAAAATGAAAACTACCTAAAAGTGTCTAAAATCGACTGGAAATCACGAAATAAGCATTTTCAAGATTTGTTGCTTTTTCATGGTTGTTTGCCAAATTTTGTGAGTTTGTATTTTCTGAAAACGGTTGTGACTTCGATGAACGCTTTGATAAATATAATGTTTTCAACACCCATCTAGCTTATATTAACCATCTAGACTTCAAAACGAGTAGTGGTTTTGCTAAAATGAAAACTACCTAAAAGTGTCTAAAATCGACTGGAAATCACGAAATAAGCATTTTCAAGATTTGTTGCTTTTTCATGGTTATTTGCCAAATTTTGTGAGTTTGTGTTTTCTGAAAACGCTTGTGACTTCGATGAACGCTTTGATAAAAATAATGTTTTCAACACCCATCTAGCTTATATTAACCATCCAGACTTCAAAACGAGTAGTGGTTTTGCTAAAATGAAAACTACCTAAAAGTGTCTAAAATCGACTGGAAATCACGAAATAAGCATTTTCAAGATTTGTTGCTTTTTCATGGTTATTTGCCAAATTTTGTGAGTTTGTGTTTTCTGAAAACGCTTGTGACTTCGATGAACGCTTTGATAAATATAATGTTTTCAACACCCATCTAGCTTATATTAACCATCTAGACTTCAAAAGGAGTAGTGGTTTTGCTAAAATGAAAACTACCTAAAAGTGTCTAAAATCGACTGGAAATCACGAAATAAGCATTTTCAAGATTTGTTGCTTTTTCATGGTTATTTGCCAAATTTTGTGAGTTTGTGTTTTCTGAAAACGCTTGTGACTTCGATGAACGCTTTGATAAATATAATGTTTTCAACACCCATCTAGCTTATATTAACCATCCAGACTTCAAAACGAGTAGTGGTTTTGCTAAAATGAAAACTACCTAAAAGTGTCTAAAATCGACTGGAAATCACGAAATAAGCATTTTCAAGATTTGTTGCTTTTTAATGGTTGTTTGCCAAATTTTGTGAGTTTGTGTTTTCTGAAAACGGTTGTGACTTCGATGAACGCTTTGATAAATATAATGTTTTCAACACCCATCTAGCTTATATTAACCATCCAGACTTCAAAACGAGTAGTGGTTTTGCTAAAATGAAAACTACCTAAAAGTGTCTAAAATCGACTGGAAATCACGAAATAAGCATTTTCAAATTTTGTTGCTTTTTCATGGTTATTTGCCAAATTTTGTGAGTTTGTGTTTTCTGAAAACGGTTGTGACTTCGATGAACGCTTTGATAAATATAATGTTTTCAACACCCATCTAGCTTATATTAACCATCTAGACTTCAAAACGAGTAGTGGTTTTGCTAAAATGAAAACTACCTAAAAGTGTCTAAAATCGACTGGAAATCACGAAATAAGCATTTTCAAGATTTGTTGCTTTTTCATGGTTATTTGCCAAATTTTGTGAGTTTGTGTTTTCTGAAAACGCTTGTGACTTCGATGAACGCTTTGATAAATATAATGTTTTCAACACCCATCTAGCTTATATTAACCATCCAGACTTCAAAACGAGTAGTGGTTTTGCTAAAATGAAAACTACCTAAAAGTGTCTAAAATCGACTGGAAATCACGAAATAAGCATTTTCAAGATTTGTTGCTTTTTAATGGTTGTTTGCCAAATTTTGTGAGTTTGTGTTTTCTGAAAACGGTTGTGACTTCGATGAACGCTTTGATAAATATAATGTTTTCAACACCCATCTAGCTTATATTAACCATCCAGACTTCAAAACGAGTAGTGGTTTTGCTAAAATGAAAACTACCTAAAAGTGTCTAAAATCGACTGGAAATCACGAAATAAGCATTTTCAAATTTTGTTGCTTTTTCATGGTTATTTGCCAAATTTTGTGAGTTTGTGTTTTCTGAAAACGCTTGTGACTTCGATGAACGCTTTGATAAATATAATGTTTTCAACACCCATCTAGCTTATATCAACCATCCAGACTTCAAAACGAGTAGTGGTTTTGCTAAAATGAAAACTACCTAAAAGTGTCTAAAATCGACTGGAAATCACGAAATAAGCATTTTCAAGATTTGTTGCTTTTTCATGGTTGTTTGCCAAATTTTGTGAGTTTGTGTTTTCTGAAAACGGTTGTGACTTCGATGAACGCTTTGAGAAATATAATGTTTTCAACACCCATCTAGCTTATATTAACCATCCAGACTTCAAAACGAGTAGTGGTTTTGCTAAAATGAAAACTACCTAAAAGTGTCTAAAATCAACTGGAAATCACGAAATAAGCATTTTCAAGATTTGTTGCTTTTTCATGGTTGTTTGCCAAATTTTGTGAGTTTGTGTTTTCTGAAAACGGTTGTGACTTCGATGAACGCTTTGATAAATATAATGTTTTCAACACCCATCTAGCTTATATTAACCATCCAGACTTCAAAACGAGTAGTGGTTTTGCTAAAATGAAAACTACCTAAAAGTGTCTAAAATCGACTGGAAATCACGAAATAAGCATTTTCAAGATTTGTTGCTTTTTCATGGTTGTTTGCCAAATTTTGTGAGTTTGTATTTTCTGAAAACGGTTGTGACTTCGATGAACGCTTTGATAAATATAATGTTTTCAACACCCATCTAGCTTATATTAACCATCTAGACTTCAAAACGAGTAGTGGTTTTGCTAAAATGAAAACTACCTAAAAGTGTCTAAAATCGACTGGAAATCACGAAATAAGCATTTTCAAGATTTGTTGCTTTTTCATGGTTATTTGCCAAATTTTGTGAGTTTGTGTTTTCTGAAAACGCTTGTGACTTCGATGAACGCTTTGATAAAAATAATGTTTTCAACACCCATCTAGCTTATATTAACCATCCAGACTTCAAAACGAGTAGTGGTTTTGCTAAAATGAAAACTACCTAAAAGTGTCTAAAATCGACTGGAAATCACGAAATAAGCATTTTCAAGATTTGTTGCTTTTTCATGGTTATTTGCCAAATTTTGTGAGTTTGTGTTTTCTGAAAACGCTTGTGACTTCGATGAACGCTTTGATAAATATAATGTTTTCAACACCCATCTAGCTTATATTAACCATCTAGACTTCAAAAGGAGTAGTGGTTTTGCTAAAATGAAAACTACCTAAAAGTGTCTAAAATCGACTGGAAATCACGAAATAAGCATTTTCAAGATTTGTTGCTTTTTCATGGTTATTTGCCAAATTTTGTGAGTTTGTGTTTTCTGAAAACGCTTGTGACTTCGATGAACGCTTTGATAAAAATAATGTTTTCAACACCCATCTAGCTTATATTAACCATCCAGACTTCAAAACGAGTAGTGGTTTTGCTAAAATGAAAACTACCTAAAAGTGTCTAAAATCGACTGGAAATCACGAAATAAGCATTTTCAAATTTTGTTGCTTTTTCATGGTTATTTGCCAAATTTTGTGAGTTTGTGTTTTCTGAAAACGCTTGTGACTTCGATGAACGCTTTGATAAATATAATGTTTTCAACACCCATCTAGCTTATATTAACCATCCAGACTTCAAAACGAGTAGTGGTTTTGCTAAAATGAAAACTACCTAAAAGTGTCTAAAATCGACTGGAAATCACGAAATAAGCATTTTCAAGATTTGTTGCTTTTTAATGGTTGTTTGCCAAATTTTGTGAGTTTGTGTTTTCTGAAAACGGTTGTGACTTCGATGAACGCTTTGATAAATATAATGTTTTCAACACCCATCTAGCTTATATTAACCATCCAGACTTCAAAACGAGTAGTGGTTTTGCTAAAATGAAAACTACCTAAAAGTGTCTAAAATCGACTGGAAATCACGAAATAAGCATTTTCAAGATTTGTTGCTTTTTCATGGTTATTTGCCAAATTTTGTGAGTTTGTGTTTTCTGAAAACGCTTGTGACTTCGATGAACGCTTTGATAAATATAATGTTTTCAACACCCATCTAGCTTATATTAACCATCCAGACTTCAAAACGAGTAGTGGTTTTGCTAAAATGAAAACTACCTAAAAGTGTCTAAAATCGACTGGAAATCACGAAATAAGCATTTTCAAGATTTGTTGCTTTTTCATGGTTGTTTGCCAAATTTTGTGAGTTTGTGTTTTCTGAAAACGGTTGTGACTTCGATGAACGCTTTGATAAATGTAATGTTTTCAACACCCATCTAGCTTATATTAACCATCCAGACTTCAAAACGAGTAGTGGTTTTGCTAAAATGAAAACTACCTAAAAGTGTCTAAAATCGACTGGAAATCACGAAATAAGCATTTTCAAATTTTGTTGCTTTTTCATGGTTATTTGCCAAATTTTGTGAGTTTGTGTTTTCTGAAAACGGTTGTGACTTCGATGAACGCTTTGATAAATATAATGTTTTCAACACCCATCTAGCTTATATTAACCATCTAGAATTCAAAACGAGTAGTGGTTTTGCTAAAATGAAAACTACCTAAAAGTGTCTAAAATCGACTGGAAATCACGAAATAAGCATTTTCAAGATTAGTTGCTTTTTCATGGTTGTTTGCCAAATTTTGTGAGTTTGTGTTTTCTGAAAACGGTTGTGACTTCGATGAACGCTTTGAGAAATATAATGTTTTCAACACCCATCTAGCTTATATTAACCATCCAGACTTCAAAACGAGTAGTGGTTTTGCTAAAATGAAAACTACCTAAAAGTGTCTAAAATCGACTGGAAATCACGAAATAAGCATTTTCAAGATTTGTTGCTTTTTCATGGTTGTTTGCCAAATTTTGTGAGTTTGTGTTTTCTGAAAACGGTTGTGACTTCGATGAACGCTTTGATAAATATAATGTTTTCAACACCCATCTAGCTTATATTAACCATCCAGACTTCAAAACGAGTAGTGGTTTTGCTAAAATGAAAACTACCTAAAAGTGTCTAAAATCGACTGGAAATCACGAAATAAGCATTTTCAAGATTTGTTGCTTTTTCATGGTTGTTTGCCAAATTTTGTGAGTTTGTATTTTCTGAAAACGGTTGTGACTTCGATGAACGCTTTGATAAATATAATGTTTTCAACACCCATCTAGCTTATATTAACCATCTAGACTTCAAAACGAGTAGTGGTTTTGCTAAAATGAAAACTACCTAAAAGTGTCTAAAATCGACTGGAAATCACGAAATAAGCATTTTCAAGATTTGTTGCTTTTTCATGGTTATTTGCCAAATTTTGTGAGTTTGTGTTTTCTGAAAACGCTTGTGACTTCGATGAACGCTTTGATAAAAATAATGTTTTCAACACCCATCTAGCTTATATTAACCATCCAGACTTCAAAACGAGTAGTGGTTTTGCTAAAATGAAAACTACCTAAAAGTGTCTAAAATCGACTGGAAATCACGAAATAAGCATTTTCAAATTTTGTTGCTTTTTCATGGTTATTTGCCAAATTTTGTGAGTTTGTGTTTTCTGAAAACGCTTGTGACTTCGATGAACGCTTTGATAAATATAATGTTTTCAACACCCATCTAGCTTATATTAACCATCCAGACTTCAAAACGAGTAGTGGTTTTGTTAAAATGAAAACTACCTAAAAGTGTCTAAAATCGACTGGAAATCACGAAATAAGCATTTTCAAGATTTGTTGCTTTTTAATGGTTGTTTGCCAAATTTTGTGAGTTTGTGTTTTCTGAAAACGGTTGTGACTTCGATGAACGCTTTGATAAATATAATGTTTTCAACACCCATCTAGCTTATATTAACCATCCAGACTTCAAAACGAGTAGTGGTTTTGCTAAAATGAAAACTACCTAAAAGTGTCTAAAATCGACTGGAAATCACGAAATAAGCATTTTCAAGATTTGTTGCTTTTTCATGGTTGTTTGCCAAATTTTGTGAGTTTGTATTTTCTGAAAACGGTTGTGACTTCGATGAACGCTTTGATAAATATAATGTTTTCAACACCCATCTAGCTTATATTAACCATCTAGACTTCAAAAGGAGTAGTGGTTTTGCTAAAATGAAAACTACCTAAAAGTGTCTAAAATCGACTGGAAATCACGAAATAAGCATTTTCAAGATTTGTTGCTTTTTCATGGTTATTTGCCAAATTTTGTGAGTTTGTGTTTTCTGAAAACGCTTGTGACTTCGATGAACGCTTTGATAAAAATAATGTTTTCAACACCCATCTAGCTTATATTAACCATCCAGACTTCAAAACGAGTAGTGGTTTTGCTAAAATGAAAACTACCTAAAAGTGTCTAAAATCGACTGGAAATCACGAAATAAGCATTTTCAAATTTTGTTGCTTTTTCATGGTTATTTGCCAAATTTTGTGAGTTTGTGTTTTCTGAAAACGCTTGTGACTTCGATGAACGCTTTGATAAATATAATGTTTTCAACACCCATCTAGCTTATATTAACCATCCAGACTTCAAAACGAGTAGTGGTTTTGCTAAAATGAAAACTACCTAAAAGTGTCTAAAATCGACTGGAAATCACGAAATAAGCATTTTCAAGATTTGTTGCTTTTTAATGGTTGTTTGCCAAATTTTGTGAGTTTGTGTTTTCTGAAAACGGTTGTGACTTCGATGAACGCTTTGATAAATATAATGTTTTCAACACCCATCTAGCTTATATTAACCATCCAGACTTCAAAACGAGTAGTGGTTTTGCTAAAATGAAAACTACCTAAAAGTGTCTAAAATCGACTGGAAATCACGAAATAAGCATTTTCAAGATTTGTTGCTTTTTCATGGTTATTTGCCAAATTTTGTGAGTTTGTGTTTTCTGAAAACGCTTGTGACTTCGATGAACGCTTTGATAAATATAATGTTTTCAACACCCATCTAGCTTATATTAACCATCCAGACTTCAAAACGAGTAGTGGTTTTGCTAAAATGAAAACTACCTAAAAGTGTCTAAAATCGACTGGAAATCACGAAATAAGCATTTTCAAGATTTGTTGCTTTTTCATGGTTGTTTGCCAAATTTTGTGAGTTTGTGTTTTCTGAAAACGGTTGTGACTTCGATGAACGCTTTGATAAATGTAATGTTTTCAACACCCATCTAGCTTATATTAACCATCCAGACTTCAAAACGAGTAGTGGTTTTGCTAAAATGAAAACTACCTAAAAGTGTCTAAAATCGACTGGAAATCACGAAATAAGCATTTTCAAATTTTGTTGCTTTTTCATGGTTATTTGCCAAATTTTGTGAGTTTGTGTTTTCTGAAAACGGTTGTGACTTCGATGAACGCTTTGATAAATATAATGTTTTCAACACCCATCTAGCTTATATTAACCATCCAGACTTCAAAACGAGTAGTGGTTTTGCTAAAATGAAAACTACCTAAAAGTGTCTAAAATCGACTGGAAATCACGAAATAAGCATTTTGAAGATTTGTTGCTTTTTCATGGTTGTTTGCCAAATTTTGTGAGTTTGTGTTTTCTGAAAACGGTTGTGACTTCGATGAACGCTTTGAGAAATATAATGTTTTCAACACCCATCTAGCTTATATTAACCATCCAGACTTCAAAACGAGTAGTGGTTTTGCTAAAATGAAAACTACCTAAAAGTGTCTAAAATCGACTGGAAATCACGAAATAAGCATTTTCAAGATTTGTTGCTTTTTCATGGTTGTTTGCCAAATTTTGTGAGTTTGTGTTTTCTGAAAACGGTTGTGACTTCGATGAACGCTTTGATAAATATAATGTTTTCAACACCCATCTAGCTTATATTAACCATCCAGACTTCAAAACGAGTAGTGGTTTTGCTAAAATGAAAACTACCTAAAAGTGTCTAAAATCGACTGGAAATCACGAAATAAGCATTTTCAAGATTTGTTGCTTTTTCATGGTTGTTTGCCAAATTTTGTGAGTTTGTATTTTCTGAAAACGGTTGTGACTTCGATGAACGCTTTGATAAATATAATGTTTTCAACACCCATCTAGCTTATATTAACCATCTAGACTTCAAAACGAGTAGTGGTTTTGCTAAAATGAAAACTACCTAAAAGTGTCTAAAATCGACTGGAAATCACGAAATAAGCATTTTCAAGATTTGTTGCTTTTTCATGGTTATTTGCCAAATTTTGTGAGTTTGTGTTTTCTGAAAACGCTTGTGACTTCGATGAACGCTTTGATAAAAATAATGTTTTCAACACCCATCTAGCTTATATTAACCATCCAGACTTCAAAACGAGTAGTGGTTTTGCTAAAATGAAAACTACCTAAAAGTGTCTAAAATCGACTGGAAATCACGAAATAAGCATTTTCAAGATTTGTTGCTTTTTCATGGTTATTTGCCAAATTTTGTGAGTTTGTGTTTTCTGAAAACGCTTGTGACTTCGATGAACGCTTTGATAAATATAATGTTTTCAACACCCATCTAGCTTATATTAACCATCTAGACTTCAAAAGGAGTAGTGGTTTTGCTAAAATGAAAACTACCTAAAAGTGTCTAAAATCGACTGGAAATCACGAAATAAGCATTTTCAAGATTTGTTGCTTTTTCATGGTTATTTGCCAAATTTTGTGAGTTTGTGTTTTCTGAAAACGCTTGTGACTTCGATGAACGCTTTGATAAAAATAATGTTTTCAACACCCATCTAGCTTATATTAACCATCCAGACTTCAAAACGAGTAGTGGTTTTGCTAAAATGAAAACTACCTAAAAGTGTCTAAAATCGACTGGAAATCACGAAATAAGCATTTTCAAATTTTGTTGCTTTTTCATGGTTATTTGCCAAATTTTGTGAGTTTGTGTTTTCTGAAAACGCTTGTGACTTCGATGAACGCTTTGATAAATATAATGTTTTCAACACCCATCTAGCTTATATTAACCATCCAGACTTCAAAACGAGTAGTGGTTTTGCTAAAATGAAAACTACCTAAAAGTGTCTAAAATCGACTGGAAATCACGAAATAAGCATTTTCAAGATTTGTTGCTTTTTAATGGTTGTTTGCCAAATTTTGTGAGTTTGTGTTTTCTGAAAACGGTTGTGACTTCGATGAACGCTTTGATAAATATAATGTTTTCAACACCCATCTAGCTTATATTAACCATCCAGACTTCAAAACGAGTAGTGGTTTTGCTAAAATGAAAACTACCTAAAAGTGTCTAAAATCGACTGGAAATCACGAAATAAGCATTTTCAAGATTTGTTGCTTTTTCATGGTTATTTGCCAAATTTTGTGAGTTTGTGTTTTCTGAAAACGCTTGTGACTTCGATGAACGCTTTGATAAATATAATGTTTTCAACACCCATCTAGCTTATATTAACCATCCAGACTTCAAAACGAGTAGTGGTTTTGCTAAAATGAAAACTACCTAAAAGTGTCTAAAATCGACTGGAAATCACGAAATAAGCATTTTCAAGATTTGTTGCTTTTTCATGGTTGTTTGCCAAATTTTGTGAGTTTGTGTTTTCTGAAAACGGTTGTGACTTCGATGAACGCTTTGATAAATGTAATGTTTTCAACACCCATCTAGCTTATATTAACCATCCAGACTTCAAAACGAGTAGTGGTTTTGCTAAAATGAAAACTACCTAAAAGTGTCTAAAATCGACTGGAAATCACGAAATAAGCATTTTCAAATTTTGTTGCTTTTTCATGGTTATTTGCCAAATTTTGTGAGTTTGTGTTTTCTGAAAACGGTTGTGACTTCGATGAACGCTTTGATAAATATAATGTTTTCAACACCCATCTAGCTTATATTAACCATCCAGACTTCAAAACGAGTAGTGGTTTTGCTAAAATGAAAACTACCTAAAAGTGTCTAAAATCGACTGGAAATCACGAAATAAGCATTTTGAAGATTTGTTGCTTTTTCATGGTTGTTTGCCAAATTTTGTGAGTTTGTGTTTTCTGAAAACGGTTGTGACTTCGATGAACGCTTTGAGAAATATAATGTTTTCAACACCCATCTAGCTTATATTAACCATCCAGACTTCAAAACGAGTAGTGGTTTTGCTAAAATGAAAACTACCTAAAAGTGTCTAAAATCGACTGGAAATCACGAAATAAGCATTTTCAAGATTTGTTGCTTTTTCATGGTTGTTTGCCAAATTTTGTGAGTTTGTGTTTTCTGAAAACGGTTGTGACTTCGATGAACGCTTTGATAAATATAATGTTTTCAACACCCATCTAGCTTATATTAACCATCCAGACTTCAAAACGAGTAGTGGTTTTGCTAAAATGAAAACTACCTAAAAGTGTCTAAAATCGACTGGAAATCACGAAATAAGCATTTTCAAGATTTGTTGCTTTTTCATGGTTGTTTGCCAAATTTTGTGAGTTTGTATTTTCTGAAAACGGTTGTGACTTCGATGAACGCTTTGATAAATATAATGTTTTCAACACCCATCTAGCTTATATTAACCATCTAGACTTCAAAACGAGTAGTGGTTTTGCTAAAATGAAAACTACCTAAAAGTGTCTAAAATCGACTGGAAATCACGAAATAAGCATTTTCAAGATTTGTTGCTTTTTCATGGTTATTTGCCAAATTTTGTGAGTTTGTGTTTTCTGAAAACGCTTGTGACTTCGATGAACGCTTTGATAAAAATAATGTTTTCAACACCCATCTAGCTTATATTAACCATCCAGACTTCAAAACGAGTAGTGGTTTTGCTAAAATGAAAACTACCTAAAAGTGTCTAAAATCGACTGGAAATCACGAAATAAGCATTTTCAAGATTTGTTGCTTTTTCATGGTTATTTGCCAAATTTTGTGAGTTTGTGTTTTCTGAAAACGCTTGTGACTTCGATGAACGCTTTGATAAATATAATGTTTTCAACACCCATCTAGCTTATATTAACCATCTAGACTTCAAAAGGAGTAGTGGTTTTGCTAAAATGAAAACTACCTAAAAGTGTCTAAAATCGACTGGAAATCACGAAATAAGCATTTTCAAGATTTGTTGCTTTTTCATGGTTATTTGCCAAATTTTGTGAGTTTGTGTTTTCTGAAAACGCTTGTGACTTCGATGAACGCTTTGATAAAAATAATGTTTTCAACACCCATCTAGCTTATATTAACCATCCAGACTTCAAAACGAGTAGTGGTTTTGCTAAAATGAAAACTACCTAAAAGTGTCTAAAATCGACTGGAAATCACGAAATAAGCATTTTCAAATTTTGTTGCTTTTTCATGGTTATTTGCCAAATTTTGTGAGTTTGTGTTTTCTGAAAACGCTTGTGACTTCGATGAACGCTTTGATAAATATAATGTTTTCAACACCCATCTAGCTTATATTAACCATCCAGACTTCAAAACGAGTAGTGGTTTTGCTAAAATGAAAACTACCTAAAAGTGTCTAAAATCGACTGGAAATCACGAAATAAGCATTTTCAAGATTTGTTGCTTTTTAATGGTTGTTTGCCAAATTTTGTGAGTTTGTGTTTTCTGAAAACGGTTGTGACTTCGATGAACGCTTTGATAAATATAATGTTTTCAACACCCATCTAGCTTATATTAACCATCCAGACTTCAAAACGAGTAGTGGTTTTGCTAAAATGAAAACTACCTAAAAGTGTCTAAAATCGACTGGAAATCAGGAAATAAGCATTTTCAAATTTTGTTGCTTTTTCATGGTTATTTGCCAAATTTTGTGAGTTTGTGTTTTCTGAAAACGGTTGTGACTTCGATGAACGCTTTGATAAATATAATGTTTTCAACACCCATCTAGCTTATATTAACCATCTAGACTTCAAAACGAGTAGTGGTTTTGCTAAAATGAAAACTACCTAAAAGTGTCTAAAATCGACTGGAAATCACGAAATAAGCATTTTCAAGATTTGTTGCTTTTTCATGGTTATTTGCCAAATTTTGTGAGTTTGTGTTTTCTGAAAACGCTTGTGACTTCGATGAACGCTTTGATAAATATAATGTTTTCAACACCCATCTAGCTTATATTAACCATCCAGACTTCAAAACGAGTAGTGGTTTTGCTAAAATGAAAACTACCTAAAAGTGTCTAAAATCGACTGGAAATCACGAAATAAGCATTTTCAAGATTTGTTGCTTTTTAATGGTTGTTTGCCAAATTTTGTGAGTTTGTGTTTTCTGAAAACGGTTGTGACTTCGATGAACGCTTTGATAAATATAATGTTTTCAACACCCATCTAGCTTATATTAACCATCCAGACTTCAAAACGAGTAGTGGTTTTGCTAAAATGAAAACTACCTAAAAGTGTCTAAAATCGACTGGAAATCACGAAATAAGCATTTTCAAATTTTGTTGCTTTTTCATGGTTATTTGCCAAATTTTGTGAGTTTGTGTTTTCTGAAAACGGTTGTGACTTCGATGAACGCTTTGATAAATATAATGTTTTCAACACCCATCTAGCTTATATTAACCATCTAGACTTCAAAACGAGTAGTGGTTTTGCTAAAATGAAAACTACCTAAAAGTGTCTAAAATCGACTGGAAATCACGAAATAAGCATTTTCAAGATTTGTTGCTTTTTCATGGTTATTTGCCAAATTTTGTGAGTTTGTGTTTTCTGAAAACGCTTGTGACTTCGATGAACGCTTTGATAAATATAATGTTTTCAACACCCATCTAGCTTATATCAACCATCCAGACTTCAAAACGAGTAGTGGTTTTGCTAAAATGAAAACTACCTAAAAGTGTCTAAAATCGACTGGAAATCACGAAATAAGCATTTTCAAGATTTGTTGCTTTTTCATGGTTGTTTGCCAAATTTTGTGAGTTTGTGTTTTCTGAAAACGGTTGTGACTTCGATGAACGCTTTGAGAAATATAATGTTTTCAACACCCATCTAGCTTATATTAACCATCCAGACTTCAAAACGAGTAGTGGTTTTGCTAAAATGAAAACTACCTAAAAGTGTCTAAAATCGACTGGAAATCACGAAATAAGCATTTTCAAGATTTGTTGCTTTTTCATGGTTGTTTGCCAAATTTTGTGAGTTTGTGTTTTCTGAAAACGGTTGTGACTTCGATGAACGCTTTGATAAATATAATGTTTTCAACACCCATCTAGCTTATATTAACCATCCAGACTTCAAAACGAGTAGTGGTTTTGCTAAAATGAAAACTACCTAAAAGTGTCTAAAATCGACTGGAAATCACGAAATAAGCATTTTCAAGATTTGTTGCTTTTTCATGGTTGTTTGCCAAATTTTGTGAGTTTGTATTTTCTGAAAACGGTTGTGACTTCGATGAACGCTTTGATAAATATAATGTTTTCAACACCCATCTAGCTTATATTAACCATCTAGACTTCAAAACGAGTAGTGGTTTTGCTAAAATGAAAACTACCTAAAAGTGTCTAAAATCGACTGGAAATCACGAAATAAGCATTTTCAAGATTTGTTGCTTTTTCATGGTTATTTGCCAAATTTTGTGAGTTTGTGTTTTCTGAAAACGCTTGTGACTTCGATGAACGCTTTGATAAAAATAATGTTTTCAACACCCATCTAGCTTATATTAACCATCCAGACTTCAAAACGAGTAGTGGTTTTGCTAAAATGAAAACTACCTAAAAGTGTCTAAAATCGACTGGAAATCACGAAATAAGCATTTTCAAGATTTGTTGCTTTTTCATGGTTATTTGCCAAATTTTGTGAGTTTGTGTTTTCTGAAAACGCTTGTGACTTCGATGAACGCTTTGATAAATATAATGTTTTCAACACCCATCTAGCTTATATTAACCATCTAGACTTCAAAAGGAGTAGTGGTTTTGCTAAAATGAAAACTACCTAAAAGTGTCTAAAATCGACTGGAAATCACGAAATAAGCATTTTCAAGATTTGTTGCTTTTTCATGGTTATTTGCCAAATTTTGTGAGTTTGTGTTTTCTGAAAACGCTTGTGACTTCGATGAACGCTTTGATAAAAATAATGTTTTCAACACCCATCTAGCTTATATTAACCATCCAGACTTCAAAACGAGTAGTGGTTTTGCTAAAATGAAAACTACCTAAAAGTGTCTAAAATCGACTGGAAATCACGAAATAAGCATTTTCAAATTTTGTTGCTTTTTCATGGTTATTTGCCAAATTTTGTGAGTTTGTGTTTTCTGAAAACGCTTGTGACTTCGATGAACGCTTTGATAAATATAATGTTTTCAACACCCATCTAGCTTATATTAACCATCCAGACTTCAAAACGAGTAGTGGTTTTGCTAAAATGAAAACTACCTAAAAGTGTCTAAAATCGACTGGAAATCACGAAATAAGCATTTTCAAGATTTGTTGCTTTTTAATGGTTGTTTGCCAAATTTTGTGAGTTTGTGTTTTCTGAAAACGGTTGTGACTTCGATGAACGCTTTGATAAATATAATGTTTTCAACACCCATCTAGCTTATATTAACCATCCAGACTTCAAAACGAGTAGTGGTTTTGCTAAAATGAAAACTACCTAAAAGTGTCTAAAATCGACTGGAAATCACGAAATAAGCATTTTCAAGATTTGTTGCTTTTTCATGGTTATTTGCCAAATTTTGTGAGTTTATGTTTTCTGAAAACGCTTGTGACTTCGATGAACGCTTTGATAAATATAATGTTTTCAACACCCATCTAGCTTATATTAACCATCCAGACTTCAAAACGAGTAGTGGTTTTGCTAAAATGAAAACTACCTAAAAGTGTCTAAAATCGACTGGAAATCACGAAATAAGCATTTTCAAGATTTGTTGCTTTTTCATGGTTGTTTGCCAAATTTTGTGAGTTTGTGTTTTCTGAAAACGGTTGTGACTTCGATGAACGCTTTGATAAATGTAATGTTTTCAACACCCATCTAGCTTATATTAACCATCCAGACTTCAAAACGAGTAGTGGTTTTGCTAAAATGAAAACTACCTAAAAGTGTCTAAAATCGACTGGAAATCACGAAATAAGCATTTTCAAATTTTGTTGCTTTTTCATGGTTATTTGCCAAATTTTGTGAGTTTGTGTTTTCTGAAAACGGTTGTGACTTCGATGAACGCTTTGATAAATATAATGTTTTCAACACCCATCTAGCTTATATTAACCATCTAGAATTCAAAACGAGTAGTGGTTTTGCTAAAATGAAAACTACCTAAAAGTGTCTAAAATCGACTGGAAATCACGAAATAAGCATTTTCAAGATTAGTTGCTTTTTCATGGTTGTTTGCCAAATTTTGTGAGTTTGTGTTTTCTGAAAACGGTTGTGACTTCGATGAACGCTTTGAGAAATATAATGTTTTCAACACCCATCTAGCTTATATTAACCATCCAGACTTCAAAACGAGTAGTGGTTTTGCTAAAATGAAAACTACCTAAAAGTGTCTAAAATCGACTGGAAATCACGAAATAAGCATTTTCAAGATTTGTTGCTTTTTCATGGTTGTTTGCCAAATTTTGTGAGTTTGTGTTTTCTGAAAACGGTTGTGACTTCGATGAACGCTTTGATAAATATAATGTTTTCAACACCCATCTAGCTTATATTAACCATCCAGACTTCAAAACGAGTAGTGGTTTTGCTAAAATGAAAACTACCTAAAAGTGTCTAAAATCGACTGGAAATCACGAAATAAGCATTTTCAAGATTTGTTGCTTTTTCATGGTTGTTTGCCAAATTTTGTGAGTTTGTATTTTCTGAAAACGGTTGTGACTTCGATGAACGCTTTGATAAATATAATGTTTTCAACACCCATCTAGCTTATATTAACCATCTAGACTTCAAAACGAGTAGTGGTTTTGCTAAAATGAAAACTACCTAAAAGTGTCTAAAATCGACTGGAAATCACGAAATAAGCATTTTCAAGATTTGTTGCTTTTTCATGGTTATTTGCCAAATTTTGTGAGTTTGTGTTTTCTGAAAACGCTTGTGACTTCGATGAACGCTTTGATAAAAATAATGTTTTCAACACCCATCTAGCTTATATTAACCATCCAGACTTCAAAACGAGTAGTGGTTTTGCTAAAATGAAAACTACCTAAAAGTGTCTAAAATCGACTGGAAATCACGAAATAAGCATTTTCAAATTTTGTTGCTTTTTCATGGTTATTTGCCAAATTTTGTGAGTTTGTGTTTTCTGAAAACGCTTGTGACTTCGATGAACGCTTTGATAAATATAATGTTTTCAACACCCATCTAGCTTATATTAACCATCCAGACTTCAAAACGAGTAGTGGTTTTGTTAAAATGAAAACTACCCAAAAGTGTCTAAAATCGACTGGAAATCACGAAATAAGCATTTTCAAGATTTGTTGCTTTTTAATGGTTGTTTGCCAAATTTTGTGAGTTTGTGTTTTCTGAAAACGGTTGTGACTTCGATGAACGCTTTGATAAATATAATGTTTTCAACACCCATCTAGCTTATATTAACCATCCAGACTTCAAAACGAGTAGTGGTTTTGCTAAAATGAAAACTACCTAAAAGTGTCTAAAATCGACTGGAAATCACGAAATAAGCATTTTCAAGATTTGTTGCTTTTTCATGGTTGTTTGCCAAATTTTGTGAGTTTGTATTTTCTGAAAACGGTTGTGACTTCGATGAACGCTTTGATAAATATAATGTTTTCAACACCCATCTAGCTTATATTAACCATCTAGACTTCAAAAGGAGTAGTGGTTTTGCTAAAATGAAAAGTACCTAAAAGTGTCTAAAATCGACTGGAAATCACGAAATAAGCATTTTCAAGATTTGTTGCTTTTTCATGGTTATTTGCCAAATTTTGTGAGTTTGTGTTTTCTGAAAACGCTTGTGACTTCGATGAACGCTTTGATAAAAATAATGTTTTCAACACCCATCTAGCTTATATTAACCATCCAGACTTCAAAACGAGTAGTGGTTTTGCTAAAATGAAAACTACCTAAAAGTGTCTAAAATCGACTGGAAATCACGAAATAAGCATTTTCAAATTTTGTTGCTTTTTCATGGTTATTTGCCAAATTTTGTGAGTTTGTGTTTTCTGAAAACGCTTGTGACTTCGATGAACGCTTTGATAAATATAATGTTTTCAACACCCATCTAGCTTATATTAACCATCCAGACTTCAAAACGAGTAGTGGTTTTGCTAAAATGAAAACTACCTAAAAGTGTCTAAAATCGACTGGAAATCACGAAATAAGCATTTTCAAGATTTGTTGCTTTTTAATGGTTGTTTGCCAAATTTTGTGAGTTTGTGTTTTCTGAAAACGGTTGTGACTTCGATGAACGCTTTGATAAATATAATGTTTTCAACACCCATCTAGCTTATATTAACCATCCAGACTTCAAAACGAGTAGTGGTTTTGCTAAAATGAAAACTACCTAAAAGTGTCTAAAATCGACTGGAAATCACGAAATAAGCATTTTCAAGATTTGTTGCTTTTTCATGGTTATTTGCCAAATTTTGTGAGTTTGTGTTTTCTGAAAACGCTTGTGACTTCGATGAACGCTTTGATAAATATAATGTTTTCAACACCCATCTAGCTTATATTAACCATCCAGACTTCAAAACGAGTAGTGGTTTTGCTAAAATGAAAACTACCTAAAAGTGTCTAAAATCGACTGGAAATCACGAAATAAGCATTTTCAAGATTTGTTGCTTTTTCATGGTTGTTTGCCAAATTTTGTGAGTTTGTGTTTTCTGAAAACGGTTGTGACTTCGATGAACGCTTTGATAAATGTAATGTTTTCAACACCCATCTAGCTTATATTAACCATCCAGACTTCAAAACGAGTAGTGGTTTTGCTAAAATGAAAACTACCTAAAAGTGTCTAAAATCGACTGGAAATCACGAAATAAGCATTTTCAAATTTTGTTGCTTTTTCATGGTTATTTGCCAAATTTTGTGAGTTTGTGTTTTCTGAAAACGGTTGTGACTTCGATGAACGCTTTGATAAATATAATGTTTTCAACACCCATCTAGCTTATATTAACCATCTAGAATTCAAAACGAGTAGTGGTTTTGCTAAAATGAAAACTACCTAAAAGTGTCTAAAATCGACTGGAAATCACGAAATAAGCATTTTCAAGATTTGTTGCTATTTCATGGTTATTTGCCAAATTTTATGAGTTTGTGTTTTCTGAAAACGGTTGTGACTTCGATGAACGCTTTGATAAAAATAATGTTTTCAACACCCATCTAGCTTATATTAACCATCCAGACTTCAAAACCAGTAGTGGTTTTGCTAAAATGAAAACTACCTAAAAGTGTCTAAAATCGACTGGAAATCACGAAATAAGCATTTTCAAGATTTGTTGCTTTTTCATGGTTGTTTGCCAAATTTTGTGAGTTTGTGTTTTCTGAAAACGGTTGTGACTTCGATGAACGCTTTGAGAAATATAATGTTTTCAACACCCATCTAGCTTATATTAACCATCCAGACTTCAAAACGAGTAGTGGTTTTGCTAAAATGAAAACTACCTAAAAGTGTCTAAAATCGACTGGAAATCACGAAATAAGCATTTTCAAGATTTGTTGCTTTTTCATGGTTGTTTGCCAAATTTTGTGAGTTTGTGTTTTCTGAAAACGGTTGTGACTTCGATGAACGCTTTGATAAATATAATGTTTTCAACACCCATCTAGCTTATATTAACCATCCAGACTTCAAAACGAGTAGTGGTTTTGCTAAAATGAAAACTACCTAAAAGTGTCTAAAATCGACTGGAAATCACGAAATAAGCATTTTCAAGATTTGTTGCTTTTTCATGGTTGTTTGCCAAATTTTGTGAGTTTGTATTTTCTGAAAACGGTTGTGACTTCGATGAACGCTTTGATAAATATAATGTTTTCAACACCCATCTAGCTTATATTAACCATCTAGACTTCAAAACGAGTAGTGGTTTTGCTAAAATGAAAACTACCTAAAAGTGTCTAAAATCGACTGGAAATCACGAAATAAGCATTTTCAAGATTTGTTGCTTTTTCATGGTTATTTGCCAAATTTTGTGAGTTTGTGTTTTCTGAAAACGCTTGTGACTTCGATGAACGCTTTGATAAAAATAATGTTTTCAACACCCATCTAGCTTATATTAACCATCCAGACTTCAAAACGAGTAGTGGTTTTGCTAAAATGAAAACTACCTAAAAGTGTCTAAAATCGACTGGAAATCACGAAATAAGCATTTTCAAATTTTGTTGCTTTTTCATGGTTATTTGCCAAATTTTGTGAGTTTGTGTTTTCTGAAAACGCTTGTGACTTCGATGAACGCTTTGATAAATATAATGTTTTCAACACCCATCTAGCTTATATTAACCATCCAGACTTCAAAACGAGTAGTGGTTTTGCTAAAATGAAAACTACCTAAAAGTGTCTAAAATCGACTGGAAATCACGAAATAAGCATTTTCAAGATTTGTTGCTTTTTCATGGTTATTTGCCAAATTTTGTGAGTTTGTGTTTTCTGAAAACGCTTGTGACTTCGATGAACGCTTTGATAAATATAATGTTTTCAACACCCATCTAGCTTATATTAACCATCTAGACTTCAAAAGGAGTAGCGGTTTTGCTAAAATGAAAACTACCTAAAAGTGTCTAAAATCGACTGGAAATCACGAAATAAGCATTTTCAAGATTTGTTGCTTTTTCATGGTTGTTTGCCAAATTTTGTGAGTTTGTTTTTTTCCTGAAAACGGTTGTGACTTCGATGAACGCTTTGATAAATATAATGTTTTCAACACCCATCTAGCTTATATTAACCATCTAGACTTCAAAAGGAGTAGTGGTTTTGCTAAAATGAAAACTACCTAAAAGTGTCTAAAATCGACTGGAAATCACGAAATAAGCATTTTCAAGATTTGTTGCTTTTTCATGGTTATTTGCCAAATTTTGTGAGTTTGTGTTTTCTGAAAACGCTTGTGACTTCGATGAACGCTTTGATAAAAATAATGTTTTCAACACCCATCTAGCTTATATTAACCATCCAGACTTCAAAACGAGTAGTGGTTTTGCTAAAATGAAAACTACCTAAAAGTGTCTAAAATCGACTGGAAATCACGAAATAAGCATTTTCAAGATTTGTTGCTTTTTCATGGTTATTTGCCAAATTTTGTGAGTTTGTGTTTTCTGAAAACGGTTGTGACTTCGATGAACGCTTTGATAAATATAATGTTTTCAACACCCATCTAGCTTATATTAACCATCCAGACTTCAAAACGAGTAGTGGTTTTGCTAAAATGAAAACTACCTAAAAGTGTCTAAAATCGACTGGAAATCACGAAATAAGCATTTTCAAATTTTGTTGCTTTTTCATGGTTATTTGCCAAATTTTGTGAGTTTGTGTTTTCTGAAAACGGTTGTGACTTCGATGAACGCTTTGATAAATATAATGTTTTCAACACCCATCTAGCTTATATTAACCATCTAGACTTCAAAACGAGTAGTGGTTTTGCTAAAATGAAAACTACCTAAAAGTGTCTAAAATCGACTGGAAATCACGAAATAAGCATTTTCAAGATTTGTTGCTTTTTCATGGTTATTTGCCAAATTTTGTGAGTTTGTGTTTTCTGAAAACGGTTGTGACTTCGATGAACGCTTTGATAAAAATAATGTTTTCAACACCCATCTAGCTTATATTAACCATCCAGACTTCAAAACGAGTAGTGGTTTTGCTAAAATGAAAACTACCTAAAAGTGTCTAAAATCGACTGGAAATCACGAAATAAGCATTTTCAAATTTTGTTGCTTTTTCATGGTTATTTGCCAAATTTTGTGAGTTTGTGTTTTCTGAAAACGCTTGTGACTTCGATGAACGCTTTGATAAATATAATGTTTTCAACACCCATCTAGCTTATATTAACCATCTAGACTTCAAAAGGAGTAGTGGTTTTGCTAAAATGAAAACTACCTAAAAGTGTCTAAAATCGACTGGAAATCACGAAATAAGCATTTTCAAGATTTGTTGCTTTTTCATGGTTATTTGCCAAATTTTGTGAGTTTGTGTTTTCTGAAAACGCTTGTGACTTCGATGAACGCTTTGATAAATATAATGTTTTCAACACCCATCTAGCTTATATTAACCATCCAGACTTCAAAACGAGTAGTGGTTTTGCTAAAATGAAAACTACCTAAAAGTGTCTAAAATCGAGTGGAAATCACGAAATAAGCATTTTCAAGATTTGTTGCTTTTTCATGGTTGTTTGCCAAATTTTGTGAGTTTGTGTTTTCTGGAAACGGTTGTGACTTCGATGAACGCTTTGATAAATATAATGTTTTCAACACCCATCTAGCTTATATTAACCATCCAGACTTCAAAACGACTAGTGGTTTTGCTAAAATGAAAACTACCTAAAAGTGTCTAAAATCGACTGGAAATCACGAAATAAGCATTTTCAAATTTTGTTGCTTTTTCATGGTTATTTGCCAAATTTTGTGAGTTTGTGTTTTCTGAAAACGGTTGTGACTTCGATGAACGCTTTGATAAATATAATGTTTTCAACACCCATCTAGCTTATATTAACCATCTAGACTTCAAAACGAGTAGTGGTTTTGCTAAAATGAAAACTACCTAAAAGTGTCTAAAATCGACTGGAAATCACGAAATAAGCATTTTCAAGATTTGTTGCTTTTTCATGGTTATTTGCCAAATTTTGTGAGTTTGTGTTTTCTGAAAACGCTTGTGACTTCGATGAACGCTTTGATAAATATAATGTTTTCAACACCCATCTAGCTTATATCAACCATCCAGACTTCAAAACGAGTAGTGGTTTTGCTAAAATGAAAACTACCTAAAAGTGTCTAAAATCGACTGGAAATCACGAAATAAGCATTTTCAAGATTTGTTGCTTTTTCATGGTTGTTTGCCAAATTTTGTGAGTTTGTGTTTTCTGAAAACGGTTGTGACTTCGATGAACGCTTTGAGAAATATAATGTTTTCAACACCCATCTAGCTTATATTAACCATCCAGACTTCAAAACGAGTAGTGGTTTTGCTAAAATGAAAACTACCTAAAAGTGTCTAAAATCGACTGGAAATCACGAAATAAGCATTTTCAAGATTTGTTGCTTTTTCATGGTTGTTTGCCAAATTTTGTGAGTTTGTGTTTTCTGAAAACGGTTGTGACTTCGATGAACGCTTTGATAAATATAATGTTTTCAACACCCATCTAGCTTATATTAACCATCCAGACTTCAAAACGAGTAGTGGTTTTGCTAAAATGAAAACTACCTAAAAGTGTCTAAAATCGACTGGAAATCACGAAATAAGCATTTTCAAGATTTGTTGCTTTTTCATGGTTGTTTGCCAAATTTTGTGAGTTTGTATTTTCTGAAAACGGTTGTGACTTCGATGAACGCTTTGATAAATATAATGTTTTCAACACCCATCTAGCTTATATTAACCATCTAGACTTCAAAACGAGTAGTGGTTTTGCTAAAATGAAAACTACCTAAAAGTGTCTAAAATCGACTGGAAATCACGAAATAAGCATTTTCAAGATTTGTTGCTTTTTCATGGTTATTTGCCAAATTTTGTGAGTTTGTGTTTTCTGAAAACGCTTGTGACTTCGATGAACGCTTTGATAAAAATAATGTTTTCAACACCCATCTAGCTTATATTAACCATCCAGACTTCAAAACGAGTAGTGGTTTTGCTAAAATGAAAACTACCTAAAAGTGTCTAAAATCGACTGGAAATCACGAAATAAGCATTTTCAAGATTTGTTGCTTTTTCATGGTTATTTGCCAAATTTTGTGAGTTTGTGTTTTCTGAAAACGCTTGTGACTTCGATGAACGCTTTGATAAAAATAATGTTTTCAACACCCATCTAGCTTATATTAACCATCCAGACTTCAAAACGAGTAGTGGTTTTGCTAAAATGAAAACTACCTAAAAGTGTCTAAAATCGACTGGAAATCACGAAATAAGCATTTTCAAATTTTGTTGCTTTTTCATGGTTATTTGCCAAATTTTGTGAGTTTGTGTTTTCTGAAAACGCTTGTGACTTCGATGAACGCTTTGATAAATATAATGTTTTCAACACCCATCTAGCTTATATTAACCATCCAGACTTCAAAACGAGTAGTGGTTTTGCTAAAATGAAAACTACCTAAAAGTGTCTAAAATCGACTGGAAATCACGAAATAAGCATTTTCAAGATTTGTTGCTTTTTAATGGTTGTTTGCCAAATTTTGTGAGTTTGTGTTTTCTGAAAACGGTTGTGACTTCGATGAACGCTTTGATAAATATAATGTTTTCAACACCCATCTAGCTTATATTAACCATCCAGACTTCAAAACGAGTAGTGGTTTTGCTAAAATGAAAACTACCTAAAAGTGTCTAAAATCGACTGGAAATCACGAAATAAGCATTTTCAAATTTTGTTGCTTTTTCATGGTTATTTGCCAAATTTTGTGAGTTTGTGTTTTCTGAAAACGGTTGTGACTTCGATGAACGCTTTGATAAATATAATGTTTTCAACACCCATCTAGCTTATATTAACCATCTAGACTTCAAAACGAGTAGTGGTTTTGCTAAAATGAAAACTACCTAAAAGTGTCTAAAATCGACTGGAAATCACGAAATAAGCATTTTCAAGATTTGTTGCTTTTTCATGGTTATTTGCCAAATTTTGTGAGTTTGTGTTTTCTGAAAACGGTTGTGACTTCGATGAACGCTTTGATAAATATAATGTTTTCAACACCCATCTAGCTTATATTAACCATCTAGACTTCAAAACGAGTAGTGGTTTTGCTAAAATGAAAACTACCTAAAAGTGTCTAAAATCGACTGGAAATCACGAAATAAGCATTTTCAAGATTTGTTGCTTTTTCATGGTTATTTGCCAAATTTTGTGAGTTTGTGTTTTCTGAAAACGCTTGTGACTTCGATGAACGCTTTGATAAATATAATGTTTTCAACACCCATCTAGCTTATATTAACCATCCAGACTTCAAAACGAGTAGTGGTTTTGCTAAAATGAAAACTACCTAAAAGTGTCTAAAATCGACTGGAAATCACGAAATAAGCATTTTCAAGATTTGTTGCTTTTTAATGGTTGTTTGCCAAATTTTGTGAGTTTGTGTTTTCTGAAAACGGTTGTGACTTCGATGAACGCTTTGATAAATATAATGTTTTCAACACCCATCTAGCTTATATTAACCATCCAGACTTCAAAACGAGTAGTGGTTTTGCTAAAATGAAAACTACCTAAAAGTGTCTAAAATCGACTGGAAATCACGAAATAAGCATTTTCAAATTTTGTTGCTTTTTCATGGTTATTTGCCAAATTTTGTGAGTTTGTGTTTTCTGAAAACGGTTGTGACTTCGATGAACGCTTTGATAAATATAATGTTTTCAACACCCATCTAGCTTATATTAACCATCTAGACTTCAAAACGAGTAGTGGTTTTGCTAAAATGAAAACTACCTAAAAGTGTCTAAAATCGACTGGAAATCACGAAATAAGCATTTTCAAGATTTGTTGCTTTTTCATGGTTATTTGCCAAATTTTGTGAGTTTGTGTTTTCTGAAAACGCTTGTGACTTCGATGAACGCTTTGATAAATATAATGTTTTCAACACCCATCTAGCTTATATCAACCATCCAGACTTCAAAACGAGTAGTGGTTTTGCTAAAATGAAAACTACCTAAAAGTGTCTAAAATCGACTGGAAATCACGAAATAAGCATTTTCAAGATTTGTTGCTTTTTCATGGTTGTTTGCCAAATTTTGTGAGTTTGTGTTTTCTGAAAACGGTTGTGACTTCGATGAACGCTTTGAGAAATATAATGTTTTCAACACCCATCTAGCTTATATTAACCATCCAGACTTCAAAACGAGTAGTGGTTTTGCTAAAATGAAAACTACCTAAAAGTGTCTAAAATCGACTGGAAATCACGAAATAAGCATTTTCAAGATTTGTTGCTTTTTCATGGTTGTTTGCCAAATTTTGTGAGTTTGTGTTTTCTGAAAACGGTTGTGACTTCGATGAACGCTTTGATAAATATAATGTTTTCAACACCCATCTAGCTTATATTAACCATCCAGACTTCAAAACGAGTAGTGGTTTTGCTAAAATGAAAACTACCTAAAAGTGTCTAAAATCGACTGGAAATCACGAAATAAGCATTTTCAAGATTTGTTGCTTTTTCATGGTTGTTTGCCAAATTTTGTGAGTTTGTATTTTCTGAAAACGGTTGTGACTTCGATGAACGCTTTGATAAATATAATGTTTTCAACACCCATCTAGCTTATATTAACCATCTAGACTTCAAAACGAGTAGTGGTTTTGCTAAAATGAAAACTACCTAAAAGTGTCTAAAATCGACTGGAAATCACGAAATAAGCATTTTCAAGATTTGTTGCTTTTTCATGGTTATTTGCCAAATTTTGTGAGTTTGTGTTTTCTGAAAACGCTTGTGACTTCGATGAACGCTTTGATAAAAATAATGTTTTCAACACCCATCTAGCTTATATTAACCATCCAGACTTCAAAACGAGTAGTGGTTTTGCTAAAATGAAAACTACCTAAAAGTGTCTAAAATCGACTGGAAATCACGAAATAAGCATTTTCAAGATTTGTTGCTTTTTCATGGTTATTTGCCAAATTTTGTGAGTTTGTGTTTTCTGAAAACGCTTGTGACTTCGATGAACGCTTTGATAAATATAATGTTTTCAACACCCATCTAGCTTATATTAACCATCTAGACTTCAAAAGGAGTAGTGGTTTTGCTAAAATGAAAACTACCTAAAAGTGTCTAAAATCGACTGGAAATCACGAAATAAGCATTTTCAAGATTTGTTGCTTTTTCATGGTTATTTGCCAAATTTTGTGAGTTTGTGTTTTCTGAAAACGCTTGTGACTTCGATGAACGCTTTGATAAAAATAATGTTTTCAACACCCATCTAGCTTATATTAACCATCCAGACTTCAAAACGAGTAGTGGTTTTGCTAAAATGAAAACTACCTAAAAGTGTCTAAAATCGACTGGAAATCACGAAATAAGCATTTTCAAATTTTGTTGCTTTTTCATGGTTATTTGCCAAATTTTGTGAGTTTGTGTTTTCTGAAAACGCTTGTGACTTCGATGAACGCTTTGATAAATATAATGTTTTCAACACCCATCTAGCTTATATTAACCATCCAGACTTCAAAACGAGTAGTGGTTTTGCTAAAATGAAAACTACCTAAAAGTGTCTAAAATCGACTGGAAATCACGAAATAAGCATTTTCAAATTTTGTTGCTTTTTCATGGTTATTTGCCAAATTTTGTGAGTTTGTGTTTTCTGAAAACGCTTGTGACTTCGATGAACGCTTTGATAAATATAATGTTTTCAACACCCATCTAGCTTATATTAACCATCCAGACTTCAAAACGAGTAGTGGTTTTGCTAAAATGAAAACTACCTAAAAGTGTCTAAAATCGACTGGAAATCACGAAATAAGCATTTTCAAGATTTGTTGCTTTTTAATGGTTGTTTGCCAAATTTTGTGAGTTTGTGTTTTCTGAAAACGGTTGTGACTTCGATGAACGCTTTGATAAATATAATGTTTTCAACACCCATCTAGCTTATATTAACCATCCAGACTTCAAAACGAGTAGTGGTTTTGCTAAAATGAAAACTACCTAAAAGTGTCTAAAATCGACTGGAAATCACGAAATAAGCATTTTCAAATTTTGTTGCTTTTTCATGGTTATTTGCCAAATTTTGTGAGTTTGTGTTTTCTGAAAACGGTTGTGACTTCGATGAACGCTTTGATAAATATAATGTTTTCAACACCCATCTAGCTTATATTAACCATCTAGACTTCAAAACGAGTAGTGGTTTTGCTAAAATGAAAACTACCTAAAAGTGTCTAAAATCGACTGGAAATCACGAAATAAGCATTTTCAAGATTTGTTGCTTTTTCATGGTTATTTGCCAAATTTTGTGAGTTTGTGTTTTCTGAAAACGCTTGTGACTTCGATGAACGCTTTGATAAATATAATGTTTTCAACACCCATCTAGCTTATATTAACCATCCAGACTTCAAAACGAGTAGTGGTTTTGCTAAAATGAAAACTACCTAAAAGTGTCTAAAATCGACTGGAAATCACGAAATAAGCATTTTCAAATTTTGTTGCTTTTTCATGGTTATTTGCCAAATTTTGTGAGTTTGTGTTTTCTGAAAACGGTTGTGACTTCGATGAACGCTTTGATAAATATAATGTTTTCAACACCCATCTAGCTTATATTAACCATCTAGACTTCAAAACGAGTAGTGGTTTTGCTAAAATGAAAACTACCTAAAAGTGTCTAAAATCGACTGGAAATCACGAAATAAGCATTTTCAAGATTTGTTGCTTTTTCATGGTTATTTGCCAAATTTTGTGAGTTTGTGTTTTCTGAAAACGCTTGTGACTTCGATGAACGCTTTGATAAATATAATGTTTTCAACACCCATCTAGCTTATATTAACCATCCAGACTTCAAAACGAGTAGTGGTTTTGCTAAAATGAAAACTACCTAAAAGTGTCTAAAATCGACTGGAAATCACGAAATAAGCATTTTCAAGATTTGTTGCTTTTTAATGGTTGTTTGCCAAATTTTGTGAGTTTGTGTTTTCTGAAAACGGTTGTGACTTCGATGAACGCTTTGATAAATATAATGTTTTCAACACCCATCTAGCTTATATTAACCATCCAGACTTCAAAACGAGTAGTGGTTTTGCTAAAATGAAAACTACCTAAAAGTGTCTAAAATCGACTGGAAATCACGAAATAAGCATTTTCAAATTTTGTTGCTTTTTCATGGTTATTTGCCAAATTTTGTGAGTTTGTGTTTTCTGAAAACGGTTGTGACTTCGATGAACGCTTTGATAAATATAATGTTTTCAACACCCATCTAGCTTATATTAACCATCTAGACTTCAAAACGAGTAGTGGTTTTGCTAAAATGAAAACTACCTAAAAGTGTCTAAAATCGACTGGAAATCACGAAATAAGCATTTTCAAGATTTGTTGCTTTTTCATGGTTATTTGCCAAATTTTGTGAGTTTGTGTTTTCTGAAAACGCTTGTGACTTCGATGAACGCTTTGATAAATATAATGTTTTCAACACCCATCTAGCTTATATCAACCATCCAGACTTCAAAACGAGTAGTGGTTTTGCTAAAATGAAAACTACCTAAAAGTGTCTAAAATCGACTGGAAATCACGAAATAAGCATTTTCAAGATTTGTTGCTTTTTCATGGTTGTTTGCCAAATTTTGTGAGTTTGTGTTTTCTGAAAACGGTTGTGACTTCGATGAACGCTTTGAGAAATATAATGTTTTCAACACCCATCTAGCTTATATTAACCATCCAGACTTCAAAACGAGTAGTGGTTTTGCTAAAATGAAAACTACCTAAAAGTGTCTAAAATCGACTGGAAATCACGAAATAAGCATTTTCAAGATTTGTTGCTTTTTCATGGTTGTTTGCCAAATTTTGTGAGTTTGTGTTTTCTGAAAACGGTTGTGACTTCGATGAACGCTTTGATAAATATAATGTTTTCAACACCCATCTAGCTTATATTAACCATCCAGACTTCAAAACGAGTAGTGGTTTTGCTAAAATGAAAACTACCTAAAAGTGTCTAAAATCGACTGGAAATCACGAAATAAGCATTTTCAAGATTTGTTGCTTTTTCATGGTTGTTTGCCAAATTTTGTGAGTTTGTATTTTCTGAAAACGGTTGTGACTTCGATGAACGCTTTGATAAATATAATGTTTTCAACACCCATCTAGCTTATATTAACCATCTAGACTTCAAAACGAGTAGTGGTTTTGCTAAAATGAAAACTACCTAAAAGTGTCTAAAATCGACTGGAAATCACGAAATAAGCATTTTCAAGATTTGTTGCTTTTTCATGGTTATTTGCCAAATTTTGTGAGTTTGTGTTTTCTGAAAACGCTTGTGACTTCGATGAACGCTTTGATAAAAATAATGTTTTCAACACCCATCTAGCTTATATTAACCATCCAGACTTCAAAACGAGTAGTGGTTTTGCTAAAATGAAAACTACCTAAAAGTGTCTAAAATCGACTGGAAATCACGAAATAAGCATTTTCAAGATTTGTTGCTTTTTCATGGTTATTTGCCAAATTTTGTGAGTTTGTGTTTTCTGAAAACGCTTGTGACTTCGATGAACGCTTTGATAAATATAATGTTTTCAACACCCATCTAGCTTATATTAACCATCTAGACTTCAAAAGGAGTAGTGGTTTTGCTAAAATGAAAACTACCTAAAAGTGTCTAAAATCGACTGGAAATCACGAAATAAGCATTTTCAAGATTTGTTGCTTTTTCATGGTTATTTGCCAAATTTTGTGAGTTTGTGTTTTCTGAAAACGCTTGTGACTTCGATGAACGCTTTGATAAAAATAATGTTTTCAACACCCATCTAGCTTATATTAACCATCCAGACTTCAAAACGAGTAGTGGTTTTGCTAAAATGAAAACTACCTAAAAGTGTCTAAAATCGACTGGAAATCACGAAATAAGCATTTTCAAATTTTGTTGCTTTTTCATGGTTATTTGCCAAATTTTGTGAGTTTGTGTTTTCTGAAAACGCTTGTGACTTCGATGAACGCTTTGATAAATATAATGTTTTCAACACCCATCTAGCTTATATTAACCATCCAGACTTCAAAACGAGTAGTGGTTTTGCTAAAATGAAAACTACCTAAAAGTGTCTAAAATCGACTGGAAATCACGAAATAAGCATTTTCAAGATTTGTTGCTTTTTAATGGTTGTTTGCCAAATTTTGTGAGTTTGTGTTTTCTGAAAACGGTTGTGACTTCGATGAACGCTTTGATAAATATAATGTTTTCAACACCCATCTAGCTTATATTAACCATCCAGACTTCAAAACGAGTAGTGGTTTTGCTAAAATGAAAACTACCTAAAAGTGTCTAAAATCGACTGGAAATCACGAAATAAGCATTTTCAAGATTTGTTGCTTTTTCATGGTTATTTGCCAAATTTTGTGAGTTTGTGTTTTCTGAAAACGCTTGTGACTTCGATGAACGCTTTGATAAATATAATGTTTTCAACACCCATCTAGCTTATATTAACCATCCAGACTTCAAAACGAGTAGTGGTTTTGCTAAAATGAAAACTACCTAAAAGTGTCTAAAATCGACTGGAAATCACGAAATAAGCATTTTCAAGATTTGTTGCTTTTTCATGGTTGTTTGCCAAATTTTGTGAGTTTGTGTTTTCTGAAAACGGTTGTGACTTCGATGAACGCTTTGATAAATGTAATGTTTTCAACACCCATCTAGCTTATATTAACCATCCAGACTTCAAAACGAGTAGTGGTTTTGCTAAAATGAAAACTACCTAAAAGTGTCTAAAATCGACTGGAAATCACGAAATAAGCATTTTCAAATTTTGTTGCTTTTTCATGGTTATTTGCCAAATTTTGTGAGTTTGTGTTTTCTGAAAACGGTTGTGACTTCGATGAACGCTTTGATAAATATAATGTTTTCAACACCCATCTAGCTTATATTAACCATCTAGAATTCAAAACGAGTAGTGGTTTTGCTAAAATGAAAACTACCTAAAAGTGTCTAAAATCGACTGGAAATCACGAAATAAGCATTTTCAAGATTAGTTGCTTTTTCATGGTTGTTTGCCAAATTTTGTGAGTTTGTGTTTTCTGAAAACGGTTGTGACTTCGATGAACGCTTTGAGAAATATAATGTTTTCAACACCCATCTAGCTTATATTAACCATCCAGACTTCAAAACGAGTAGTGGTTTTGCTAAAATGAAAACTACCTAAAAGTGTCTAAAATCGACTGGAAATCACGAAATAAGCATTTTCAAGATTTGTTGCTTTTTCATGGTTGTTTGCCAAATTTTGTGAGTTTGTGTTTTCTGAAAACGGTTGTGACTTCGATGAACGCTTTGATAAATATAATGTTTTCAACACCCATCTAGCTTATATTAACCATCCAGACTTCAAAACGAGTAGTGGTTTTGCTAAAATGAAAACTACCTAAAAGTGTCTAAAATCGACTGGAAATCACGAAATAAGCATTTTCAAGATTTGTTGCTTTTTCATGGTTGTTTGCCAAATTTTGTGAGTTTGTATTTTCTGAAAACGGTTGTGACTTCGATGAACGCTTTGATAAATATAATGTTTTCAACACCCATCTAGCTTATATTAACCATCTAGACTTCAAAACGAGTAGTGGTTTTGCTAAAATGAAAACTACCTAAAAGTGTCTAAAATCGACTGGAAATCACGAAATAAGCATTTTCAAGATTTGTTGCTTTTTCATGGTTATTTGCCAAATTTTGTGAGTTTGTGTTTTCTGAAAACGCTTGTGACTTCGATGAACGCTTTGATAAAAATAATGTTTTCAACACCCATCTAGCTTATATTAACCATCCAGACTTCAAAACGAGTAGTGGTTTTGCTAAAATGAAAACTACCTAAAAGTGTCTAAAATCGACTGGAAATCACGAAATAAGCATTTTCAAATTTTGTTGCTTTTTCATGGTTATTTGCCAAATTTTGTGAGTTTGTGTTTTCTGAAAACGCTTGTGACTTCGATGAACGCTTTGATAAATATAATGTTTTCAACACCCATCTAGCTTATATTAACCATCCAGACTTCAAAACGAGTAGTGGTTTTGTTAAAATGAAAACTACCTAAAAGTGTCTAAAATCGACTGGAAATCACGAAATAAGCATTTTCAAGATTTGTTGCTTTTTAATGGTTGTTTGCCAAATTTTGTGAGTTTGTGTTTTCTGAAAACGGTTGTGACTTCGATGAACGCTTTGATAAATATAATGTTTTCAACACCCATCTAGCTTATATTAACCATCCAGACTTCAAAACGAGTAGTGGTTTTGCTAAAATGAAAACTACCTAAAAGTGTCTAAAATCGACTGGAAATCACGAAATAAGCATTTTCAAGATTTGTTGCTTTTTCATGGTTGTTTGCCAAATTTTGTGAGTTTGTATTTTCTGAAAACGGTTGTGACTTCGATGAACGCTTTGATAAATATAATGTTTTCAACACCCATCTAGCTTATATTAACCATCTAGACTTCAAAAGGAGTAGTGGTTTTGCTAAAATGAAAACTACCTAAAAGTGTCTAAAATCGACTGGAAATCACGAAATAAGCATTTTCAAGATTTGTTGCTTTTTCATGGTTATTTGCCAAATTTTGTGAGTTTGTGTTTTCTGAAAACGCTTGTGACTTCGATGAACGCTTTGATAAATATAATGTTTTCAACACCCATCTAGCTTATATTAACCATCTAGACTTCAAAAGGAGTAGTGGTTTTGCTAAAATGAAAACTACCTAAAAGTGTCTAAAATCGACTGGAAATCACGAAATAAGCATTTTCAAGATTTGTTGCTTTTTCATGGTTATTTGCCAAATTTTGTGAGTTTGTGTTTTCTGAAAACGCTTGTGACTTCGATGAACGCTTTGATAAATATAATGTTTTCAACACCCATCTAGCTTATATTAACCATCCAGACTTCAAAACGAGTAGTGGTTTTGCTAAAATGAAAACTACCTAAAAGTGTCTAAAATCGAGTGGAAATCACGAAATAAGCATTTTCAAGATTTGTTGCTTTTTCATGGTTGTTTGCCAAATTTTGTGAGTTTGTGTTTTCTGGAAACGGTTGTGACTTCGATGAACGCTTTGATAAATATAATGTTTTCAACACCCATCTAGCTTATATTAACCATCCAGACTTCAAAACGACTAGTGGTTTTGCTAAAATGAAAACTACCTAAAAGTGTCTAAAATCGACTGGAAATCACGAAATAAGCATTTTCAAATTTTGTTGCTTTTTCATGGTTATTTGCCAAATTTTGTGAGTTTGTGTTTTCTGAAAACGGTTGTGACTTCGATGAACGCTTTGATAAATATAATGTTTTCAACACCCATCTAGCTTATATTAACCATCTAGACTTCAAAACGAGTAGTGGTTTTGCTAAAATGAAAACTACCTAAAAGTGTCTAAAATCGACTGGAAATCACGAAATAAGCATTTTCAAGATTTGTTGCTTTTTCATGGTTATTTGCCAAATTTTGTGAGTTTGTGTTTTCTGAAAACGCTTGTGACTTCGATGAACGCTTTGATAAATATAATGTTTTCAACACCCATCTAGCTTATATCAACCATCCAGACTTCAAAACGAGTAGTGGTTTTGCTAAAATGAAAACTACCTAAAAGTGTCTAAAATCGACTGGAAATCACGAAATAAGCATTTTCAAGATTTGTTGCTTTTTCATGGTTGTTTGCCAAATTTTGTGAGTTTGTGTTTTCTGAAAACGGTTGTGACTTCGATGAACGCTTTGAGAAATATAATGTTTTCAACACCCATCTAGCTTATATTAACCATCCAGACTTCAAAACGAGTAGTGGTTTTGCTAAAATGAAAACTACCTAAAAGTGTCTAAAATCGACTGGAAATCACGAAATAAGCATTTTCAAGATTTGTTGCTTTTTCATGGTTGTTTGCCAAATTTTGTGAGTTTGTGTTTTCTGAAAACGGTTGTGACTTCGATGAACGCTTTGATAAATATAATGTTTTCAACACCCATCTAGCTTATATTAACCATCCAGACTTCAAAACGAGTAGTGGTTTTGCTAAAATGAAAACTACCTAAAAGTGTCTAAAATCGACTGGAAATCACGAAATAAGCATTTTCAAGATTTGTTGCTTTTTCATGGTTGTTTGCCAAATTTTGTGAGTTTGTATTTTCTGAAAACGGTTGTGACTTCGATGAACGCTTTGATAAATATAATGTTTTCAACACCCATCTAGCTTATATTAACCATCTAGACTTCAAAACGAGTAGTGGTTTTGCTAAAATGAAAACTACCTAAAAGTGTCTAAAATCGACTGGAAATCACGAAATAAGCATTTTCAAGATTTGTTGCTTTTTCATGGTTATTTGCCAAATTTTGTGAGTTTGTGTTTTCTGAAAACGCTTGTGACTTCGATGAACGCTTTGATAAAAATAATGTTTTCAACACCCATCTAGCTTATATTAACCATCCAGACTTCAAAACGAGTAGTGGTTTTGCTAAAATGAAAACTACCTAAAAGTGTCTAAAATCGACTGGAAATCACGAAATAAGCATTTTCAAGATTTGTTGCTTTTTCATGGTTATTTGCCAAATTTTGTGAGTTTGTGTTTTCTGAAAACGCTTGTGACTTCGATGAACGCTTTGATAAATATAATGTTTTCAACACCCATCTAGCTTATATTAACCATCTAGACTTCAAAAGGAGTAGTGGTTTTGCTAAAATGAAAACTACCTAAAAGTGTCTAAAATCGACTGGAAATCACGAAATAAGCATTTTCAAGATTTGTTGCTTTTTCATGGTTATTTGCCAAATTTTGTGAGTTTGTGTTTTCTGAAAACGCTTGTGACTTCGATGAACGCTTTGATAAAAATAATGTTTTCAACACCCATCTAGCTTATATTAACCATCCAGACTTCAAAACGAGTAGTGGTTTTGCTAAAATGAAAACTACCTAAAAGTGTCTAAAATCGACTGGAAATCACGAAATAAGCATTTTCAAATTTTGTTGCTTTTTCATGGTTATTTGCCAAATTTTGTGAGTTTGTGTTTTCTGAAAACGCTTGTGACTTCGATGAACGCTTTGATAAATATAATGTTTTCAACACCCATCTAGCTTATATTAACCATCCAGACTTCAAAACGAGTAGTGGTTTTGCTAAAATGAAAACTACCTAAAAGTGTCTAAAATCGACTGGAAATCACGAAATAAGCATTTTCAAGATTTGTTGCTTTTTCATGGTTATTTGCCAAATTTTGTGAGTTTGTGTTTTCTGAAAACGCTTGTGACTTCGATGAACGCTTTGATAAATATAATGTTTTCAACACCCATCTAGCTTATATTAACCATCCAGACTTCAAAACGAGTAGTGGTTTTGCTAAAATGAAAACTACCTAAAAGTGTCTAAAATCGAGTGGAAATCACGAAATAAGCATTTTCAAGATTTGTTGCTTTTTCATGGTTGTTTGCCAAATTTTGTGAGTTTGTGTTTTCTGGAAACGGTTGTGACTTCGATGAACGCTTTGATAAATATAATGTTTTCAACACCCATCTAGCTTATATTAACCATCCAGACTTCAAAACGACTAGTGGTTTTGCTAAAATGAAAACTACCTAAAAGTGTCTAAAATCGACTGGAAATCACGAAATAAGCATTTTCAAATTTTGTTGCTTTTTCATGGTTATTTGCCAAATTTTGTGAGTTTGTGTTTTCTGAAAACGGTTGTGACTTCGATGAACGCTTTGATAAATATAATGTTTTCAACACCCATCTAGCTTATATTAACCATCTAGACTTCAAAACGAGTAGTGGTTTTGCTAAAATGAAAACTACCTAAAAGTGTCTAAAATCGACTGGAAATCACGAAATAAGCATTTTCAAGATTTGTTGCTTTTTCATGGTTATTTGCCAAATTTTGTGAGTTTGTGTTTTCTGAAAACGCTTGTGACTTCGATGAACGCTTTGATAAATATAATGTTTTCAACACCCATCTAGCTTATATCAACCATCCAGACTTCAAAACGAGTAGTGGTTTTGCTAAAATGAAAACTACCTAAAAGTGTCTAAAATCGACTGGAAATCACGAAATAAGCATTTTCAAGATTTGTTGCTTTTTCATGGTTGTTTGCCAAATTTTGTGAGTTTGTGTTTTCTGAAAACGGTTGTGACTTCGATGAACGCTTTGAGAAATATAATGTTTTCAACACCCATCTAGCTTATATTAACCATCCAGACTTCAAAACGAGTAGTGGTTTTGCTAAAATGAAAACTACCTAAAAGTGTCTAAAATCGACTGGAAATCACGAAATAAGCATTTTCAAGATTTGTTGCTTTTTCATGGTTGTTTGCCAAATTTTGTGAGTTTGTGTTTTCTGAAAACGGTTGTGACTTCGATGAACGCTTTGATAAATATAATGTTTTCAACACCCATCTAGCTTATATTAACCATCCAGACTTCAAAACGAGTAGTGGTTTTGCTAAAATGAAAACTACCTAAAAGTGTCTAAAATCGACTGGAAATCACGAAATAAGCATTTTCAAGATTTGTTGCTTTTTCATGGTTGTTTGCCAAATTTTGTGAGTTTGTATTTTCTGAAAACGGTTGTGACTTCGATGAACGCTTTGATAAATATAATGTTTTCAACACCCATCTAGCTTATATTAACCATCTAGACTTCAAAACGAGTAGTGGTTTTGCTAAAATGAAAACTACCTAAAAGTGTCTAAAATCGACTGGAAATCACGAAATAAGCATTTTCAAGATTTGTTGCTTTTTCATGGTTATTTGCCAAATTTTGTGAGTTTGTGTTTTCTGAAAACGCTTGTGACTTCGATGAACGCTTTGATAAATATAATGTTTTCAACACCCATCTAGCTTATATTAACCATCCAGACTTCAAAACGAGTAGTGGTTTTGCTAAAATGAAAACTACCTAAAAGTGTCTAAAATCGACTGGAAATCACGAAATAAGCATTTTCAAGATTTGTTGCTTTTTCATGGTTATTTGCCAAATTTTGTGAGTTTGTGTTTTCTGAAAACGCTTGTGACTTCGATGAACGCTTTGATAAAAATAATGTTTTCAACACCCATCTAGCTTATATTAACCATCCAGACTTCAAAACGAGTAGTGGTTTTGCTAAAATGAAAACTACCTAAAAGTGTCTAAAATCGACTGGAAATCACGAAATAAGCATTTTCAAGATTTGTTGCTTTTTCATGGTTATTTGCCAAATTTTGTGAGTTTGTGTTTTCTGAAAACGCTTGTGACTTCGATGAACGCTTTGATAAATATAATGTTTTCAACACCCATCTAGCTTATATTAACCATCTAGACTTCAAAAGGAGTAGTGGTTTTGCTAAAATGAAAACTACCTAAAAGTGTCTAAAATCGACTGGAAATCACGAAATAAGCATTTTCAAGATTTGTTGCTTTTTCATGGTTATTTGCCAAATTTTGTGAGTTTGTGTTTTCTGAAAACGCTTGTGACTTCGATGAACGCTTTGATAAAAATAATGTTTTCAACACCCATCTAGCTTATATTAACCATCCAGACTTCAAAACGAGTAGTGGTTTTGCTAAAATGAAAACTACCTAAAAGTGTCTAAAATCGACTGGAAATCACGAAATAAGCATTTTCAAATTTTGTTGCTTTTTCATGGTTATTTGCCAAATTTTGTGAGTTTGTGTTTTCTGAAAACGCTTGTGACTTCGATGAACGCTTTGATAAATATAATGTTTTCAACACCCATCTAGCTTATATTAACCATCCAGACTTCAAAACGAGTAGTGGTTTTGCTAAAATGAAAACTACCTAAAAGTGTCTAAAATCGACTGGAAATCACGAAATAAGCATTTTCAAGATTTGTTGCTTTTTAATGGTTGTTTGCCAAATTTTGTGAGTTTGTGTTTTCTGAAAACGGTTGTGACTTCGATGAACGCTTTGATAAATATAATGTTTTCAACACCCATCTAGCTTATATTAACCATCCAGACTTCAAAACGAGTAGTGGTTTTGCTAAAATGAAAACTACCTAAAAGTGTCTAAAATCGACTGGAAATCACGAAATAAGCATTTTCAAATTTTGTTGCTTTTTCATGGTTATTTGCCAAATTTTGTGAGTTTGTGTTTTCTGAAAACGGTTGTGACTTCGATGAACGCTTTGATAAATATAATGTTTTCAACACCCATCTAGCTTATATTAACCATCTAGACTTCAAAACGAGTAGTGGTTTTGCTAAAATGAAAACTACCTAAAAGTGTCTAAAATCGACTGGAAATCACGAAATAAGCATTTTCAAGATTTGTTGCTTTTTAATGGTTGTTTGCCAAATTTTGTGAGTTTGTGTTTTCTGAAAACGCTTGTGACTTCGATGAACGCTTTGATAAATATAATGTTTTCAACACCCATCTAGCTTATATTAACCATCCAGACTTCAAAACGAGTAGTGGTTTTGCTAAAATGAAAACTACCTAAAAGTGTCTAAAATCGACTGGAAATCACGAAATAAGCATTTTCAAATTTTGTTGCTTTTTCATGGTTATTTGCCAAATTTTGTGAGTTTGTGTTTTCTGAAAACGGTTGTGACTTCGATGAACGCTTTGATAAATATAATGTTTTCAACACCCATCTAGCTTATATTAACCATCTAGACTTCAAAACGAGTAGTGGTTTTGCTAAAATGAAAACTACCTAAAAGTGTCTAAAATCGACTGGAAATCACGAAATAAGCATTTTCAAGATTTGTTGCTTTTTCATGGTTATTTGCCAAATTTTGTGAGTTTGTGTTTTCTGAAAACGCTTGTGACTTCGATGAACGCTTTGATAAATATAATGTTTTCAACACCCATCTAGCTTATATTAACCATCCAGACTTCAAAACGAGTAGTGGTTTTGCTAAAATGAAAACTACCTAAAAGTGTCTAAAATCGACTGGAAATCACGAAATAAGCATTTTCAAATTTTGTTGCTTTTTCATGGTTATTTGCCAAATTTTGTGAGTTTGTGTTTTCTGAAAACGGTTGTGACTTCGATGAACGCTTTGATAAATATAATGTTTTCAACACCCATCTAGCTTATATTAACCATCCAGACTTCAAAACGAGTAGTGGTTTTGCTAAAATGAAAACTACCTAAAAGTGTCTAAAATCGACTGGAAATCACGAAATAAGCATTTTCAAATTTTGTTGCTTTTTCATGGTTATTTGCCAAATTTTGTGAGTTTGTGTTTTCTGAAAACGGTTGTGACTTCGATGAACGCTTTGATAAATATAATGTTTTCAACACCCATCTAGCTTATATTAACCATCTAGACTTCAAAACGAGTAGTGGTTTTGCTAAAATGAAAACTACCTAAAAGTGTCTAAAATCGACTGGAAATCACGAAATAAGCATTTTCAAGATTTGTTGCTTTTTCATGGTTATTTGCCAAATTTTGTGAGTTTGTGTTTTCTGAAAACGCTTGTGACTTCGATGAACGCTTTGATAAATATAATGTTTTCAACACCCATCTAGCTTATATTAACCATCCAGACTTCAAAACGAGTAGTGGTTTTGCTAAAATGAAAACTACCTAAAAGTGTCTAAAATCGACTGGAAATCACGAAATAAGCATTTTCAAGATTTGTTGCTTTTTCATGGTTGTTTGCCAAATTTTGTGAGTTTGTATTTTCTGAAAACGGTTGTGACTTCGATGAACGCTTTGATAAATATAATGTTTTCAACACCCATCTAGCTTATATTAACCATCTAGACTTCAAAACGAGTAGTGGTTTTGCTAAAATGAAAACTACCTAAAAGTGTCTAAAATCGACTGGAAATCACGAAATAAGCATTTTCAAGATTTGTTGCTTTTTCATGGTTATTTGCCAAATTTTGTGAGTTTGTGTTTTCTGAAAACGCTTGTGACTTCGATGAACGCTTTGATAAAAATAATGTTTTCAACACCCATCTAGCTTATATTAACCATCCAGACTTCAAAACGAGTAGTGGTTTTGCTAAAATGAAAACTACCTAAAAGTGTCTAAAATCGACTGGAAATCACGAAATAAGCATTTTCAAATTTTGTTGCTTTTTCATGGTTATTTGCCAAATTTTGTGAGTTTGTGTTTTCTGAAAACGGTTGTGACTTCGATGAACGCTTTGATAAATATAATGTTTTCAACACCCATCTAGCTTATATTAACCATCTAGACTTCAAAACGAGTAGTGGTTTTGCTAAAATGAAAACTACCTAAAAGTGTCTAAAATCGACTGGAAATCACGAAATAAGCATTTTCAAGATTTGTTGCTTTTTCATGGTTATTTGCCAAATTTTGTGAGTTTGTGTTTTCTGAAAACGCTTGTGACTTCGATGAACGCTTTGATAAATATAATGTTTTCAACACCCATCTAGCTTATATTAACCATCCAGACTTCAAAACGAGTAGTGGTTTTGCTAAAATGAAAACTACCTAAAAGTGTCTAAAATCGACTGGAAATCACGAAATAAGCATTTTCAAGATTTGTTGCTTTTTCATGGTTGTTTGCCAAATTTTGTGAGTTTGTATTTTCTGAAAACGGTTGTGACTTCGATGAACGCTTTGATAAATATAATGTTTTCAACACCCATCTAGCTTATATTAACCATCTAGACTTCAAAACGAGTAGTGGTTTTGCTAAAATGAAAACTACCTAAAAGTGTCTAAAATCGACTGGAAATCACGAAATAAGCATTTTCAAGATTTGTTGCTTTTTAATGGTTGTTTGCCAAATTTTGTGAGTTTGTGTTTTCTGAAAACGGTTGTGACTTCGATGAACGCTTTGATAAATATAAAGTTTTCAACACCCATCTAGCTTATATTAACCATCTAGACTTCAAAACGAGTAGTGGTTTTGCTAAAATGAAAACTACCTAAAAGTGTCTAAAATCGACTGGAAATCACGAAATAAGCATTTTCAAGATTTGTTGCTTTTTCATGGTTATTTGCCAAATTTTGTGAGTTTGTGTTTTCTGAAAACGCTTGTGACTTCGATGAACGCTTTGATAAATATAATGTTTTCAACACCCATCTAGCTTATATTAACCATCCAGACTTCAAAACGAGTAGTGGTTTTGCTAAAATGAAAACTACCTAAAAGTGTCTAAAATCGACTGGAAATCACGAAATAAGCATTTTCAAGATTTGTTGCTTTTTCATGGTTGTTTGCCAAATTTTGTGAGTTTGTATTTTCTGAAAACGGTTGTGACTTCGATGAACGCTTTGATAAATATAATGTTTTCAACACCCATCTAGCTTATATTAACCATCTAGACTTCAAAACGAGTAGTGGTTTTGCTAAAATGAAAACTACCTAAAAGTGTCTAAAATCGACTGGAAATCACGAAATAAGCATTTTCAAGATTTGTTGCTTTTTAATGGTTGTTTGCCAAATTTTGTGAGTTTGTGTTTTCTGAAAACGGTTGTGACTTCGATGAACGCTTTGATAAATATAATGTTTTCAACACCCATCTAGCTTATATTAACCATCCAGACTTCAAAACGAGTAGTGGTTTTGCTAAAATGAAAACTACCTAAAAGTGTCTAAAATCGACTGGAAATCACGAAATAAGCATTTTCAAATTTTGTTGCTTTTTCATGGTTATTTGCCAAATTTTGTGAGTTTGTGTTTTCTGAAAACGGTTGTGACTTCGATGAACGCTTTGATAAATATAATGTTTTCAACACCCATCTAGCTTATATTAACCATCTAGACTTCAAAACGAGTAGTGGTTTTGCTAAAATGAAAACTACCTAAAAGTGTCTAAAATCGACTGGAAATCACGAAATAAGCATTTTCAAGATTTGTTGCTTTTTCATGGTTATTTGCCAAATTTTGTGAGTTTGTGTTTTCTGAAAACGCTTGTGACTTCGATGAACGCTTTGATAAATATAATGTTTTCAACACCCATCTAGCTTATATTAACCATCCAGACTTCAAAACGAGTAGTGGTTTTGCTAAAATGAAAACTACCTAAAAGTGTCTAAAATCGACTGGAAATCACGAAATAAGCATTTTCAAATTTTGTTGCTTTTTCATGGTTATTTGCCAAATTTTGTGAGTTTGTGTTTTCTGAAAACGGTTGTGACTTCGATGAACGCTTTGATAAATATAATGTTTTCAACACCCATCTAGCTTATATTAACCATCCAGACTTCAAAACGAGTAGTGGTTTTGCTAAAATGAAAACTACCTAAAAGTGTCTAAAATCGACTGGAAATCACGAAATAAGCATTTTCAAATTTTGTTGCTTTTTCATGGTTATTTGCCAAATTTTGTGAGTTTGTGTTTTCTGAAAACGGTTGTGACTTCGATGAACGCTTTGATAAATATAATGTTTTCAACACCCATCTAGCTTATATTAACCATCTAGACTTCAAAACGAGTAGTGGTTTTGCTAAAATGAAAACTACCTAAAAGTGTCTAAAATCGACTGGAAATCACGAAATAAGCATTTTCAAGATTTGTTGCTTTTTCATGGTTATTTGCCAAATTTTGTGAGTTTGTGTTTTCTGAAAACGCTTGTGACTTCGATGAACGCTTTGATAAATATAATGTTTTCAACACCCATCTAGCTTATATTAACCATCCAGACTTCAAAACGAGTAGTGGTTTTGCTAAAATGAAAACTACCTAAAAGTGTCTAAAATCGACTGGAAATCACGAAATAAGCATTTTCAAGATTTGTTGCTTTTTAATGGTTATTTGCCAAATTTTGTGAGTTTGTGTTTTCTGAAAACGGTTGTGACTTCGATGAACGCTTTGATAAATATAATGTTTTCAACACCCATCTAGCTTATATTAACCATCTAGACTTCAAAACGAGTAGTGGTTTTGCTAAAATGAAAACTACCTAAAAGTGTCTAAAATCGACTGGAAATCACGAAATAAGCATTTTCAAGATTTGTTGCTTTTTAATGGTTATTTGCCAAATTTTGTGAGTTTGTGTTTTCTGAAAACGGTTGTGACTTCGATGAACGCTTTGATAAATATAATGTTTTCAACACCCATCTAGCTTATATTAACCATCTAGACTTCAAAACGAGTAGTGGTTTTGCTAAAATGAAAACTACCTAAAAGTGTCTAAAATCGACTGGAAATCACGAAATAAGCATTTTCAAGATTTGTTGCTTTTTCATGGTTATTTGCCAAATTTTGTGAGTTTGTGTTTTCTGAAAACGCTTGTGACTTCGATGAACGCTTTGATAAATATAATGTTTTCAACACCCATCTAGCTTATATCAACCATCCAGACTTCAAAACGAGTAGTGGTTTTGCTAAAATGAAAACTACCTAAAAGTGTCTAAAATCGACTGGAAATCACGAAATAAGCATTTTCAAGATTTGTTGCTTTTTCATGGTTGTTTGCCAAATTTTGTGAGTTTGTGTTTTCTGAAAACGGTTGTGACTTCGATGAACGCTTTGAGAAATATAATGTTTTCAACACCCATCTAGCTTATATTAACCATCCAGACTTCAAAACGAGTAGTGGTTTTGCTAAAATGAAAACTACCTAAAAGTGTCTAAAATCGACTGGAAATCACGAAATAAGCATTTTCAAGATTTGTTGCTTTTTCATGGTTGTTTGCCAAATTTTGTGAGTTTGTGTTTTCTGAAAACGGTTGTGACTTCGATGAACGCTTTGATAAATATAATGTTTTCAACACCCATCTAGCTTATATTAACCATCCAGACTTCAAAACGAGTAGTGGTTTTGCTAAAATGAAAACTACCTAAAAGTGTCTAAAATCGACTGGAAATCACGAAATAAGCATTTTCAAGATTTGTTGCTTTTTCATGGTTGTTTGCCAAATTTTGTGAGTTTGTATTTTCTGAAAACGGTTGTGACTTCGATGAACGCTTTGATAAATATAATGTTTTCAACACCCATCTAGCTTATATTAACCATCTAGACTTCAAAACGAGTAGTGGTTTTGCTAAAATGAAAACTACCTAAAAGTGTCTAAAATCGACTGGAAATCACGAAATAAGCATTTTCAAGATTTGTTGCTTTTTCATGGTTATTTGCCAAATTTTGTGAGTTTGTGTTTTCTGAAAACGCTTGTGACTTCGATGAACGCTTTGATAAAAATAATGTTTTCAACACCCATCTAGCTTATATTAACCATCCAGACTTCAAAACGAGTAGTGGTTTTGCTAAAATGAAAACTACCTAAAAGTGTCTAAAATCGACTGGAAATCACGAAATAAGCATTTTCAAGATTTGTTGCTTTTTCATGGTTATTTGCCAAATTTTGTGAGTTTGTGTTTTCTGAAAACGCTTGTGACTTCGATGAACGCTTTGATAAATATAATGTTTTCAACACCCATCTAGCTTATATTAACCATCTAGACTTCAAAAGGAGTAGTGGTTTTGCTAAAATGAAAACTACCTAAAAGTGTCTAAAATCGACTGGAAATCACGAAATAAGCATTTTCAAGATTTGTTGCTTTTTCATGGTTGTTTGCCAAATTTTGTGAGTTTGTGTTTTCTGAAAACGGTTGTGACTTCGATGAACGCTTTGATAAATATAATGTTTTCAACACCCATCTAGCTTATATTAACCATCCAGACTTCAAAACGAGTAGTGGTTTTGCTAAAATGAAAACTACCTAAAAGTGTCTAAAATCGACTGGAAATCACGAAATAAGCATTTTCAAGATTTGTTGCTTTTTAATGGTTGTTTGCCAAATTTTGTGAGTTTGTGTTTTCTGAAAACGGTTGTGACTTCGATGAACGCTTTGATAAATATAATGTTTTCAACACCCATCTAGCTTATATTAACCATCCAGACTTCAAAACGAGTAGTGGTTTTGCTAAAATGAAAACTACCTAAAAGTGTCTAAAATCGACTGGAAATCACGAAATAAGCATTTTCAAGATTTGTTGCTTTTTCATGGTTATTTGCCAAATTTTGTGAGTTTGTGTTTTCTGAAAACGCTTGTGACTTCGATGAACGCTTTGATAAATATAATGTTTTCAACACCCATCTAGCTTATATTAACCATCCAGACTTCAAAACGAGTAGTGGTTTTGCTAAAATGAAAACTACCTAAAAGTGTCTAAAATCGACTGGAAATCACGAAATAAGCATTTTCAAGATTTGTTGCTTTTTCATGGTTGTTTGCCAAATTTTGTGAGTTTGTGTTTTCTGAAAACGGTTGTGACTTCGATGAACGCTTTGATAAATGTAATGTTTTCAACACCCATCTAGCTTATATTAACCATCCAGACTTCAAAACGAGTAGTGGTTTTGCTAAAATGAAAACTACCTAAAAGTGTCTAAAATCGACTGGAAATCACGAAATAAGCATTTTCAAATTTTGTTGCTTTTTCATGGTTATTTGCCAAATTTTGTGAGTTTGTGTTTTCTGAAAACGGTTGTGACTTCGATGAACGCTTTGATAAATATAATGTTTTCAACACCCATCTAGCTTATATTAACCATCTAGAATTCAAAACGAGTAGTGGTTTTGCTAAAATGAAAACTACCTAAAAGTGTCTAAAATCGACTGGAAATCACGAAATAAGCATTTTCAAGATTAGTTGCTTTTTCATGGTTGTTTGCCAAATTTTGTGAGTTTGTGTTTTCTGAAAACGGTTGTGACTTCGATGAACGCTTTGAGAAATATAATGTTTTCAACACCCATCTAGCTTATATTAACCATCCAGACTTCAAAACGAGTAGTGGTTTTGCTAAAATGAAAACTACCTAAAAGTGTCTAAAATCGACTGGAAATCACGAAATAAGCATTTTCAAGATTTGTTGCTTTTTCATGGTTGTTTGCCAAATTTTGTGAGTTTGTGTTTTCTGAAAACGGTTGTGACTTCGATGAACGCTTTGATAAATATAATGTTTTCAACACCCATCTAGCTTATATTAACCATCCAGACTTCAAAACGAGTAGTGGTTTTGCTAAAATGAAAACTACCTAAAAGTGTCTAAAATCGACTGGAAATCACGAAATAAGCATTTTCAAGATTTGTTGCTTTTTCATGGTTGTTTGCCAAATTTTGTGAGTTTGTATTTTCTGAAAACGGTTGTGACTTCGATGAACGCTTTGATAAATATAATGTTTTCAACACCCATCTAGCTTATATTAACCATCTAGACTTCAAAACGAGTAGTGGTTTTGCTAAAATGAAAACTACCTAAAAGTGTCTAAAATCGACTGGAAATCACGAAATAAGCATTTTCAAGATTTGTTGCTTTTTCATGGTTATTTGCCAAATTTTGTGAGTTTGTGTTTTCTGAAAACGCTTGTGACTTCGATGAACGCTTTGATAAAAATAATGTTTTCAACACCCATCTAGCTTATATTAACCATCCAGACTTCAAAACGAGTAGTGGTTTTGCTAAAATGAAAACTACCTAAAAGTGTCTAAAATCGACTGGAAATCACGAAATAAGCATTTTCAAATTTTGTTGCTTTTTCATGGTTATTTGCCAAATTTTGTGAGTTTGTGTTTTCTGAAAACGGTTGTGACTTCGATGAACGCTTTGATAAATATAATGTTTTCAACACCCATCTAGCTTATATTAACCATCCAGACTTCAAAACGAGTAGTGGTTTTGTTAAAATGAAAACTACCTAAAAGTGTCTAAAATCGACTGGAAATCACGAAATAAGCATTTTCAAGATTTGTTGCTTTTTCATGGTTGTTTGCCAAATTTTGTGAGTTTGTATTTTCTGAAAACGGTTGTGACTTCGATGAACGCTTTGATAAATATAATGTTTTCAACACCCATCTAGCTTATATTAACCATCTAGACTTCAAAAGGAGTAGTGGTTTTGCTAAAATGAAAACTACCTAAAAGTGTCTAAAATCGAGTGGAAATCACGAAATAAGCATTTTCAAGATTTGTTGCTTTTTCATGGTTGTTTGCCAAATTTTGTGAGTTTGTGTTTTCTGGAAACGGTTGTGACTTCGATGAACGCTTTGAGAAATATAATGTTTTCAACACCCATCTAGCTTATATTAACCATCCAGACTTCAAAACGACTAGTGGTTTTGCTAAAATGAAAACTACCTAAAAGTGTCTAAAATCGACTGGAAATCACGAAATAAGCATTTTCAAATTTTGTTGCTTTTTCATGGTTATTTGCCAAATTTTGTGAGTTTGTGTTTTCTGAAAACGGTTGTGACTTCGATGAACGCTTTGATAAATATAATGTTTTCAACACCCATCTAGCTTATATTAACCATCTAGACTTCAAAACGAGTAGTGGTTTTGCTAAAATGAAAACTACCTAAAAGTGTCTAAGATCGACTGGAAATCACGAAATAAGCATTTTCAAGATTTGTTGCTTTTTCATGGTTATTTGCCAAATTTTGTGAGTTTGTGTTTTCTGAAAACGCTTGTGACTTCGATGAACGCTTTGATAAATATAATGTTTTCAACACCCATCTAGCTTATATCAACCATCCAGACTTCAAAACGAGTAGTGGTTTTGCTAAAATGAAAACTACCTAAAAGTGTCTAAAATCGACTGGAAATCACGAAATAAGCATTTTCAAGATTTGTTGCTTTTTCATGGTTGTTTGCCAAATTTTGTGAGTTTGTGTTTTCTGAAAACGGTTGTGACTTCGATGAACGCTTTGAGAAATATAATGTTTTCAACACCCATCTAGCTTATATTAACCATCCAGACTTCAAAACGAGTAGTGGTTTTGCTAAAATGAAAACTACCTAAAAGTGTCTAAAATCGACTGGAAATCACGAAATAAGCATTTTCAAGATTTGTTGCTTTTTCATGGTTGTTTGCCAAATTTTGTGAGTTTGTGTTTTCTGAAAACGCTTGTGACTTCGATGAACGCTTTGATAAATATAATGTTTTCAACACCCATCTAGCTTATATTAACCATCTAGACTTCAAAAGGAGTAGTGGTTTTGCTAAAATGAAAACTACCTAAAAGTGTCTAAAATCGACTGGAAATCACGAAATAAGCATTTTCAAGATTTGTTGCTTTTTCATGGTTATTTGCCAAATTTTGTGAGTTTGTGTTTTCTGAAAACGCTTGTGACTTCGATGAACGCTTTGATAAAAATAATGTTTTCAACACCCATCTAGCTTATATTAACCATCCAGACTTCAAAACGAGTAGTGGTTTTGCTAAAATGAAAACTACCTAAAAGTGTCTAAAATCGACTGGAAATCACGAAATAAGCATTTTCAAATTTTGTTGCTTTTTCATGGTTATTTGCCAAATTTTGTGAGTTTGTGTTTTCTGAAAACGCTTGTGACTTCGATGAACGCTTTGATAAATATAATGTTTTCAACACCCATCTAGCTTATATTAACCATCCAGACTTCAAAACGAGTAGTGGTTTTGCTAAAATGAAAACTACCTAAAAGTGTCTAAAATCGACTGGAAATCACGAAATAAGCATTTTCAAGATTTGTTGCTTTTTAATGGTTGTTTGCCAAATTTTGTGAGTTTGTGTTTTCTGAAAACGGTTGTGACTTCGATGAACGCTTTGATAAATATAATGTTTTCAACACCCATCTAGCTTATATTAACCATCCAGACTTCAAAACGAGTAGTGGTTTTGCTAAAATGAAAACTACCTAAAAGTGTCTAAAATCGACTGGAAATCACGAAATAAGCATTTTCAAATTTTGTTGCTTTTTCATGGTTATTTGCCAAATTTTGTGAGTTTGTGTTTTCTGAAAACGGTTGTGACTTCGATGAACGCTTTGATAAATATAATGTTTTCAACACCCATCTAGCTTATATTAACCATCTAGACTTCAAAACGAGTAGTGGTTTTGCTAAAATGAAAACTACCTAAAAGTGTCTAAAATCGACTGGAAATCACGAAATAAGCATTTTCAAGATTTGTTGCTTTTTCATGGTTATTTGCCAAATTTTGTGAGTTTGTGTTTTCTGAAAACGCTTGTGACTTCGATGAACGCTTTGATAAATATAATGTTTTCAACACCCATCTAGCTTATATTAACCATCCAGACTTCAAAACGAGTAGTGGTTTTGCTAAAATGAAAACTACCTAAAAGTGTCTAAAATCGACTGGAAATCACGAAATAAGCATTTTCAAATTTTGTTGCTTTTTCATGGTTATTTGCCAAATTTTGTGAGTTTGTGTTTTCTGAAAACGGTTGTGACTTCGATGAACGCTTTGATAAATATAATGTTTTCAACACCAATCTAGCTTATATTAACCATCCAGACTTCAAAACGAGTAGTGGTTTTGCTAAAATGAAAACTACCTAAAAGTGTCTAAAATCGACTGGAAATCACGAAATAAGCATTTTCAAATTTTGTTGCTTTTTCATGGTTATTTGCCAAATTTTGTGAGTTTGTGTTTTCTGAAAACGCTTGTGACTTCGATGAACGCTTTGATAAATATAATGTTTTCAACACCCATCTAGCTTATATTAACCATCTAGACTTCAAAACGAGTAGTGGTTTTGCTAAAATGAAAACTACCTAAAAGTGTCTAAAATCGACTGGAAATCACGAAATAAGCATTTTCAAGATTTGTTGCTTTTTCATGGTTGTTTGCCAAATTTTGTGAGTTTGTGTTTTCTGAAAACGGTTGTGACTTCGATGAACGCTTTGAGAAATATAATGTTTTCAACACCCATCTAGCTTATATTAACCATCCAGACTTCAAAACGAGTAGTGGTTTTGCTAAAATGAAAACTACCTAAAAGTGTCTAAAATCGACTGGAAATCACGAAATAAGCATTTTCAAATTTTGTTGCTTTTTCATGGTTATTTGCCAAATTTTGTGAGTTTGTGTTTTCTGAAAACGGTTGTGACTTCGATGAACGCTTTGATAAATATAATGTTTTCAACACCAATCTAGCTTATATTAACCATCCAGACTTCAAAACGAGTAGTGGTTTTGCTAAAATGAAAACTACCTAAAAGTGTCTAAAATCGACTGGAAATCACGAAATAAGCATTTTCAAGATTTGTTGCTTTTTCATGGTTGTTTGCCAAATTTTGTGAGTTTGTATTTTCTGAAAACGGTTGTGACTTCGATGAACGCTTTGATAAATATAATGTTTTCAACACCCATCTAGCTTATATTAACCATCTAGACTTCAAAACGAGTAGTGGTTTTGCTAAAATGAAAACTACCTAAAAGTGTCTAAAATCGACTGGAAATCACGAAATAAGCATTTTCAAGATTTGTTGCTTTTTCATGGTTATTTGCCAAATTTTGTGAGTTTGTGTTTTCTGAAAACGCTTGTGACTTCGATGAACGCTTTGATAAATATAATGTTTTCAACACCCATCTAGCTTATATTAACCATCTAGACTTCAAAACGAGTAGTGGTTTTGCTAAAATGAAAACTACCTAAAAGTGTCTAAAATCGACTGGAAATCACGAAATAAGCATTTTCAAGATTTGTTGCTTTTTCATGGTTGTTTGCCAAATTTTGTGAGTTTGTGTTTTCTGAAAACGGTTGTGACTTCGATGAACGCTTTGATAAATATAATGTTTTCAACACCCATCTAGCTTATATTAACCATCTAGACTTCAAAACGAGTAGTGGTTTTGCTAAAATGAAAACTACCTAAAAGTGTCTAAAATCGACTGGAAATCACGAAATAAGCATTTTCAAGATTTGTTGCTTTTTCATGGTTATTTGCCAAATTTTGTGAGTTTGTGTTTTCTGAAAACGCTTGTGACTTCGATGAACGCTTTGATAAATATAATGTTTTCAACACCCATCTAGCTTATATTAACCATCCAGACTTCAAAACGAGTAGTGGTTTTGCTAAAATGAAAACTACCTAAAAGTGTCTAAAATCGACTGGAAATCAGGAAATAAGCATTTTCAAGATTTGTTGCTTTTTCATGGTTGTTTGCCAAATTTTGTGAGTTTGTGTTTTCTGAAAACGGTTGTGACTTCGATGAACGCTTTGAGAAATATAATGTTTTCAACACCCATCTAGCTTATATTAACCATCCAGACTTCAAAACGAGTAGTGGTTTTGCTAAAATGAAAACTACCTAAAAGTGTCTAAAATCGACTGGAAATCACGAAATAAGCATTTTCAAGATTTGTTGCTTTTTCATGGTTGTTTGCCAAATTTTGTGAGTTTGTGTTTTCTGAAAACGGTTGTGACTTCGATGAACGCTTTGATAAATATAATGTTTTCAACACCCATCTAGCTTATATTAACCATCCAGACTTCAAAACGAGTAGTGGTTTTGCTAAAATGAAAACTACCTAAAAGTGTCTAAAATCGACTGGAAATCACGAAATAAGCATTTTCAAGATTTGTTGCTTTTTCATGGTTGTTTGCCAAATTTTGTGAGTTTGTATTTTCTGAAAACGGTTGTGACTTCGATGAACGCTTTGATAAATATAATGTTTTCAACACCCATCTAGCTTATATTAACCATCTAGACTTCAAAACGAGTAGTGGTTTTGCTAAAATGAAAACTACCTAAAAGTGTCTAAAATCGACTGGAAATCACGAAATAAGCATTTTCAAGATTTGTTGCTTTTTCATGGTTATTTGCCAAATTTTGTGAGTTTGTGTTTTCTGAAAACGCTTGTGACTTCGATGAACGCTTTGATAAAAATAATGTTTTCAACACCCATCTAGCTTATATTAACCATCCAGACTTCAAAACGAGTAGTGGTTTTGCTAAAATGAAAACTACCTAAAAGTGTCTAAAATCGACTGGAAATCACGAAATAAGCATTTTCAAGATTTGTTGCTTTTTCATGGTTGTTTGCCAAATTTTGTGAGTTTGTGTTTTCTGAAAACGGTTGTGACTTCGATGAACGCTTTGATAAATATAATGTTTTCAACACCCATCTAGCTTATATTAACCATCCAGACTTCAAAACGAGTAGTGGTTTTGCTAAAATGAAAACTACCTAAAAGTGTCTAAAATCGACTGGAAATCACGAAATAAGCATTTTCAAGATTTGTTGCTTTTTCATGGTTGTTTGTCAAATTTTGTGAGTTTGTATTTTCTGAAAACGGTTGTGACTTCGATGAACGCTTTGATAAATATAATGTTTTCAACACCCATCTAGCTTATATTAACCATCTAGACTTCAAAACGAGTAGTGGTTTTGCTAAAATGAAAACTACCTAAAAGTGTCTAAAATCGACTGGAAATCACGAAATAAGCATTTTCAAGATTTGTTGCTTTTTAATGGTTGTTTGCCAAATTTTGTGAGTTTGTGTTTTCTGAAAACGGTTGTGACTTCGATGAACGCTTTGATAAGTATAATGTTTTCAACACCCATCTAGCTTATATTAACCATCCAGACTTCAAAACGAGTAGTGGTTTTGCTAAAATGAAAACTACCTAAAAGTGTCTAAAATCGACTGGAAATCACGAAATAAGCATTTTCAAATTTTGTTGCTTTTTCATGGTTATTTGCCAAATTTTGTGAGTTTGTGTTTTCTGAAAACGGTTGTGACTTCGATGAACGCTTTGATAAATATAATGTTTTCAACACCCATCTAGCTTATATTAACCATCTAGACTTCAAAACGAGTAGTGGTTTTGCTAAAATGAAAACTACCTAAAAGTGTCTAAAATCGACTGGAAATCACGAAATAAGCATTTTCAAGATTTGTTGCTTTTTCATGGTTGTTTGCCAAATTTTGTGAGTTTGTGTTTTCTGAAAACGGTTGTGACTTCGATGAACGCTTTGATAAATGTAATGTTTTCAACACCCATCTAGCTTATATTAACCATCCAGACTTCAAAACGAGTAGTGGTTTTGCTAAAATGAAAACTACCTAAAAGTGTCTAAAATCGACTGGAAATCACGAAATAAGCATTTTCAAATTTTGTTGCTTTTTCATGGTTATTTGCCAAATTTTGTGAGTTTGTGTTTTCTGAAAACGGTTGTGACTTCGATGAACGCTTTGATAAATATAATGTTTTCAACACCCATCTAGCTTATATTAACCATCTAGAATTCAAAACGAGTAGTGGTTTTGCTAAAATGAAAACTACCTAAAAGTGTCTAAAATCGACTGGAAATCACGAAATAAGCATTTTCAAGATTAGTTGCTTTTTCATGGTTGTTTGCCAAATTTTGTGAGTTTGTGTTTTCTGAAAACGGTTGTGACTTCGATGAACGCTTTGAGAAATATAATGTTTTCAACACCCATCTAGCTTATATTAACCATCCAGACTTCAAAACGAGTAGTGGTTTTGCTAAAATGAAAACTACCTAAAAGTGTCTAAAATCGACTGGAAATCACGAAATAAGCATTTTCAAGATTTGTTGCTTTTTCATGGTTATTTGCCAAATTTTGTGAGTTTGTGTTTTCTGAAAACGCTTGTGACTTCGATGAACGCTTTGATAAATATAATGTTTTCAACACCCATCTAGCTTATATCAACCATCCAGACTTCAAAACGAGTAGTGGTTTTGCTAAAATGAAAACTACCTAAAAGTGTCTAAAATCGACTGGAAATCACGAAATAAGCATTTTCAAGATTTGTTGCTTTTTCATGGTTGTTTGCCAAATTTTGTGAGTTTGTGTTTTCTGAAAACGGTTGTGACTTCGATGAACGCTTTGAGAAATATAATGTTTTCAACACCCATCTAGCTTATATTAACCATCCAGACTTCAAAACGAGTAGTGGTTTTGCTAAAATGAAAACTACCTAAAAGTGTCTAAAATCGACTGGAAATCACGAAATAAGCATTTTCAAGATTTGTTGCTTTTTCATGGTTGTTTGCCAAATTTTGTGAGTTTGTGTTTTCTGAAAACGGTTGTGACTTCGATGAACGCTTTGATAAATATAATGTTTTCAACACCCATCTAGCTTATATTAACCATCCAGACTTCAAAACGAGTAGTGGTTTTGCTAAAATGAAAACTACCTAAAAGTGTCTAAAATCGACTGGAAATCACGAAATAAGCATTTTCAAGATTTGTTGCTTTTTCATGGTTGTTTGCCAAATTTTGTGAGTTTGTATTTTCTGAAAACGGTTGTGACTTCGATGAACGCTTTGATAAATATAATGTTTTCAACACCCATCTAGCTTATATTAACCATCTAGACTTCAAAACGAGTAGTGGTTTTGCTAAAATGAAAACTACCTAAAAGTGTCTAAAATCGACTGGAAATCACGAAATAAGCATTTTCAAGATTTGTTGCTTTTTCATGGTTATTTGCCAAATTTTGTGAGTTTGTGTTTTCTGAAAACGCTTGTGACTTCGATGAACGCTTTGATAAAAATAATGTTTTCAACACCCATCTAGCTTATATTAACCATCCAGACTTCAAAACGAGTAGTGGTTTTGCTAAAATGAAAACTACCTAAAAGTGTCTAAAATCGACTGGAAATCACGAAATAAGCATTTTCAAGATTTGTTGCTTTTTCATGGTTGTTTGCCAAATTTTGTGAGTTTGTGTTTTCTGAAAACGGTTGTGACTTCGATGAACGCTTTGATAAATATAATGTTTTCAACACCCATCTAGCTTATATTAACCATCCAGACTTCAAAACGAGTAGTGGTTTTGCTAAAATGAAAACTACCTAAAAGTGTCTAAAATCGACTGGAAATCACGAAATAAGCATTTTCAAGATTTGTTGCTTTTTCATGGTTGTTTGTCAAATTTTGTGAGTTTGTATTTTCTGAAAACGGTTGTGACTTCGATGAACGCTTTGATAAATATAATGTTTTCAACACCCATCTAGCTTATATTAACCATCTAGACTTCAAAACGAGTAGTGGTTTTGCTAAAATGAAAACTACCTAAAAGTGTCTAAAATCGACTGGAAATCACGAAATAAGCATTTTCAAGATTTGTTGCTTTTTAATGGTTGTTTGCCAAATTTTGTGAGTTTGTGTTTTCTGAAAACGGTTGTGACTTCGATGAACGCTTTGATAAATATAATGTTTTCAACACCCATCTAGCTTATATTAACCATCCAGACTTCAAAACGAGTAGTGGTTTTGCTAAAATGAAAACTACCTAAAAGTGTCTAAAATCGACTGGAAATCACGAAATAAGCATTTTCAAATTTTGTTGCTTTTTCATGGTTATTTGCCAAATTTTGTGAGTTTGTGTTTTCTGAAAACGGTTGTGACTTCGATGAACGCTTTGATAAATATAATGTTTTCAACACCCATCTAGCTTATATTAAACATCTAGACTTCAAAACGAGTAGTGGTTTTGCTAAAATGAAAACTACCTAAAAGTGTCTAAAATCGACTGGAAATCACGAAATAAGCATTTTCAAGATTTGTTGCTTTTTCATGGTTGTTTGCCAAATTTTGTGAGTTTGTGTTTTCTGAAAACGGTTGTGACTTCGATGAACGCTTTGATAAATGTAATGTTTTCAACACCCATCTAGCTTATATTAACCATCCAGACTTCAAAACGAGTAGTGGTTTTGCTAAAATGAAAACTACCTAAAAGTGTCTAAAATCGACTGGAAATCACGAAATAAGCATTTTCAAATTTTGTTGCTTTTTCATGGTTATTTGCCAAATTTTGTGAGTTTGTGTTTTCTGAAAACGGTTGTGACTTCGATGAACGCTTTGATAAATATAATGTTTTCAACACCCATCTAGCTTATATTAACCATCTAGAATTCAAAACGAGTAGTGGTTTTGCTAAAATGAAAACTACCTAAAAGTGTCTAAAATCGACTGGAAATCACGAAATAAGCATTTTCAAGATTAGTTGCTTTTTCATGGTTGTTTGCCAAATTTTGTGAGTTTGTGTTTTCTGAAAACGGTTGTGACTTCGATGAACGCTTTGAGAAATATAATGTTTTCAACACCCATCTAGCTTATATTAACCATCCAGACTTCAAAACGAGTAGTGGTTTTGCTAAAATGAAAACTACCTAAAAGTGTCTAAAATCGACTGGAAATCACGAAATAAGCATTTTCAAGATTTGTTGCTTTTTCATGGTTGTTTGCCAAATTTTGTGAGTTTGTGTTTTCTGAAAACGGTTGTGACTTCGATGAACGCTTTGATAAATATAATGTTTTCAACACCCATCTAGCTTATATTAACCATCCAGACTTCAAAACGAGTAGTGGTTTTGCTAAAATGAAAACTACCTAAAAGTGTCTAAAATCGACTGGAAATCACGAAATAAGCATTTTCAAGATTTGTTGCTTTTTCATGGTTGTTTGCCAAATTTTGTGAGTTTGTATTTTCTGAAAACGGTTGTGACTTCGATGAACGCTTTGATAAATATAATGTTTTCAACACCCATCTAGCTTATATTAACCATCTAGACTTCAAAACGAGTAGTGGTTTTGCTAAAATGAAAACTACCTAAAAGTGTCTAAAATCGACTGGAAATCACGAAATAAGCATTTTCAAGATTTGTTGCTTTTTCATGGTTATTTGCCAAATTTTGTGAGTTTGTGTTTTCTGAAAACGCTTGTGACTTCGATGAACGCTTTGATAAAAATAATGTTTTCAACACCCATCTAGCTTATATTAACCATCCAGACTTCAAAACGAGTAGTGGTTTTGCTAAAATGAAAACTACCTAAAAGTGTCTAAAATCGACTGGAAATCACGAAATAAGCATTTTCAAATTTTGTTGCTTTTTCATGGTTATTTGCCAAATTTTGTGAGTTTGTGTTTTCTGAAAACGCTTGTGACTTCGATGAACGCTTTGATAAATATAATGTTTTCAACACCCATCTAGCTTATATTAACCATCCAGACTTCAAAACGAGTAGTGGTTTTGTTAAAATGAAAACTACCTAAAAGTGTCTAAAATCGACTGGAAATCACGAAATAAGCATTTTCAAGATTTGTTGCTTTTTAATGGTTGTTTGCCAAATTTTGTGAGTTTGTGTTTTCTGAAAACGGTTGTGACTTCGATGAACGCTTTGATAAATATAATGTTTTCAACACCCATCTAGCTTATATTAACCATCCAGACTTCAAAACGAGTAGTGGTTTTGCTAAAATGAAAACTACCTAAAAGTGTCTAAAATCGACTGGAAATCACGAAATAAGCATTTTCAAGATTTGTTGCTTTTTCATGGTTGTTTGCCAAATTTTGTGAGTTTGTATTTTCTGAAAACGGTTGTGACTTCGATGAACGCTTTGATAAATATAATGTTTTCAACACCCATCTAGCTTATATTAACCATCTAGACTTCAAAAGGAGTAGTGGTTTTGCTAAAATGAAAACTACCTAAAAGTGTCTAAAATCGACTGGAAATCACGAAATAAGCATTTTCAAGATTTGTTGCTTTTTCATGGTTATTTGCCAAATTTTGTGAGTTTGTGTTTTCTGAAAACGCTTGTGACTTCGATGAACGCTTTGATAAAAATAATGTTTTCAACACCCATCTAGCTTATATTAACCATCCAGACTTCAAAACGAGTAGTGGTTTTGCTAAAATGAAAACTACCTAAAAGTGTCTAAAATCGACTGGAAATCACGAAATAAGCATTTTCAAATTTTGTTGCTTTTTCATGGTTATTTGCCAAATTTTGTGAGTTTGTGTTTTCTGAAAACGCTTGTGACTTCGATGAACGCTTTGATAAATATAATGTTTTCAACACCCATCTAGCTTATATTAACCATCCAGACTTCAAAACGAGTAGTGGTTTTGCTAAAATGAAAACTACCTAAAAGTGTCTAAAATCGACTGGAAATCACGAAATAAGCATTTTCAAGATTTGTTGCTTTTTAATGGTTGTTTGCCAAATTTTGTGAGTTTGTGTTTTCTGAAAACGGTTGTGACTTCGATGAACGCTTTGATAAATATAATGTTTTCAACACCCATCTAGCTTATATTAACCATCCAGACTTCAAAACGAGTAGTGGTTTTGCTAAAATGAAAACTACCTAAAAGTGTCTAAAATCGACTGGAAATCACGAAATAAGCATTTTCAAGATTTGTTGCTTTTTCATGGTTATTTGCCAAATTTTGTGAGTTTGTGTTTTCTGAAAACGCTTGTGACTTCGATGAACGCTTTGATAAATATAATGTTTTCAACACCCATCTAGCTTATATTAACCATCCAGACTTCAAAACGAGTAGTGGTTTTGCTAAAATGAAAACTACCTAAAAGTGTCTAAAATCGACTGGAAATCACGAAATAAGCATTTTCAAGATTTGTTGCTTTTTCATGGTTGTTTGCCAAATTTTGTGAGTTTGTGTTTTCTGAAAACGGTTGTGACTTCGATGAACGCTTTGATAAATGTAATGTTTTCAACACCCATCTAGCTTATATTAACCATCCAGACTTCAAAACGAGTAGTGGTTTTGCTAAAATGAAAACTACCTAAAAGTGTCTAAAATCGACTGGAAATCACGAAATAAGCATTTTCAAATTTTGTTGCTTTTTCATGGTTATTTGCCAAATTTTGTGAGTTTGTGTTTTCTGAAAACGGTTGTGACTTCGATGAACGCTTTGATAAATATAATGTTTTCAACACCCATCTAGCTTATATTAACCATCTAGAATTCAAAACGAGTAGTGGTTTTGCTAAAATGAAAACTACCTAAAAGTGTCTAAAATCGACTGGAAATCACGAAATAAGCATTTTCAAGATTTGTTGCTTTTTCATGGTTATTTGCCAAATTTGATGAGTTTGTGTTTTCTGAAAACGGTTGTGACTTCGATGAACGCTTTGATAAAAATAATGTTTTCAACACCCATCTAGCTTATATTAACCATCCAGACTTCAAAACCAGTAGTGGTTTTGCTAAAATGAAAACTACCTAAAAGTGTCTAAAATCGACTGGAAATCACGAAATAAGCATTTTCAAGATTTGTTGCTTTTTCATGGTTGTTTGCCAAATTTTGTGAGTTTGTGTTTTCTGAAAACGGTTGTGACTTCGATGAACGCTTTGAGAAATATAATGTTTTCAACACCCATCTAGCTTATATTAACCATCCAGACTTCAAAACGAGTAGTGGTTTTGCTAAAATGAAAACTACCTAAAAGTGTCTAAAATCGACTGGAAATCACGAAATAAGCATTTTCAAGATTTGTTGCTTTTTCATGGTTGTTTGCCAAATTTTGTGAGTTTGTGTTTTCTGAAAACGGTTGTGACTTCGATGAACGCTTTGATAAATATAATGTTTTCAACACCCATCTAGCTTATATTAACCATCCAGACTTCAAAACGAGTAGTGGTTTTGCTAAAATGAAAACTACCTAAAAGTGTCTAAAATCGACTGGAAATCACGAAATAAGCATTTTCAAGATTTGTTGCTTTTTCATGGTTGTTTGCCAAATTTTGTGAGTTTGTATTTTCTGAAAACGGTTGTGACTTCGATGAACGCTTTGATAAATATAATGTTTTCAACACCCATCTAGCTTATATTAACCATCTAGACTTCAAAACGAGTAGTGGTTTTGCTAAAATGAAAACTACCTAAAAGTGTCTAAAATCGACTGGAAATCACGAAATAAGCATTTTCAAATTTTGTTGCTTTTTCATGGTTATTTGCCAAATTTTGTGAGTTTGTGTTTTCTGAAAACGCTTGTGACTTCGATGAACGCTTTGATAAATATAATGTTTTCAACACCCATCTAGCTTATATTAACCATCCAGACTTCAAAACGAGTAGTGGTTTTGCTAAAATGAAAACTACCTAAAAGTGTCTAAAATCGACTGGAAATCACGAAATAAGCATTTTCAAGATTTGTTGCTTTTTAATGGTTGTTTGCCAAATTTTGTGAGTTTGTGTTTTCTGAAAACGGTTGTGACTTCGATGAACGCTTTGATAAATATAATGTTTTCAACACCCATCTAGCTTATATTAACCATCCAGACTTCAAAACGAGTAGTGGTTTTGCTAAAATGAAAACTACCTAAAAGTGTCTAAAATCGACTGGAAATCACGAAATAAGCATTTTCAAGATTTGTTGCTTTTTCATGGTTATTTGCCAAATTTTGTGAGTTTGTGTTTTCTGAAAACGCTTGTGACTTCGATGAACGCTTTGATAAATATAATGTTTTCAACACACATCTAGCTTATATTAACCATCCAGACTTCAAAACGAGTAGTGGTTTTGCTAAAATGAAAACTACCTAAAAGTGTCTAAAATCGACTGGAAATCACGAAATAAGCATTTTCAAGATTTGTTGCTGTTTCATGGTTGTTTGCCAAATTTTGTGAGTTTGTGTTTTCTGAAAACGGTTGTGACTTCGATGAACGCTTTGATAAATGTAATGTTTTCAACACCCATCTAGCTTATATTAACCATCCAGACTTCAAAACGAGTAGTGGTTTTGCTAAAATGAAAACTACCTAAAAGTGTCTAAAATCGACTGGAAATCACGAAATAAGCATTTTCAAATTTTGTTGCTTTTTCATGGTTATTTGCCAAATTTTGTGAGTTTGTGTTTTCTGAAAACGGTTGTGACTTCGATGAACGCTTTGATAAATATAATGTTTTCAACACCCATCTAGCTTATATTAACCATCTAAAATTCAAAACGAGTAGTGGTTTTGCTAAAATGAAAACTACCTAAAAGTGTCTAAAATCGACTGGAAATCACGAAATAAGCATTTTCAAGATTTGTTGCTTTTTCATGGTTATTTGCCAAATTTTGTGAGTTTGTGTTTTCTGAAAACGGTTGTGACTTCGATGAACGCTTTGATAAAAATAATGTTTTCAACACCCATCTAGCTTATATTAACCATCCAGACTTCAAAACGAGTAGTGGTTTTGCTAAAATGAAAACTACCTAAAAGTGTCTAAAATCGACTGGAAATCACGAAATAAGCATTTTCAAGATTTGTTGCTTTTTCATGGTTGTTTGTCAAATTTTGTGAGTTTGTATTTTCTGAAAACGGTTGTGACTTCGATGAACGCTTTGATAAATATAATGTTTTCAACACCCATCTAGCTTATATTAACCATCTAGACTTCAAAACGAGTAGTGGTTTTGCTAAAATGAAAACTACCTAAAAGTGTCTAAAATCGACTGGAAATCACGAAATAAGCATTTTCAAGATTTGTTGCTTTTTAATGGTTGTTTGCCAAATTTTGTGAGTTTGTGTTTTCTGAAAACGGTTGTGACTTCGATGAACGCTTTGATAAATATAATGTTTTCAACACCCATCTAGCTTATATTAACCATCCAGACTTCAAAACGAGTAGTGGTTTTGCTAAAATGAAAACTACCTAAAAGTGTCTAAAATCGACTGGAAATCACGAAATAAGCATTTTCAAATTTTGTTGCTTTTTCATGGTTATTTGCCAAATTTTGTGAGTTTGTGTTTTCTGAAAACGGTTGTGACTTCGATGAACGCTTTGATAAATATAATGTTTTCAACACCCATCTAGCTTATATTAACCATCTAGACTTCAAAACGAGTAGTGGTTTTGCTAAAATGAAAACTACCTAAAAGTGTCTAAAATCGACTGGAAATCACGAAATAAGCATTTTCAAGATTTGTTGCTTTTTCATGGTTGTTTGCCAAATTTTGTGAGTTTGTGTTTTCTGAAAACGGTTGTGACTTCGATGAACGCTTTGATAAATGTAATGTTTTCAACACCCATCTAGCTTATATTAACCATCCAGACTTCAAAACGAGTAGTGGTTTTGCTAAAATGAAAACTACCTAAAAGTGTCTAAAATCGACTGGAAATCACGAAATAAGCATTTTCAATTTTGTTGCTTTTTCATGGTTATTTGCCAAATTTTGTGAGTTTGTGTTTTCTGAAAACGGTTGTGACTTCGATGAACGCTTTGATAAATATAATGTTTTCAACACCCATCTAGCTTATATTAACCATCTAGAATTCAAAACGAGTAGTGGTTTTGCTAAAATGAAAACTACCTAAAAGTGTCTAAAATCGACTGGAAATCACGAAATAAGCATTTTCAAGATTAGTTGCTTTTTCACGGTTGTTTGCCAAATTTTGTGAGTTTGTGTTTTCTGAAAACGGTTGTGACTTCGATGAACGCTTTGAGAAATATAATGTTTTCAACACCCATCTAGCTTATATTAACCATCCAGACTTCAAAACGAGTAGTGGTTTTGCTAAAATGAAAACTACCTAAAAGTGTCTAAAATCGACTGGAAATCACGAAATAAGCATTTTCAAGATTTGTTGCTTTTTCATGGTTGTTTGCCAAATTTTGTGAGTTTGTGTTTTCTGAAAACGGTTGTGACTTCGATGAACGCTTTGATAAATATAATGTTTTCAACACCCATCTAGCTTATATTAACCATCCAGACTTCAAAACGAGTAGTGGTTTTGCTAAAATGAAAACTACCTAAAAGTGTCTAAAATCGACTGGAAATCACGAAATAAGCATTTTCAAGATTTGTTGCTTTTTCATGGTTGTTTGCCAAATTTTGTGAGTTTGTATTTTCTGAAAACGGTTGTGACTTCGATGAACGCTTTGATAAATATAATGTTTTCAACACCCATCTAGCTTATATTAACCATCTAGACTTCAAAACGAGTAGTGGTTTTGCTAAAATGAAAACTACCTAAAAGTGTCTAAAATCGACTGGAAATCACGAAATAAGCATTTTCAAGATTTGTTGCTTTTTCATGGTTATTTGCCAAATTTTGTGAGTTTGTGTTTTCTGAAAACGCTTGTGACTTCGATGAACGCTTTGATAAAAATAATGTTTTCAACACCCATCTAGCTTATATTAACCATCCAGACTTCAAAACGAGTAGTGGTTTTGCTAAAATGAAAACTACCTAAAAGTGTCTAAAATCGACTGGAAATCACGAAACAAGCATTTTCAAATTTTGTTGCTTTTTCATGGTTATTTGCCAAATTTTGTGAGTTTGTGTTTTCTGAAAACGCTTGTGACTTCGATGAACGCTTTGATAAATATAATGTTTTCAACACCCATCTAGCTTATATTAACCATCCAGACTTCAAAACGAGTAGTGGTTTTGTTAAAATGAAAACTACCTAAAAGTGTCTAAAATCGACTGGAAATCACGAAATAAGCATTTTCAAGATTTGTTGCTTTTTAATGGTTGTTTGCCAAATTTTGTGAGTTTGTGTTTTCTGAAAACGGTTGTGACTTCGATGAACGCTTTGATAAATATAATGTTTTCAACACCCATCTAGCTTATATTAACCATCCAGACTTCAAAACGAGTAGTGGTTTTGCTAAAATGAAAACTACCTAAAAGTGTCTAAAATCGACTGGAAATCACGAAATAAGCATTTTCAAGATTTGTTGCTTTTTCATGGTTGTTTGCCAAATTTTGTGAGTTTGTATTTTCTGAAAACGGTTGTGACTTCGATGAACGCTTTGATAAATATAATGTTTTCAACACCCATCTAGCTTATATTAACCATCTAGACTTCAAAAGGAGTAGTGGTTTTGCTAAAATGAAAACTACCTAAAAGTGTCTAAAATCGACTGGAAATCACGAAATAAGCATTTTCAAGATTTGTTGCTTTTTCATGGTTATTTGCCAAATTTTGTGAGTTTGTGTTTTCTGAAAACGCTTGTGACTTCGATGAACGCTTTGATAAAAATAATGTTTTCAACACCCATCTAGCTTATATTAACCATCCAGACTTCAAAACGAGTAGTGGTTTTGCTAAAATGAAAACTACCTAAAAGTGTCTAAAATCGACTGGAAATCACGAAATAAGCATTTTCAAATTTTGTTGCTTTTTCATGGTTATTTGCCAAATTTTGTGAGTTTGTGTTTTCTGAAAACGCTTGTGACTTCGATGAACGCTTTGATAAATATAATGTTTTCAACACCCATCTAGCTTATATTAACCATCCAGACTTCAAAACGAGTAGTGGTTTTGCTAAAATGAAAACTACCTAAAAGTGTCTAAAATCGACTGGAAATCACGAAATAAGCATTTTCAAGATTTGTTGCTTTTTAATGGTTGTTTGCCAAATTTTGTGAGTTTGTGTTTTCTGAAAACGGTTGTGACTTCGATGAACGCTTTGATAAATATAATGTTTTCAACACCCATCTAGCTTATATTAACCATCCAGACTTCAAAACGAGTAGTGGTTTTGCTAAAATGAAAACTACCTAAAAGTGTCTAAAATCGACTGGAAATCACGAAATAAGCATTTTCAAGATTTGTTGCTTTTTCATGGTTATTTGCCAAATTTTGTGAGTTTGTGTTTTCTGAAAACGCTTGTGACTTCGATGAACGCTTTGATAAATATAATGTTTTCAACACCCATCTAGCTTATATTAACCATCCAGACTTCAAAACGAGTAGTGGTTTTGCTAAAATGAAAACTACCTAAAAGTGTCTAAAATCGACTGGAAATCACGAAATAAGCATTTTCAAGATTTGTTGCTTTTTCATGGTTGTTTGCCAAATTTTGTGAGTTTGTGTTTTCTGAAAACGGTTGTGACTTCGATGAACGCTTTGATAAATGTAATGTTTTCAACACCCATCTAGCTTATATTAACCATCCAGACTTCAAAACGAGTAGTGGTTTTGCTAAAATGAAAACTACCTAAAAGTGTCTAAAATCGACTGGAAATCACGAAATAAGCATTTTCAAATTTTGTTGCTTTTTCATGGTTATTTGCCAAATTTTGTGAGTTTGTGTTTTCTGAAAACGGTTGTGACTTCGATGAACGCTTTGATAAATATAATGTTTTCAACACCCATCTAGCTTATATTAACCATCTAGAATTCAAAACGAGTAGTGGTTTTGCTAAAATGAAAACTACCTAAAAGTGTCTAAAATCGACTGGAAATCACGAAATAAGCATTTTCAAGATTTGTTGCTTTTTCATGGTTATTTGCCAAATTTGGTGAGTTTGTGTTTTCTGAAAACGGTTGTGACTTCGATGAACGCTTTGATAAAAATAATGTTTTCAACACCCATCTAGCTTATATTAACCATCCAGACTTCAAAACCAGTAGTGGTTTTGCTAAAATGAAAACTACCTAAAAGTGTCTAAAATCGACTGGAAATCACGAAATAAGCATTTTCAAGATTTGTTGCTTTTTCATGGTTGTTTGCCAAATTTTGTGAGTTTGTGTTTTCTGAAAACGGTTGTGACTTCGATGAACGCTTTGAGAAATATAATGTTTTCAACACCCATCTAGCTTATATTAACCATCTAGACTTCAAAACGAGTAGTGGTTTTGCTAAAATGAAAACTACCTAAAAGTGTCTAAAATCGACTGGAAATCACGAAATAAGCATTTTCAAATTTTGTTGCTTTTTCATGGTTATTTGCCAAATTTTGTGAGTTTGTGTTTTCTGAAAACGCTTGTGACTTCGATGAACGCTTTGATAAATATAATGTTTTCAACACCCATCTAGCTTATATTAACCATCCAGACTTCAAAACGAGTAGTGGTTTTGCTAAAATGAAAACTACCTAAAAGTGTCTAAAATCGACTGGAAATCACGAAATAAGCATTTTCAAGATTTGTTGCTTTTTAATGGTTGTTTGCCAAATTTTGTGAGTTTGTGTTTTCTGAAAACGGTTGTGACTTCGATGAACGCTTTGATAAATATAATGTTTTCAACACCCATCTAGCTTATATTAACCATCCAGACTTCAAAACGAGTAGTGGTTTTGCTAAAATGAAAACTACCTAAAAGTGTCTAAAATCGACTGGAAATCACGAAATAAGCATTTTCAAGATTTGTTGCTTTTTCATGGTTATTTGCCAAATTTTGTGAGTTTGTGTTTTCTGAAAACGCTTGTGACTTCGATGAACGCTTTGATAAATATAATGTTTTCAACACACATCTAGCTTATATTAACCATCCAGACTTCAAAACGAGTAGTGGTTTTGCTAAAATGAAAACTACCTAAAAGTGTCTAAAATCGACTGGAAATCACGAAATAAGCATTTTCAAGATTTGTTGCTGTTTCATGGTTGTTTGCCAAATTTTGTGAGTTTGTGTTTTCTGAAAACGGTTGTGACTTCGATGAACGCTTTGATAAATGTAATGTTTTCAACACCCATCTAGCTTATATTAACCATCCAGACTTCAAAACGAGTAGTGGTTTTGCTAAAATGAAAACTACCTAAAAGTGTCTAAAATCGACTGGAAATCACGAAATAAGCATTTTCAAATTTTGTTGCTTTTTCATGGTTATTTGCCAAATTTTGTGAGTTTGTGTTTTCTGAAAACGGTTGTGACTTCGATGAACGCTTTGATAAATATAATGTTTTCAACACCCATCTAGCTTATATTAACCATCTAAAATTCAAAACGAGTAGTGGTTTTGCTAAAATGAAAACTACCTAAAAGTGTCTAAAATCGACTGGAAATCACGAAATAAGCATTTTCAAGATTTGTTGCTTTTTCATGGTTATTTGCCAAATTTTATGAGTTTGTGTTTTCTGAAAACGGTTGTGACTTCGATGAACGCTTTGATAAAAATAATGTTTTCAACACCCATCTAGCTTATATTAACCATCCAGACTTCAAAACGAGTAGTGGTCTTGCTAAAATGAAAACTACCTAAAAGTGTCTAAAATCGACTGGAAATCACGAAATAAGCATTTTCAAATTTTGTTGCTTTTTCATGGTTATTTGCCAAATTTTGTGAGTTTGTGTTTTCTGAAAACGCTTGTGACTTCGATGAACGCTTTGATAAATATAATGTTTTCAACACCCATCTAGCTTATATTAACCATCTAGACTTCAAAAGGAGTAGTGGTTTTGCTAAAATGAAAACTACCTAAAAGTGTCTAAAATCGACTGGAAATCACGAAATAAGCATTTTCAAGATTTGTTGCTTTTTCATGGTTATTTGCCAAATTTTGTGAGTTTGTGTTTTCAGAAAACGCTTGTGACTTCGATGAACGCTTTGATAAATATAATGTTTTCAACACCCATCTAGCTTATATTAACCATCCAGACTTCAAAACGAGTAGTGGTTTTGCTAAAATGAAAACTACCTAAAAGTGTCTAAAATCGACTGGAAATCACGAAATAAGCATTTTCAAGATTTGTTGCTTTTTCATGGTTGTTTGCCAAATTTTGTGAGTTTGTGTTTTCTGGAAACGGTTGTGACTTCGATGAACGCTTTGATAAATATAATGTTTTCAACACCCATCTAGCTTATATTAACCATCCAGACTTCAAAACGAGTAGTGGTTTTGCTAAAATGAAAACTACCTAAAAGTGTCTAAAATCGACTGGAAATCACGAAATAAGCATTTTCAAGATTTGTTGCTTTTTCATGGTTGTTTGCCAAATTTTGTGAGTTTGTGTTTTCTGAAAACGCTTGTGACTTCGATGAACGCTTTGATAAATATAATGTTTTCAACACCCATCTAGCTTATATTAACCATCTAGACTTCAAAACGAGTAGTGGTTTTGCTAAAATGAAAACTACCTAAAAGTGTCTAAAATCGACTGGAAATCACGAAATAAGCATTTTCAAGATTTGTTGCTTTTTCATGGTTATTTGCCAAATTTTGTGAGTTTGTGTTTTCTGAAAACGCTTGTGACTTCGATGAACGCTTTGATAAATATAATGTTTTCAACACCCATCTAGCTTATATTAACCATCCAGACTTCAAAACGAGTAGTGGTTTTGCTAAAATGAAAACTACCTAAAAGTGTCTAAAATCGACTGGAAATCACGAAATAAGCATTTTCAAGATTTGTTGCTTTTTCATGGTTGTTTGCCAAATTTTGTGAGTTTGTGTTTTCTGGAAACGGTTGTGACTTCGATGAACGCTTTGATAAATATAATGTTTTCAACACCCATCTAGCTTATATTAACCATCCAGACTTCAAAACGAGTAGTGGTTTTGCTAAAATGAAAACTACCTAAAAGTGTCTAAAATCGACTGGAAATCACGAAATAAGCATTTTCAAGATTTGTTGCTTTTTCATGGTTGTTTGCCAAATTTTGTGAGTTTGTGTTTTCTGAAAACGGTTGTGACTTCGATGAACGCTTTGATAAATATAATGTTTTCAACACCCATCTAGCTTATATTAACCATCCAGACTTCAAAACGAGTAGTGGTTTTGCTAAAATGAAAACTACCTAAAAGTGTCTAAAATCGACTGGAAATCACGAAATAAGCATTTTCAAATTTTGTTGCTTTTTCATGGTTATTTGCCAAATTTTGTGAGTTTGTGTTTTCTGAAAACGGTTGTGACTTCGATGAACGCTTTGATAAGTATAATGTTTTCAACACCCATCTAGCTTATATTAACCATCCAGACTTCAAAACGAGTAGTGGTTTTGCTAAAATGAAAACTACCTAAAAGTGTCTAAAATCGACTGGAAATCACGAAATAAGCATTTTCAAGATTTGTTGCTTTTTCATGGTTGTTTGCCAAATTTTGTGAGTTTGTATTTTCTGAAAACGGTTGTGACTTCGATGAACGCTTTGATAAATATAATGTTTTCAACACCCATCTAGCTTATATTAACCATCTAGACTTCAAAACGAGTAGTGGTTTTGCTAAAATGAAAACTACCTAAAAGTGTCTAAAATCGACTGGAAATCACGAAATAAGCATTTTCAAGATTTGTTGCTTTTTCATGGTTATTTGCCAAATTTTGTGAGTTTGTGTTTTCTGAAAACGCTTGTGACTTCGATGAACGCTTTGATAAAAATAATGTTTTCAACACCCATCTAGCTTATATTAACCATCCAGACTTCAAAACGAGTAGTGGTTTTGCTAAAATGAAAACTACCTAAAAGTGTCTAAAATCGACTGGAAATCACGAAATAAGCATTTTCAAGATTTGTTGCTTTTTCATGGTTATTTGCCAAATTTTGTGAGTTTGTGTTTTCTGAAAACGCTTGTGACTTCGATGAACGCTTTGATAAATATAATGTTTTCAACACCCATCTAGCTTATATTAACCATCTAGACTTCAAAAGGAGTAGTGGTTTTGCTAAAATGAAAACTACCTAAAAGTGTCTAAAATCGACTGGAAATCACGAAATAAGCATTTTCAAGATTTGTTGCTTTTTCATGGTTGTTTGCCAAATTTTGTGAGTTTGTGTTTTCTGAAAACGGTTGTGACTTCGATGAACGCTTTGATAAATATAATGTTTTCAACACCCATCTAGCTTATATTAACCATCTAGACTTCAAAAGGAGTAGTGGTTTTGCTAAAATGAAAACTACCTAAAAGTGTCTAAAATCGACTGGAAATCACGAAATAAGCATTTTCAAGATTTGTTGCTTTTTCATGGTTATTTGCCAAATTTTGTGAGTTTGTGTTTTCTGAAAACGCTTGTGACTTCGATGAACGCTTTGATAAATATAATGTTTTCAACACCCATCTAGCTTATATTAACCATCCAGACTTCAAAACGAGTAGTGGTTTTGCTAAAATGAAAACTACCTAAAAGTGTCTAAAATCGACTGGAAATCACGAAATAAGCATTTTCAAGATTTGTTGCTTTTTCATGGTTGTTTGCCAAATTTTGTGAGTTTGTGTTTTCTGGAAACGGTTGTGACTTCGATGAACGCTTTGATAAATATAATGTTTTCAACACCCATCTAGCTTATATTAACCATCCAGACTTCAAAACGAGTAGTGGTTTTGCTAAAATGAAAACTACCTAAAAGTGTCTAAAATCGACTGGAAATCACGAAATAAGCATTTTCAAATTTTGTTGCTTTTTCATGGTTATTTGCCAAATTTTGTGAGTTTGTGTTTTCTGAAAACGGTTGTGACTTCGATGAACGCTTTGATAAGTATAATGTTTTCAACACCCATCTAGCTTATATTAACCATCCAGACTTCAAAACGAGTAGTGGTTTTGCTAAAATGAAAACTACCTAAAAGTGTCTAAAATCGACTGGAAATCACGAAATAAGCATTTTCAAGATTTGTTGCTTTTTCATGGTTGTTTGCCAAATTTTGTGAGTTTGTATTTTCTGAAAACGGTTGTGACTTCGATGAACGCTTTGATAAATATAATGTTTTCAACACCCATCTAGCTTATATTAACCATCTAGACTTCAAAACGAGTAGTGGTTTTGCTAAAATGAAAACTACCTAAAAGTGTCTAAAATCGACTGGAAATCACGAAATAAGCATTTTCAAGATTTGTTGCTTTTTCATGGTTATTTGCCAAATTTTGTGAGTTTGTGTTTTCTGAAAACGCTTGTGACTTCGATGAACGCTTTGATAAAAATAATGTTTTCAACACCCATCTAGCTTATATTAACCATCCAGACTTCAAAACGAGTAGTGGTTTTGCTAAAATGAAAACTACCTAAAAGTGTCTAAAATCGACTGGAAATCACGAAATAAGCATTTTCAAGATTTGTTGCTTTTTCATGGTTATTTGCCAAATTTTGTGAGTTTGTGTTTTCTGAAAACGCTTGTGACTTCGATGAACGCTTTGATAAATATAATGTTTTCAACACCCATCTAGCTTATATTAACCATCTAGACTTCAAAAGGAGTAGTGGTTTTGCTAAAATGAAAACTACCTAAAAGTGTCTAAAATCGACTGGAAATCACGAAATAAGCATTTTCAAGATTTGTTGCTTTTTCATGGTTGTTTGCCAAATTTTGTGAGTTTGTGTTTTCTGAAAACGGTTGTGACTTCGATGAACGCTTTGATAAATATAATGTTTTCAACACCCATCTAGCTTATATTAACCATCTAGACTTCAAAAGGAGTAGTGGTTTTGCTAAAATGAAAACTACCTAAAAGTGTCTAAAATCGACTGGAAATCACGAAATAAGCATTTTCAAGATTTGTTGCTTTTTCATGGTTATTTGCCAAATTTTGTGAGTTTGTGTTTTCTGAAAACGCTTGTGACTTCGATGAACGCTTTGATAAAAATAATGTTTTCAACACCCATCTAGCTTATATTAACCATCCAGACTTCAAAACGAGTAGTGGTTTTGCTAAAATGAAAACTACCTAAAAGTGTCTAAAATCGACTGGAAATCACGAAATAAGCATTTTCAAGATTTGTTGCTTTTTCATGGTTATTTGCCAAATTTTGTGAGTTTGTGTTTTCTGAAAACGGTTGTGACTTCGATGAACGCTTTGATAAATATAATGTTTTCAACACCCATCTAGCTTATATTAACCATCTAGACTTCAAAACGAGTAGTGGTTTTGCTAAAATGAAAACTACCTAAAAGTGTCTAAAATCGACTGGAAATCACGAAATAAGCATTTTCAAGATTTGTTGCTTTTTCATGGTTATTTGCCAAATTTTGTGAGTTTGTGTTTTCTGAAAACGGTTGTGACTTCGATGAACGCTTTGATAAAAATAATGTTTTCAACACCCATCTAGCTTATATTAACCATCCAGACTTCAAAACGAGTAGTGGTTTTGCTAAATTGAAAACTACCTAAAAGTGTCTAAAATCGACTGGAAATCACGAAATAAGCATTTTCAAGATTTGTTGCTTTTTCATGGTTATTTGCCAAATTTTGTGAGTTTGTGTTTTCTGAAAACGCTTGTGACTTCGATGAACGCTTTGATAAATATAATGTTTTCAACACCCATCTAGCTTATATCAACCATCCAGACTTCAAAACGAGTAGTGGTTTTGCTAAAATGAAAACTACCTAAAAGTGTCTAAAATCGACTGGAAATCACGAAATAAGCATTTTCAAGATTTGTTGCTTTTTCATGGTTGTTTGCCAAATTTTGTGAGTTTGTGTTTTCTGAAAACGGTTGTGACTTCGATGAACGCTTTGAGAAATATAATGTTTTCAACACCCATCTAGCTTATATTAACCATCCAGACTTCAAAACGAGTAGTGGTTTTGCTAAAATGAAAACTACCTAAAAGTGTCTAAAATCGACTGGAAATCACGAAATAAGCATTTTCAAGATTTGTTGCTTTTTCATGGTTGTTTGCCAAATTTTGTGAGTTTGTGTTTTCTGAAAACGGTTGTGACTTCGATGAACGCTTTGATAAATATAATGTTTTCAACACCCATCTAGCTTATATTAACCATCCAGACTTCAAAACGAGTAGTGGTTTTGCTAAAATTAAAACTACCTAAAAGTGTCTAAAATCGACTGGAAATCACGAAATAAGCATTTTCAAGATTTGTTGCTTTTTCATGGTTGTTTGCCAAATTTTGTGAGTTTGTATTTTCTGAAAACGGTTGTGACTTCGATGAACGCTTTGATAAATATAATGTTTTCAACACCCATCTAGCTTATATTAACCATCTAGACTTCAAAACGAGTAGTGGTTTTGCTAAAATGAAAACTACCTAAAAGTGTCTAAAATCGACTGGAAATCACGAAATAAGCATTTTCAAGATTTGTTGCTTTTTCATGGTTATTTGCCAAATTTTGTGAGTTTGTGTTTTCTGAAAACGCTTGTGACTTCGATGAACGCTTTGATAAAAATAATGTTTTCAACACCCATCTAGCTTATATTAACCATCCAGACTTCAAAACGAGTAGTGGTTTTGCTAAAATGAAAACTACCTAAAAGTGTCTAAAATCGACTGGAAATCACGAAATAAGCATTTTCAAGATTTGTTGCTTTTTCATGGTTATTTGCCAAATTTTGTGAGTTTGTGTTTTCTGAAAACGCTTGTGACTTCGATGAACGCTTTGATAAATATAATGTTTTCAACACCCATCTAGCTTATATTAACCATCCAGACTTCAAAACGAGTAGTGGTTTTGCTAAAATGAAAACTACCTAAAAGTGTCTAAAATCGACTGGAAATCACGAAATAAGCATTTTCAAATTTTGTTGCTTTTTCATGGTTATTTGCCAAATTTTGTGAGTTTGTGTTTTCTGAAAACGCTTGTGACTTCGATGAACGCTTTGATAAATATAATGTTTTCAACACCCATCTAGCTTATATTAACCATCTAGACTTCAAAAGGAGTAGTGGTTTTTCTAAAATGAAAACTACCTAAAAGTGTCTAAAATCGACTGGAAATCACGAAATAAGCATTTTCAAGATTTGTTGCTTTTTCATGGTTATTTGCCAAATTTTGTGAGTTTGTGTTTTCTGAAAACGCTTGTGACTTCGATGAACGCTTTGATAAATATAATGTTTTCAACACCCATCTAGCTTATATTAACCATCCAGACTTCAAAACGAGTAGTGGTTTTGCTAAAATGAAAACTACCTAAAAGTGTCTAAAATCGAGTGGAAATCACGAAATAAGCATTTTCAAGATTTGTTGCTTTTTCATGGTTGTTTGCCAAATTTTGTGAGTTTGTGTTTTCTGGAAACGGTTGTGACTTCGATGAACGCTTTGATAAATATAATGTTTTCAACACCCATCTAGCTTATATTAACCATCCAGACTTCAAAACGAGTAGTGGTTTTGCTAAAATGAAAACTACCTAAAAGTGTCTAAAATCGACTGGAAATCACGAAATAAGCATTTTCAAATTTTGTTGCTTTTTCATGGTTATTTGCCAAATTTTGTGAGTTTGTGTTTTCTGAAAACGGTTGTGACTTCGATGAACGCTTTGATAAATATAATGTTTTCAACACCCATCTAGCTTATATTAACCATCCAGACTTCAAAACGAGTAGTGGTTTTGCTAAAATGAAAACTACCTAAAAGTGTCTAAAATCGACTGGAAATCACGAAATAAGCATTTTCAAGATTTGTTGCTTTTTCATGGTTATTTGCCAAATTTTGTGAGTTTGTGTTTTCTGAAAACGCTTGTGACTTCGATGAACGCTTTGATAAAAATAATGTTTTCAACACCCATCTAGCTTATATTAACCATCCAGACTTCAAAACGAGTAGTGGTTTTGCTAAAATGAAAACTACCTAAAAGTGTCTAAAATCGACTGGAAATCACGAAATAAGCATTTTCAAATTTTGTTGCTTTTTCATGGTTATTTGCCAAATTTTGTGAGTTTGTGTTTTCTGAAAACGCTTGTGACTTCGATGAACGCTTTGATAAATATAATGTTTTCAACACCCATCTAGCTTATATTAACCATCCAGACTTCAAAAGGAGTAGTGGTTTTGCTAAAATGAAAACTACCTAAAAGTGTCTAAAATCGACTGGAAATCACGAAATAAGCATTTTCAAGATTTGTTGCTTTTTCATGATTATTTGCCAAATTTTGTGAGTTTGTGTTTTCTGAAAACGCTTGTGACTTCGATGAACGCTTTGATAAATATAATGTTTTCAACACCCATCTAGCTTATATTAACCATCCAGACTTCAAAACGAGTAGTGGTTTTGCTAAAATGAAAACTACCTAAAAGTGTCTAAAATCGAGTGGAAATCACGAAATAAGCATTTTCAAATTTTGTTGCTTTTTCATGGTTGTTTGCCAAATTTTGTGAGTTTGTGTTTTCTGAAAACGGTTGTGACTTCGATGAACGCTTTGATAAATATAATGTTTTCAACACCCATCTAGCTTATATTAACCATCTAGACTTCAAAACGAGTAGTGGTTTTGCTAAAATGAAAACTACCTAAAAGTGTCTAAAATCGACTGGAAATCACGAAATAAGCATTTTCAAGATTTGTTGCTTTTTCATGGTTACTTGCCAAATTTTGTGAGTTTGTGTTTTCTGAAAACGCTTGTGACTTCGATGAACGCTTTGATAAATATAATGTTTTCAACACCCATCTAGCTTATATTAACCATCCAGACTTCAAAACGAGTAGTGGTTTTGCTAAAATGAAAACTACCTAAAAGTGTCTAAAATCGACTGGAAATCACGAAATAAGCATTTTCAAGATTTGTTGCTTTTTCATGGTTATTTGCCAAATTTTGTGAGTTTGTGTTTTCTGAAAACGCTTGTGACTTCGATGAACGCTTTGATAAATATAATGTTTTCAACACCCATCTAGATTATATCAACCATCCAGACTTCAAAACGAGTAGTGGTTTTGCTAAAATGAAAACTACCTAAAAGTGTCTAAAATCGACTGGAAATCACGAAATAAGCATTTTCAAGATTTGTTGCTTTTTCATGGTTGTTTGCCAAATTTTGTGAGTTTGTGTTTTCTGAAAACGGTTGTGACTTCGATGAACGCTTTGAGAAATATAATGTTTTCAACACCCATCTAGCTTATATTAACCATCCAGACTTCAAAACGAGTAGTGGTTTTGCTAAAATGAAAACTACCTAAAAGTGTCTAAAATCGACTGGAAATCACGAAATAAGCATTTTCAAGATTTGTTGCTTTTTCATGGTTGTTTGCCAAACTTTGTGAGTTTGTGTTTTCTGAAAACGGTTGTGACTTCGATGAACGCTTTGATAAATATAATGTTTTCAACACCCATCTAGCTTATATTAACCATCCAGACTTCAAAAGGAGTAGTGGTTTTGCTAAAATGAAAACTACCTAAAAGTGTCTAAAATCGACTGGAAATCACGAAATAAGCATTTTCAAGATTTGTTGCTTTTTCATGGTTATTTGCCAAATTTTGTGAGTTTGTGTTTTCTGAAAACGCTTGTGACTTCGATGAACGCTTTGATAAATATAATGTTTTCAACACCCATCTAGCTTATATTAACCATCCAGACTTCAAAACGAGTAGTGGTTTTGCTAAAATGAAAACTACCTAAAAGTGTCTAAAATCGACTGGAAATCACGAAATAAGCATTTTCAAGATTTGTTGCTTTTTCATGGTTGTTTGCCAAATTTTGTGAGTTTGTGTTTCCTGAAAACGGTTGTGACTTCGATGAACGCTTTGATAAATATAATGTTTTCAACACCCATCTAGCTTATATTAACCATCCAGACTTCAAAAGGAGTAGTGGTTTTGCTAAAATGAAAACTACCTAAAAGTGTCTAAAATCGACTGGAAATCACGAAATAAGCATTTTCAAGATTTGTTGCTTTTTCATGGTTGTTTGCCAAATTTTGTGAGTTTGTGTTTTCTGAAAACGGTTGTGACTTCGATGAACGCTTTGAGAAATATAATGTTTTCAACACCCATCTAGCTTATATTAACCATCCAGACTTCAAAACGAGTAGTGGTTTTGCTAAAATGAAAACTACCTAAAAGTGTCTAAAATCGACTGGAAATCACGAAATAAGCATTTTCAAGATTTGTTGCTTTTTCATGGTTGTTTGCCAAATTTTGTGAGTTTGTGTTTTCTGAAAACGCTTGTGACTTCGATGAACGCTTTGATAAATATAATGTTTTCAACACCCATCTAGCTTATATTAACCATCCAGACTTCAAAAGGAGTAGTGGTTTTGCTAAAATGAAAACTACCTAAAAGTGTCTAAAATCGACTGGAAATCACGAAATAAGCATTTTCAAGATTTGTTGCTTTTTCATGGTTATTTGCCAAATTTTGTGAGTTTGTGTTTTCTGAAAACGCTTGTGACTTCGATGAACGCTTTGATAAATATAATGTTTTCAACACCCATCTAGCTTATATTAACCATCCAGACTTCAAAACGAGTAGTGGTTTTGCTAAAATGAAAACTACCTAAAAGTGTCTAAAATCGACTGGAAATCACGAAATAAGCATTTTCAAGATTTGTTGCTTTTTCATGGTTGTTTGCCAAATTTTGTGAGTTTGTGTTTTCTGAAAACGGTTGTGACTTCGATGAACGCTTTGATAAATATAATGTTTTCAACACCCATCTAGCTTATATTAACCATCCAGACTTCAAAAGGAGTAGTGGTTTTGCTAAAATGAAAACTACCTAAAAGTGTCTAAAATCGACTGGAAATCACGAAATAAGCATTTTCAAATTTTGTTGCTTTTTCATGGTTATTTGCCAAATTTTGTGAGTTTGTGTTTTCTGAAAACGGTTGTGACTTCGATGAACGCTTTGCTAAATATGTTTTCAACACCCATCTAGCTTATATTAACCATCTAGACTTCAAAACGAGTAGTGGTTTTGCTAAAATGAAAACTACCTAAAAGTGTCTAAAATCGACTGGAAATCACGAAATAAGCATTTTCAAGATTTGTTGCTTTTTCATGGTTATTTGCCAAATTTTGTGAGTTTGTGTTTTCTGAAAACGGTTGTGACTTCGATGAACGCTTTGATAAATATAATGTTTTCAACACCCATCTAGCTTATATTAACCATCTAGACTTCAAAACGAGTAGTGGTTTTGCTAAAATGAAAACTACCTAAAAGTGTCTAAAATCGACTGGAAATCACGAAATAAGCATTTTCAAGATTTGTTGCTTTTTCATGGTTATTTGCCAAATTTTGTGAGTTTGTGTTTTCTGAAAACGCTTGTGACTTCGATGAACGCTTTGATAAATATAATGTTTTCAACACCCATCTAGCTTATATTAACCATCCAGACTTCAAAACGAGTAGTGGTTTTGCTAAAATGAAAACTACCTAAAAGTGTCTAAAATCGACTGGAAATCACGAAATAAGCATTTTCAAGATTTGTTGCTTTTTCATGGTTGTTTGCCAAATTTTGTGAATTTGTGTTTTCTGAAAACGGTTGTGACTTCGATGAACGCTTTGATAAATATAATGTTTTAAACACCCATCTAGCTTATATTAACCATCCAGACTTCAAAACGAGTAGTGGTTTTGCTAAAATGAAAACTACCTAAAAGTGTCTAAAATCGACTGGAAATCACGAAATAAGCATTTTCAAGATTTGTTGCTTTTTCATGGTTATTTGCCAAATTTTGTGAGTTTGTGTTTTCTGAAAACGGTTGTGACTTCGATGAACGCTTTGATAAATATAATGTTTTCAACACCCATCTAGCTTATATTAACCATCCAGACTTCAAAACGAGTAGTGGTTTTGCTAAAATGAAAACTACCTAAAAGTGTCTAAAATCGACTGGAAATCACGAAATAAGCATTTTCAAATTTTGTTGCTTTTTCATGGTTATTTGCCAAATTTTGTGAGTTTGTGTTTTCTGAAAACGCTTGTGACTTCGATGAACGCTTTGATAAATATAATGTTTTCAACACCCATCTAGCTTATATTAACCATCTAGACTTCAAAACGAGTAGTGGTTTTGCTAAAATGAAAACTACCTAAAAGTGTCTAAAATCGACTGGAAATCACGAAATAAGCATTTTCAAGATTTGTTGCTTTTTCATGGTTATTTGCCAAATTTTGTGAGTTTGTGTTTTCTGAAAACGCTTGTGACTTCGATGAACGCTTTGATAAATATAATGTTTTCAACACCCATCTAGCTTATATTAACCATCCAGACTTCAAAACGAGTAGTGGTTTTGCTAAAATGAAAACTACCTAAAAGTGTCTAAAATCGACTGGAAATCACGAAATAAGCATTTTCAAGATTTGTTGCTTTTTCATGGTTGTTTGCCAAATTTTGTGAGTTTGTGTTTTCTGAAAACGGTTGTGACTTCGATGAACGCTTTGATAAATATAATGTTTTCAACACCCATCTAGCTTATATTAACCATCCAGACTTCAAAACGAGTAGTGGTTTTGCTAAAATGAAAACTACCTAAAAGTGTCTAAAATCGACTGGAAATCACGAAATAAGCATTTTCAAATTTTGTTGCTTTTTCATGGTTATTTGCCAAATTTTGTGAGTTTGTGTTTTCTGAAAACGGTTGTGACTTCGATGAACGCTTTGATAAATATAATGTTTTCAACACCCATCTAGCTTATATTAACCATCCAGACTTCAAAACGAGTAGTGGTTTTGCTAAAATGAAAACTACCTAAAAGTGTCTAAAATCGACTGGAAATCACGAAATAAGCATTTTCAAGATTTGTTGCTTTTTCATGGTTGTTTGCCAAATTTTGTGAGTTTGTATTTTCTGAAAACGGTTGTGACTTCGATGAACGCTTTGATAAATATAATGTTTTCAACACCCATCTAGCTTATATTAACCATCTAGACTTCAAAACGAGTAGTGGTTTTGCTAAAATGAAAACTACCTAAAAGTGTCTAAAATCGACTGGAAATCACGAAATAAGCATTTTCAAGATTTGTTGCTTTTTCATGGTTATTTGCCAAATTTTGTGAGTTTGTGTTTTCTGAAAACGCTTGTGACTTCGATGAACGCTTTGATAAAAATAATGTTTTCAACACCCATCTAGCTTATATTAACCATCCAGACTTCAAAACGAGTAGTGGTTTTGCTAAAATGAAAACTACCTAAAAGTGTCTAAAATCGACTGGAAATCACGAAATAAGCATTTTCAAGATTTGTTGCTTTTTCATGGTTATTTGCCAAATTTTGTGAGTTTGTGTTTTCTGAAAACGCTTGTGACTTCGATGAACGCTTTGATAAATATAATGTTTTCAACACCCATCTAGCTTATATTAACCATCTAGACTTCAAAAGGAGTAGTGGTTTTGCTAAAATGAAAACTACCTAAAAGTGTCTAAAATCGACTGGAAATCACGAAATAAGCATTTTCAAGATTTGTTGCTTTTTCATGGTTGTTTGCCAAATTTTGTGAGTTTGTGTTTTCTGAAAACGGTTGTGACTTCGATGAACGCTTTGATAAATATATGTTTTCAACACCCATCTAGCTTATATTAACCATCTAGACTTCAAAAGGAGTAGTGGTTTTGCTAAAATGAAAACTACCTAAAAGTGTCTAAAATCGACTGGAAATCACGAAATAAGCATTTTCAAGATTTGTTGCTTTTTCATGGTTATTTGCCAAATTTTGTGAGTTTGTGTTTTCTGAAAACGCTTGTGACTTCGATGAACGCTTTGATAAAAATAATGTTTTCAACACCCATCTAGCTTATATTAACCATCCAGACTTCAAAAGGAGTAGTGGTTTTGCTAAAATGAAAACTACCTAAAAGTGTCTAAAATCGACTGGAAATCACGAAATAAGCATTTTCAAGATTTGTTGCTTTTTCATGGTTATTTGCCAAATTTTGTGAGTTTGTGTTTTCTGAAAACGGTTGTGACTTCGATGAACGCTTTGATAAATATAATGTTTTCAACACCCATCTAGCTTATATTAACCATCCAGACTTCAAAACGAGTAGTGGTTTTGCTAAAATGAAAACTACCTAAAAGTGTCTAAAATCGACTGGAAATCACGAAATAAGCATTTTCAAGATTTGTTGCTTTTTCATGGTTGTTTGCCAAATTTTGTGAGTTTGTATTTTCTGAAAACGGTTGTGACTTCGATGAACGCTTTGATAAATATAATGTTTTCAACACCCATCTAGCTTATATTAACCATCTAGACTTCAAAACGAGTAGTGGTTTTGCTAAAATGAAAACTACCTAAAAGTGTCTAAAATCGACTGGAAATCACGAAATAAGCATTTTCAAGATTTGTTGCTTTTTCATGGTTATTTGCCAAATTTTGTGAGTTTGTGTTTTCTGAAAACGCTTGTGACTTCGATGAACGCTTTGATAAAAATAATGTTTTCAACACCCATCTAGCTTATATTAACCATCCAGACTTCAAAACGAGTAGTGGCTTTGCTAAAATGAAAACTACCTAAAAGTGTCTAAAATCGACTGGAAATCACGAAATAAGCATTTTCAAGATTTGTTGCCTTTTCATGGTTGTTTGCCAAATTTTGTGAATTTGTGTTTTCTGAAAACGGTTGTGACTTCGATGAACGCTTTGATAAATATAATGTTTTCAACACCCATCTAGCTTATATTAACCATCCAGACTTCAAAACGAGTAGTGGTTTTGCTAAAATGAAAACTACCTAAAAGTGTCTAAAATCGACTGGAAATCACGAAATAAGCATTTTCAAGATTTGTTGCTTTTTCATGGTTGTTTGCCAAATTTTGTGAGTTTGTATTTTCTGAAAACGGTTGTGACTTCGATGAACGCTTTGATAAATATGTTTTCAACACCCATCTAGCTTATATTAACCATCTAGACTTCAAAACGAGTAGTGGTTTTGCTAAAATGAAAACTACCTAAAAGTGTCTAAAATCGACTGGAAATCACGAAATAAGCATTTTCAAGATTTGTTGCTTTTTCATGGTTATTTGCCAAATTTTGTGAGTTTGTGTTTTCTGAAAACGCTTGTGACTTCGATGAACGCTTTGATAAATATAATGTTTTCAACACCCATCTAGCTTATATTAACCATCCAGACTTCAAAACGAGTAGTGGTTTTGCTAAAATGAAAACTACCTAAAAGTGTCTAAAATCGACTGGAAATCACGAAATAAGCATTTTCAAGATTTGTTGCTTTTTCATGGTTGTTTGCCAAATTTTGTGAGTTTGTGTTTTCTGAAAACGGTTGTGATTTCGATGAACGCTTTGATAAATATAATGTTTTAAACACCCATCTAGCTTATATTAACCATCCAGACTTCAAAACGAATAGTGGTTTTGCTAAAATGAAAACTACCTAAAAGTGTCTAAAATCGACTGGAAATCACGAAATAAGCATTTTCAAGATTTGTTGCTTTTTCATGGTTATTTGCCAAATTTTGTGAGTTTGTGTTTTCTGAAAACGGTTGTGACTTCGATGAACGCTTTGATAAATATAATGTTTTCAACACCCATCTAGCTTATATTAACCATCCAGACTTCAAAACGAGTAGTGGTTTTGCTAAAATGAAAACTACCTAAAAGTGTCTAAAATCGACTGGAAATCACGAAATAAGCATTTTCAAGATTTGTTGCTTTTTCATGGTTGTTTGCCAAATTTTGTGAGTTTGTGTTTTCTGAAAACGGTTGTGACTTCGATGAACGCTTTGATAAATATAATGTTTTCAACACCCATCTAGCTTATATTAACCATCCAGACTTCAAAACGAGTAGTGGTTTTGCTAAAATGAAAACTACCTAAAAGTGTCTAAAATCGACTGGAAATCACGAAATAAGCATTTTCAAATTTTGTTGCTTTTTCATGGTTATTTGCCAAATTTTGTGAGTTTGTGTTTTCTGAAAACGGTTGTGACATCGATGAACGCTTTGATAAATATAATGTTTTCAACACCCATCTAGCTTATATTAACCATCCAGACTTCAAAACGAGTAGTGGT